>NW_006159925.1:270530-302846 GCF_000334495.1 Tupaia belangeri chinensis | reverse complement strand
GACACTTATTCCATCTCAGTGCCTTCCAATGCCCTCGGCAATGGCTTGTCTAAATTGATGAACTCTGTCTCACCCTTGGTGCCACCTCGCCACCTTCTCTTCTGTTTCCCTTAAGATATGTGGCCCTTCTGCTCAGATGTTAAAATGGCATTTTTGGTTCACAAAATACTGTTATTGACAGCATTTTTTTTTTTTTTTGGCTTTTGTCATAGGGAATGCTTGCTTGCCAGAGAGAGAGCCAGTGAGAGGGAAAGTGAGAAATCACCCCCAGGAGGATGACCACGCCACCATCCCTTCTCCTCCATTCTATTCCTGGGATTTTAGGCATGCACTCACATGCACCCAGCATGATTTTTTTCAAGCCACCAGGTCTGAGACTTGAACCGCAGTTGCTATGTGGGAGTCCAGCACCTTCACCACTCTGCCACTTGCTGGCTCCAAACAGGACTGATTTAATAAACTGTTCCAGACCGAAGCACCTTAACCTGACTACAGGATGGTAACAATTACACATTCTTTATAAGATTGTTGCAAATATTCAATAAGAAAATAGGTAACAAGTTATTTATCTTTATCATTGTGTTCACAGGTTATCAGTTAAACATTGCCAAAAAAGTAAAAAGCAAGCTGCTATGCTATGACAGAGAATGTTTAATATGTATCAGAAAAATTTTAATATGTAAGTCCTGGGACCAGCAGTTGATGTAATAGCTATGTCGCTGGACTCCCATGTAGTCGAACGCGGTTTGAGTCCTGGACCAAGTGGCTTAAACTCATGCTGGGTGTGTGTGCGTGTATGCCCAAGATCCCGAGAGAAGAATGGAGGAGAAGGGACTGTAGTGTGGCCATGCCCCCGGGGGGTGATTTCTTGCTTTCTGTCTCTCTGTCTCTCTCTATCTTTCTAGCGAGTGCACATGCCCTATAGCAAAAACCTCTCAAAAAAAAAAAGTAAGTCCTTAGAAAATAATATGACAAATCACATACTAGCTATTTAAGATATGTTTAATCTTGAGACATTTAAATTGTAAAGTTTCTTCTGTTGAGTAATATAACTTAAAACACAAAACTTGAAGTAGAGATGCTTGAATATTTTAAGTCTAAGTACTTGTTTTGCAGTATAGGGAACTAAGAATCTATGTGATAAATTTATTAACAGTCATAAAACAAGTTAGTGAAAGTATCATGTAGGTTTATGGGGTGAAAAGGTGAAGCAGTAGTAAAATTTGTCTCTGTGAAGCAATCCAGCATGACAAGTTTTCTGGTTGGGGCCAGTAGGTTGCATACTGGTAAAGGCATTGGACTCTCCCATGGTTGACAGTAGTTCAAGTCCTGGACCTGGAAGCTTGAAACTCATGTCTGGTGCATGTGAGTGCATGCCCACAATCCTGAGAGGAGAATGGAGGAGAAGAGATGCTAGTGAGGCCACACACACCTCCCACCCACTCAGGGGGTGATTTCTCACTTTCTGTCACACACCTCCCACCCACTGAGGGGGTGATTTCTCACTTTCTGTCTCTCTGGCAAGTGCACACACCCTATAGCAAAAATCTCTGAAAAGAAAAGAGAAGTTTCCTGGTTCAAGTCCAAATACCTCCCTGATTACTCTGGGCACAGACTTCCCGTGATTTGAGACTGACTGAAGGCTGGAGTGGATCAGAGAGTCAAGACCCTCCTGGGGTTGCTGTCTCTTTCTCTCATACATAGAAAACAAAAATAAAAAAGAGATTATATGAGTATAGAATTTTCCCTCTGTTTATGTTTCCATATTTTTAACTTTTAAATGTTGTTTATATATATCATTATGTCTCCATTAGATAGCTATTTACTAAATTTATATCACTGGTTACTTGAAGTACTAACTTACGGAGAAATTTAATTATCTACAGTTTTAGTGTTGACTGCTATTTCTTTTTTTAACTTATCAAATAAGTTGCTTTCAAAATACCTTGAGAGTAAAGAATGTATTTATTTTTCCTAAGTCTGTAATTAGGAGAAGTAACTTGTCTTCCATTGACGAGGCAAATTACCAGCAATTTTCCAATTTGCCAGATTTTCACATATATCACATGAATAATTAAAGAATGAGAATGAGCCAAATCCAAGGTAGTTAATTTTAGTTGGGTGAATTCAGTGCCATCTGGACTTCTGGCTTTGCTAACATTTAATTGACCTAGTTCTTTCAGAAGAGTCCTAATACCCAATTTATAAAACAGTTACCAAGTGCAACCAAGAGTGTGTAAGGCCACGTGTTAGAATTTTAAATGTAGTTTTGTTCAAAACTGAATAAATGTAATAAATGACTGATGTTTGGAGTTAAAAGCTTATTTTCAGTGTCAGTTGAATAATTATGTAATAATGTAGGCTTATTTCTTAATGTTGAATTTATATTTCCTTTTTAAAAAATTGCTAGAAGGTACTCACAGGAGATACAAAAAGAGAAAGAGAGGGAACATCCCCCATTGGGGATGGTCATGCTACAACCCTCTCTCCTTGGTCTCTCCTTCCTTTCAGAATTTTGAGCACGTACACCCATGCAACCAGTGATTTTCCAACTGCTGAGTCTGGGACTTGAACTGTGGAGTCAGTCACTTGGAATCTAACTGCCTTAACCACCATACCACTTCCTGGTTCCACGTATTTTCTTACTCCCTTCTTTTTTACTTCGACACAAGCAATGTTGACTATTACTTCTATATTACCTACTTGTAGCTTCTAATTAGAATATATTTAATTTAGGGACCAGCTATTAGCATAATGGCTATGTGGCTGGACTTCCATGTAGTCGACCCCGGTTTATGTCCTGGACCTGGTGACTTAAAACTCATGCCGGGTGCATGTGCATACGTGCCCAAGGTCCTGAGAGGAGAACGGAAGAGAAGGGATTGCGGCGTGGCCATCCCCCCTGGGGGGATGATTTCTTGCTTTCTGTCTCTCTTTGTCTCTCTGTCTCTCTGGCGAGCACACGCACCCTATAGCAAAAAACTCTCAGAAAAAAAAGAATATATTTAATTTACAGAAAGCATACTTATCTTCATCTTCATAGCCATCCTAGTCACATTTAAATTCTTTTTTTCTTATGAAACATTTTAGTTAAATTATCGGGCCCAGCTGATGGCATTATGGTTGTATCTCTGGACTCCCATTTGGTCAACACCGGTTCGAGTCCTGGACCTGGTGGCTTAAACTCAAGCTGGGTGCATGTGTGTCCATGCAAAAATCCCGAGAGGAGAAGGGATTGCAGTGTGGCCATCCTCCTGAGGGGGGATGATTTCTTGTTTTCTGTCTCTCTGGAGAGCACACGTACCCTATAGCAAAAATCCCTCTTAAAAATTATCATCAGAAGAGTCATATCATTTAACTGATATTTACATGTATATGAAAGATTAATATTTCTGAAAATTTTAATTTTAATAACTCTTTGGAGATCATCTTGGCATGATCTTTCTAATAAATTTAACAAAATGTTTCCATCTGCTGCTATATGCTCAAACTTGGAAGATCAAAATACAGTATGTTCAGTTGTAAGAGTTAGCGTTATGTCCTCTACGAGTATAAAACAATGGCTTGGCATCCCCTGTACCATTTTTGAAGGTGACATGACAGTTTATTTCCGATGCTAAACTTTAAATTGGTATTTCTCTCTGTTTGTTGCATTAAAAAAACTGATAAATATCTATACATCGAAAATGAATTTTTATGACCACTGTTCGTTATGCTTTCTAATTAGCACTTACAGCAATAGCCAGATTATAGAAACTTAATAATATTTTCTATATTCTGAAACATATTTACATTATATTTGAATATATACAACATGTAGCTATTAAAAAGTATCCTGATTATGATTCTTGCTCATTTTTCACATTTGGTCTGGACACCATCAAAGAGTTATTTTAAACGATGAGAGGCACCGGAACCTTCAAATGTGAGAAGAGGCAAAAGAGTCCTATATTGCACAAAGGATGTATGAAGGGATGTTTCAGAAACATTTAATAACTAAGGTGGAAAGTTGATCAAATACAGAAAATCATGTGTGACTTGAAGGTGCTTAGTACTCTTCAATGATAGTTCACATAAAATTTTATTTTATTTAATTAATTATCCAAAATTGTTATACTGAAAAATTAGTACCAAGGCTGCTGGCTGGGATATTTCTTTTTTTAAAAAAATCTAAGTTCATTTTAATTAATTAATTAATTAATTAATTAAACAATCCCTTCTCCTCCATTCTCTTCTCAGGATCTTGGGCACGCATGCACATGCATGCACCTGGTGTGAGTCTAAGACACTGGGTCCGGGACTCAAACCTTGGTCAACTACATGGGAGTTCAGCGACACAGCCATTATGCTAACTGCTGATCCCAACAAAATAAATTTCAGGTGCAATCTCAGAGAGACTAACTCAAAAGTATAAAGTTATATATCTCAAAAGAACAAGTAATGTTTATAACAGTAACTTTTAGATACAAACTAATGATAAACTACAACTTCACAAACCATTGTAAACATTTTGCACACTTCTCATTTCTTTCTTTTAGGCAATGTGCTCTTTTGATGACAAATAAATGAGCAGATACAGACGAGGGTGAACTATTAATATTTCCAGACAATAAAAAAAAGTTTTGATTTGTTTTTCTCTCATAAACATAAATTTACTATTTGTAATCTTCAAAAATTTTTGCCATTGAACATTCATATTTTGATAAAGCATTTATAAAACCATCTATAGACTAGTTTAACAAATACATAATTCAACTAGACATGACTATCCTAACATTTTTTTCTTCTCACACTCACCACCCATCACCCTCTTACTCTCAGCCACTTCCCCTCTTACAATCTGTAGCATCCACACCTGTCCTCTCCACCATCACATCTTCAGATCTCTCGACCTCTGCCATAGAGTGCAGACACTCAGTGAAAATTGAGTGGGGATATACAATGTGTATCCTTAAAAGTGAGGTTCACTTGTCTCAACAGTAAGTCTTTTATATTCTTCCATTTTGAACCAAACAATAAGATCTCATTGTTTTTTATAACTATGTAATATTCCATAATATATATGTGCCACAGTTTTTCAATTCAGTCATCGGTTTTTTAGACACTTAGTTTTTTTCCCATATTTTAGCAATTATAAATAAAGCTGCAATAAACAGTATGTGCATATGTCTTCCTTACTGAGTCTTTTCTTTTCTTTTATTTTTTTGCGCTCTCCAGAAAGAGAGAGAGAGACAGAGAGAGACAGAGAGATAGAAAGTGAGAAATCACCCTCCCCCCAAGGGGGGAGGGCCTTGCCACAATCCCTTCTCCTCTATTCTCCTCTTGGGATCTTGGGCACGCATACACACGTGCCCAGCGTGAGTTTAAACCACCAGGTCTGGGACTCGAACCGTGGTGACTACATGGGAATCTAGCAACATAGCCATTATGCCGTCTGCTGGTCCCACAAATAACTACACTTATGAGAAATATTGGTAATGTGAGAGATCATGCATATGTAGGGACAAGGGCATATGGGCTTCCTTGGAAACTTCCTCTCAACTTGGCTTTTATCTGTCTTAAAAAAATGAAGGCTGTTTAAAAATAGACAAAAAGAGCAAAACATGGGAGTCCAGCGACATATCCATTACACCACCTGCTGGTCCCCTCACTGAATGTTTTTTTTTATCCTTTGGGTAGACACTAAGAAGTGAGATTATTGTGTCATATAGAAGTTCTATTTGTAAGTTTTTGAGAAATTTCCATTTTTTTTTATATAGTGTTTGGACTAATTTACATTCCCACCAATGGTGTGAGAGAGTTCCCTTTCCACCACAGCCTCACCAACAATTGTTCTTTATTTTGTTTATCCTAGCCATTCTAACTGAGGTTAAATGATACATCATTGTGGTTTAATTTGCATTTCCATTATGACAAGAGACTGAACATTTTTCATACTGCTCTTGGCTATTTGTAAGACTTTCTTGGAGAGTTGCCTATTCAATTCATTTGCCCGTTTTAAAAATTGGATTATTTCTTTTTTTTTTTTTTTTTGTAGATGAGCTGCTTGAGTTCCCTATATATATGAGATAACTATCCATTTTATTTTTATTTATTTTTAATTTTTAAAATGTGTTTACATTAATCATTGTGTATCATTAGAGTGCACCAAATGAATTTTCCCATCATGAATACACTGCATATCAGTCCAGTCAAAGACATTTCTCCCATTCTGAGGGTTGTCCTTCACTGTAGTTAGTTTCCTTTGCTGTGAGGAAACTTTTTAGCTTGATGCTATCCCACTTGTCCATTTAAAAGACCATAGCTTGTGCTTTAGGGGTCTTATTTAAGAAACCCTTGCCTACTTCAATGTCTTCAAAAGTTTCCCCTACATTTTCTCCTGGTAGTTTTGTAGTTAGAGGCTTTATATTTAAATTTGTGAGTTAGTTCTAATTAGTGGTGAGAGGGGTCTAGTTAATGGTGAGAGAAGGGTCCAGTTTCATTTTTCAGCAGATGGATATCCAGCTTTTCCAACATCTTTTGCTAAAAAGATTTTCTTTTCTCCATTGCATTGTCTTCCATGTTTTATCAAATATCAGTTAACTGTATGATTTGGAGTTTATTTATGGGTTCTCTATTCTGTTCGTTTGAGCTATGTTTCTATTTAGTACCAGTATCATGTTGTTTTGATTATCACTGCTTCATAATATTCTTTAAAGTCTGGTAGTGGGGTGCCTCCTAGTTAATTTTTTTGATACAGTAGTACTTTGGCAGTGCAAGGTCTTTTTTTTTTTTTTTTGAGAGGTTTTCGCTATAGGGCATGTGCGCTTGCCAGACAGACAGAGAGAGACAGAGACAGAAAGCGAGAAATCACCTCCCCAGGGGGGGATGGTCACGCTGCAATCCCTTCTCCTCCATTCTCCTCTTGGGATCTTGGGCATGCACACACACGCACCCGGCGTGAGTTTTAAGCCACCGGGTCCGGGACGCGAACCGCGGTCGACTACGTGGGAGTCCAGCGACATAGCCATTACACTACATTACACTAACTGCTGGTTCCCTAAATTCATGTAGGGCTCTTTTTTTTTTTTAAATTTGCTATAGGGCACATGTGTGCAACAGAGAGGGAGAGAGAGAGAGAGAGAGAGAGGGAGAGAGAGAGAGGGAGAGAGAGAGAGAAAGAGAGTGAGAGAGAAAACCCCAGGGCCAACTCGAACCATGGCTGGCCATGTGGGAGTCTAGTGCCTTAACCACCACACTATCTGCTGGCCCAAGGTCTTTTTTGATTCCAGACAAATTTTGTAATGTATTTTTTCTATTTCTGTAGAGAATGTCTTAAGCAAATAGATCAGAATTGCATCGAATATGTAAATTAATTTGGGGAGAACTGACATTTTGATTATATTTATTCTTTCGATCTAAGAACACAGGACATCCTTCCATTTTAAAAATAACATTCCATTTCTTTTTTTATTTTTGTGCAGTTTCCTTGTAAAGGCCTTTAACTTCGTTGGTTAGATTTATCTCTAGGTATCTTATTGGTTTTGCAGCTATTGTAAAGGAGATTGCTTTCTTCAGTCTGTCTCAGTCTGTTCATTATTGATGTATAAAAATGCTACAGATAGAGCAGGACATTCAGCTTCGAAGCAGGAACTAAAGTAGCACAAAAGAAAGAATTAACACTGGGTGATGTTGAGGAAGGCAAGAAGATTTTTATTCAGAAGTGTGTCCAATGCTGCTGTAGAAAAGGGAGGGAAACACAAGACTGGCCCAAATCTCCATAGCCTATTTGGATAAAAAACAGGTCAGGCTCCTGGATTCTCTCACAGATGCCCGAAAGAACAAAAGCATCATGTGGAGAGAGGATGCACTGAAGGAGGGTTTGGAGAATCTCAACAAGTACATCCCTGGGACAAAAACGATCTTCACTGCCAATAAAAAGAAGTTGGAAAGAGCAGAACTGATAGCTTATCTCAAAAAAGCTACTAATAAATAATGCTCACTACCTTATTTATGACAAAGGAGAAATGTCCCACCTTTTCTGTGTGTACCATATTTTAATTTATCTCCTACACTAGGATTCAGATCATGAATGGCTGGCAGGATATTTTTTTGGACAGTCCTGATTTAAGTAAGACTGGCTTGTGGTTAAATGGATATTGTTGGATTTTAATTTTGATAGTGAGTTTGGTTTAGTAAATGCTATCACTATTTGGCCTTTCTAAAGATATAATTGGTAGTTCATTAGTAATACTCTTCTTTTTTTGCAAAGATGTTGAATGCTATCTCAAAATCTACTGGAGATTTTTTTCTTTTAATTTAGGCTTAAATGTAACTGGTTATATGAACGTACCAATATAAAGGCTGGAGAATTCCCTCCACATCCAAAAATCTAAGCAGACTCCGGTGCTTTAATTTGTGTTCATTAATCCATTAAAGAGAAAAGCTGAAGATAAATATATACTTTATATTTTTGATTATAAATATGCTCATCTAGTTAGAATTCTCTATATTCAAAACACTGCCTTTTACTTATTGAAAGATATTTTAGTGTGGTTAGTATATGCTATCAAGTAAAGTATATGTTACAATTCATGTATTTATAAATGATATGTAATGTCGAACAATTCTGAAAGTCAGCGTGACAAGATTTAGTAGCAAGTTAAATTTTACCTTTGAATTTTTATTATCTAAGTGAGGCCAAGCTGTATTTCAAGATTATCTTTTAATAACTGTTCAAAACCACACAGAAACTGTAGAACTACTATAGATGAGTTATTGGTAATGGTGCTTTTGCCAATTTATTAGAAGGATTATAGTAGAGGACATATACCATCAGCATAGATTTCTAAATTATGTCATAAGACTTAAGAAAATTAAAAACTGAAAAACATGCTATAGATTTTTGAATATTAATGTCATATTCTGCAAATTCACTGAATTCATTTATCATCTCTTGAAGTTTTTTTATGGATTTCTCTGGAGTTTCTAAGTATATAATCATATTATAGGGACAGTTTATCTTTTCCTATCTGAGTGCCTTTTATTTTACTCTCTTGTCTGATTGTACTGGCTAGGACTTCCAGCACTATTTAAAAAGGAACAGAGAAGGGAGGCAAACTTTTCTTGTTCTAGTTTTTAATGGGAAAGCTCTTAGCTTTTCCTCTTTCAGTATGATCTTGGCAGTAGGTCTGTCATATATTGCTTTTATTATGTTGAAAAATATCCTTTCTATCTCAGGCTGAGAGTCTTGATTACGAAGCCATGTTGTATTTTATCACATTTTTTTTTCACATGTATAGATATAATCATGTGATTTTTAAAAATCTTTCTTTCTGCTAGTATGGTGTATTACACTTATTATTTTACGTATGTTGAACCATCCTTGCATTCCCAGGGTAAAGCCTACCTGGTCATGATGAATATTATTCTTGATATGTTGTTGGATTCAGTTTGCTAGTATCTTCTGGAAACTTTTTGTATAAGTATTCATCAAGGACAGTGGTTTGTAGTTTTATTTTTTATGATGTCCTTGTCTTCTTTTGGTATCACAGCAATAGAACCTTCCTAAATGAGTTTGAGAGAATTTCTTTGTTTGAATCTTTAGAAATAATTTGAGAAAAATTGGCATTAGCTCTTCTTTGAAATTTTTGTAAAATTAAGAAGCAAAGCCATCTGGACTTGCATTTTTTTTTCCCTCTGTGGAGAGACTCACACTGTATCAAACTCTCCACATGTTATTGTTCTATGTAAGCTTTCCAGTGAATCCTAATTCAACCTGGGTAACTTGTACTTGTCCAGAAATTTGTCCATCTCACCTAGGTTTTCTTTTGTTAGCATATATTTGTTCATTGTGTTCTCTCATAATTTTTTGTAGTTCAAATATATCAGTTGTAGTATTGCCAGTTTCATTACTAATTTTATCTATCTAGCTCCTTTCTCTGTTTTTTTTTTTTTTTTGGCGGGGGGGGGAGGTTTTTGCTATAGGGTATGTGCGCTCACCAGAAAGACAGAGAGAGACGGAGAGATATAAAGTGAGAAATCACCCCCCATGGGGGATGGCCATGCCACAATCCCTTCTCCTCCATCCTCTGCTCTGGATCTTGGGCACACATGCATATGCACCCTCCGTGGTCCGGGACTTGAACTGTGGTTGACTACGTGGGAGTCCAGCGACATAGCCATTATGCCAACTACTGTTCCTGCTTTCACTGGTTTTCTTGATTAATCTAGCTAATAGTTTATTAATTTTGTTTATCATCTAGAACAAAAAACAACTTTTCATTTTGTTGATATTTTCGGTATAGTTGCTTTATTCTCTATTTCATTTATTTCAGTTCTAATCTTTACTATTACTTTTCTTCTTTTACTTTGGGGTTTTGTTGTTGTTGTTTTTCCAGTCCCTTGAGATGTGATGTTATTTACTTTTCCACCTTCTGCTTCTTTCTTGTGAGCAATAATGCCTCTTATGACTTGTTAGGGAGAGTGGTGGGCTCATTGTGAGTGGTTTCAATAAATCTTTTTATTTCAGTCTTAATTTCCTCAGTTTGAAAGTCATTCAGGAGTAGATTATTTAATTTTCATGCTTTGGGGAATTTTTTAAGGATGCTTTCTCTGGTCGATTTTAAGTTTAATAGTCAGAGGATATACTGGGTACAGTCACTTAGAGATGCTTAGTCCTCTACAATGATAGTTCATATAAAGCCAAAATTATTTTACTGAGCAGTTTGTACCAGTGCTGCTGGCAGGTATGTTTCTTTTTCTTTCTTTTATCCTATCACAGTGGGATGTTTTGTTTTGTTCTATTTATATTTATTTATTTTTTGCTTAAGATGTCACAACTTCTACTACAATTTTTTATTATTAAAAAAAATACCTATTTTTCAAAACCCGTAAACTGTACAATGCCAAATGAACCCTCATGTAAACTATGGCTTTTGGGTGATAATGATAGGACAGGTAGGTTCAAAAATGGTAACAAATAACTACTCTTTTTTTTTTTTGAGAGGTTTTTGCTATAGGGCTTACGTGCTCACCAGAAAGACAGAGAGAGACAGAGAGTTAGAAAGTGAGTAATCACCACCCCCAGGGGGAATGGCCATGCCACAATCCCTTATTCTCCACTCTTCTCTCGAGATCTTGGGCACACATGCATATGCGCCTGGTGTGAGTTTAAACCACCAGGTCTGGGACTCGAACCACCGTCAACTACGTGAGTCCAACAACATAGCCATTATGCCATCTGCTGGTCCCACAAAAACTACTCTTCTGAGAAATACTGGTAGTGTGAGAGATCGTGTAGGACAAGGGCACATGGGCTTCTTCGAAAACTTCCTCTCAACTTGGCTTTTAATTGTCTAAAAAGTGAAGGCTGTTTAAAAACAGGCAAAATGAAAAAAGCAATAAAATATCTCTGCTTATCTATACCTATTGCTGAGACACTTCTAACATAAAAATACACTTATATAGAAGTATAGATAACTAAATTTTACCTATAAATCTACACAGAAATGTGATTTTATATGTGTAATTTCTGTAACTATGTTATTGAAAAAGTTAAATTATACATTTTGTTATATATAATGAAATCAGAAATTATATTATGTTTTTTTGTCTCAACAGATAACATTTTCCATCAAGCCATGTGTTCTTTCTTTATATTTGTACAAAGTAAACCTTTCTGAAAGATATTTTTCTCAAATTATTCCAATTGTGCTTTTACTAAACATATTTTCTATGTAGTTACAAGGATGTAGTTTTCTCTCATGAGTTCTCAACAACCTCCTTTATTTATATATTTATTTATTTTTATATTCTAAAACTCTAAAAGACTTTTCAATATTGTATAAGTTTTCTCTTTATTTTTATTCTAATTTTCAAGGAAATGTTTAGAATTAGAATTTTTAATTTACCATTTTTCACAGACATGTGCATTAAAATTTAAGATTTCCTTTCTATTTAAGAGCATTGTTAGCTTTTAGCAGTGTTGTGCATTTTAAGATGTTATTACATTTTACTATCTATTATAAAGGAAATGAAAGTAATTTTAAAGTATTAACATTATTAGAGCAGTCACCACTTCCAGGAAAATGAAATAGAGGTATTATCTCTGTTTCCTACTAAGTAAAACTAAAATCTTAGACAATATGTATAAAACAAACCTAAAAGACTTTTAAAAGTTGACAGAAGAGAACCAGCAGTTATCGTAATGGCTACGTTGCTGGACTCTTATGTAGTCGACCGCAGTTCGAGTCCTGGACCCAGTGTTTTAAACTCACACCGGGCGCACATGTGTGTGTGCCCAAGATCCCGAGAGGAGAATGGAGGAGAAGGGATTGCGGCATGGCCATCACCCCTGGGGGTGGGGGGTGATTTCTCGCTTTCTGTCTCTCTGTTTCTCTGACTTTCTGGTGAGCACATGCACCCTGTAGCAAAAACCTCTCCAAAATAAAAGAAAAAAAAAAAAGAAAAAGAAAAGTGTACAGAAGAGGAGTATCTGGTTAGGGAATCTGAAACACAAGCAATGACGAGTGATGCATTCTCTGAGTGTTCTGTTTGTTTTTTCCCGTCATATATCCTGGACATGGAACTAACAAGGCTAACATCCCAGAAAGGCCAGTGAGTATGAAGCAAAAGAAGCAAAGGCTATAACAAGAGACTATTCTCTTTAGCAAAAGGACCAGGAAAGAATTAGGCTACGAAGATAACATATATCTAGGAAACTTCTTCAGTCAAACTACAGAAAACCACTGTCCTTACTTCTGCTCACAACAGCAAAATCTGAGCGAGGATCCTAGACGTTCACCCCTGCCAGGCTAAGCCCTGGTAGAGGTAGTGCCATGACAGGACAGCGGAGTGAGGGTCCTGATTTCTCTATCTGCTAAGCCCTTCCTTCCAGTATGGGTGGAGACTACAGGCAGAGCCTCACCTCCAAACTCCCCTCTGCAGGAGTATGGACACTGCATACCAACCCCTACCTGGCAGTAATGCATCCCCTTCCACTCTCTGAGTGGTCAATAAAAACCAGTGCTTCTAACAATGTTTACAAGATAGCCAGGTTTTAATTTAAAAGCAACGATCAGATCGAGAACAAGAAAAATCTCACCTGCAGTGAAGAACAGGAATGAGCCATGATAAGTGGCAGCCCCGAGGTAGCACTGGGCTCTCACGTGTGTGACAAACAGCTGACAAAGACTTAAAATCAGATACGCAAATTGGTTATGGTGTCATTACGAAAACGTTTCAACACATAAACAATAGAGAGTTATCTAAGTAATGGAAAACATCCACAAAGTTATGAAAAGAACCAAATGGAAATTTGGAACAGAAAAACATACAAACTGATATGAAAACTCAGCTAATAGTGTCAATAGCCAAACATAGCCTCATAGCTGTTAAAGAAATTGAATGCATAACTTAAAAACTCTCAGTAAAGAAATACCCAGGCTTTCACTGAAATAGTTTCCGTAGAAAATCCTACAAAATGCTTATATAAGAAATAAGTCATTGTACATAAGCTCCCAGAAAAATAGAAGAGAAAGGAACATTTCTCAAATAATTTTTATCAACCGAGTACTACCCTGACACCAAACAAGGGAGACAGCATAAAAAAGAAAACTACAGATGAATATTCCTCAGGAATACCTACAAAAATCCCTGCATATGCTGACCACAGTGACTGCACCTATAATTCCAGCCACTCAGTGACTATGGGAGGCTGAGGTGGGAGAACTGAAAGCTTGAGGTTGACCTGGGGAACTTAGATCCTGTCTAAAAACACAGCCGGGTGTGGTGGCACCTGCCTATAGTCCCACTTGGGAGGCTGAGGCAGAAAGACAATGACAGGAAGACCCTGTCTTAAAATACACACACACACACACGCACACACAGAATTCAGCAATATATGAAAATAATACAATGTCATGGTGCTGTGGCATTTATTCCAGTGTATAAGACTGGTTCACCATTTGAAAATCAATGAAATCCGTATTATAAATAGGCTAGAGAAGAAAAAAAGGGCTATGATTATATCAAATATTCCAGAAAAAGCATTTGAAAATATTCAACCTATATTTATGATTTTAAAAAGTCAAGGGAGGTCCAGCAGATGGCAAAATAGTTACATCACTGGATTCCCATATAGTAGACTGTGGTTCAAGTCCTGGACCTGGTGGCTTAAAACTCACTCTGGGCGTGTGCACGTGCATGCTCAAAATCCCAAAAGGAGACTGGAGGGAAAGGGATTGCAGCATAGCCATCCCCCTGAGGGGTAATTTCCTACTGTCTGTCTTTCTGTCTCTCTATGTCTCTCTGGCAAGTGCACTGACCCTATAGCAAAAATGTCTTTATCAAAAACAAAAATAAAAAAGTCAAAGGGATGTTCCAATTTTATAAAATGCATCTACAAAATTCAACAGTTAATATTATACTTAACAGTGAAAGACACTAAGTTTGTAAAAATCTTTGCCTAGACTAACATCAAGAAATGTTTTCTCTTGTCTTCTTCTAAGAATTTTATTATTTCATATTTACACTTAGGTTTTTAATCCATTTTTACTTAATATTTACATACTGTGTAATATAAAGACAGAATTTTTTTTTTCATATAGTCACTTTTTGCAGTCTCCTCAATTTCCTTCCCCACTGTGTACTCTTAGTGTCGTGGTCAGAGTGTAGTTAGCCATAAATGCATGAGTTTCGTTCTGGGCTCTCCATCTTGTTTCATTGGTCTTATGCAAGTATCGTATGTTTTTGATGACTGAATCTTTGTAATATAGTTTAAAATCAGAGAATGTGGTACTTCTGCTCTGTTCCTTCTCAAGATTGTTTTGTCTATTTGTGATCTTTTGTGGTTCTATACAAATTTCATTATTCTTTTCTCTATTTCTTTGAAAAATCCAGGTGGAATTTTCACATAGATTACATTGACTTTATAATTCACCTTGAATAGCATGGACGTTTTAACGATATTTATTTTATGAACACAGACTATCATTTTATTTATTTACATTGTCATCTTTTCTTGTTTGTTTGTTTTTCATCAGTGACTTACAGTTTTCTGTGTACAGATCTTTTACATCCTTGGTTAAATTTATTCCTAAGTATTTTATTCTTTTTGATGCTACCATCAATGTGATCATTTTCTCAATTTATTTTTTGAATAGTTCTTTGATACTGTGTAAAAATGCTACATTTTTTTAATTGTTGATTTTTGCTTCTCAAAACTTTACTGAAATTGTTTTGGGTGTTCAGGCTTTTCCACATATAAGAGTATGTCACTTGCAAATAGAAATAATTTAACTTCCTTTTCTATTTTAATGTTTTTTTCCTCTTTTGCTCTAGCTAAGACTTTTAGTACTTTCTTGAATAGAAACGGTGAGAGACATATCTTTGTCTTGTTCTTGACCTTAAAGCAAAAGCTTCATCTTTGAGTGTGACATTACCTGTGGGTTTCTCAAATGTGGCCTTTTTTATGTTGAGGCATATTGCTTTGTCTAATCAGTGGAAAGTTTTTATCATTGAAAGTTGTTAAATTTTGTCAAATTATTTCTTTTCATTTATTGAGAATATCATGTAGGTTTTGTCCCAAGAAGGGAGGGGACCCAGAAAATGGGTTCCCAAGGAGGAACTGTGGCAAGGAGCTTTTATTTGGATCAGGAAGTGCTTTGTCTGGACTTAGGTCCTAGGTGGGGCTCCTGCATGCATTCCACTCCTGGTGGGGAGAGGAACGTGCTAGATAAATTTAATTATTCTCCAATTCGAGTGGGTACCAAAGTCACGAAATCCTTTGCCTGGCAGCTTTGGGTCATGAAAACCATTATCTTAGGTAGGGCTGGAAAAGGCCTTTGTTCTTGGTCTAGGTCAGTCACAGAGCCACTGCTACAAGAGGTCTCTCAAGAGCAAGCAGCAGAGCTTTGTCTCCATCTCAAACCTTAGCCATTTTGTGATTCCATTTTGGGCCCATACCCTAACTACATTTTTAGGGTCTCTGCCTCCTACCTTATTCTTCCCTCTGCAGAGGAATCCCTAACTGCTGTTAGGAGTACAAGCATAACTGTTGACTTGCAGTTTGGCCTTAGCCATTTTCCTGAAGACACAAACTTTACCATACCCTAAATAGTTAGGGCCCCTGTCTCCTACCTCAAAACCAGTCTCTCAAAGCAGATACCAAGGAGATATCTGCTACTTCGCATTCGTTGCAGTGAGATTTACAGGAGCCAAGATAAGGAGTCAACAAAATTGTGCATGGAAGGATGAATGAATTAAAAATTATCTAAGTCTGATGAAATATTTATGAACCCATAAATAAGGAAATCCTGCTATTTGTAACATCATGAATGAGCCTATAGAACATTATTCTACATAAAGTAAGTCAGACACAGAAGGACGAATGTTTTATGTCTTTCACTTATCTGTTTCCATAGGTCTTTGCTGTAGGGTGCATGTGTTCCCCAGAGAGACAGAGAGAGACAGAGAGACAGAAAGCGAGGGATGGTCAAGGTGCAGTTCCTTCTCCTCCCTTCTCCTCTTGAGATTATGGGCTTGCATGTACCTGTGCCCAGCATGAGTTGTTTTTTTTTTTTTTTTTTGAGAGGGTTTTTTTTTTTTTTTTTCACTATAGGGTGCGTGCGCTCACCAGACAGACAGTGAGAGACATAGAGACAGAAAGCGAGAAATCACCCCCCCAGGGGGGATGGTCACGCCGCAATCCCTTCTCCGCCATTCTCCTCTCGGGATCTTGGGCACGCATGCACACGCACCCGGCGTGAGTTTTAAGCCACCGGGTCCGGGACACGAACCGCGGTCGACTATGTGGGAGTCCAGCGACATAGCCATTATGCTAACTGCTGGTTCCCCCCAGCATGAGTTTTAAGTCACTGGGTCTGGGACTGAGACCTCAGTCAACTACCTGGGAGTCCAGTGACATGTAACCATTACGCCATCTGCTGGTCCTTATATGTTGAATTTTTTAAAAGTCAAATACACGGAAACATCAGATGTTTGATGTCAGGGGCTATGGAGTGGGAGGATGGATAATGTTGATCAAAGGGTACAAACTTTCAGGTATAACGTGAACAAGTTCAGGGGTGCTAGTGCGTATTGATGGATGTCTTAAAAATACATATTAGATACAAAGCAAGGGTACTTACTCTAAGCATTGATTTGCAGTATGATGCTGGACATTCTATCCCTGCCAATAAGACATGAAAATAAATAAAGTGATATGATAGCAAAAGACGGCATGAAATTTCCCCTATTTGTAGATGACATGATTATCTACAGAGTAACTCTGAAGGAATTTACAAATTAGTCCTAGACTAATAAGAGAATCAACAGATGTCACAAGAACAAAATAAGCAGACGAGAATCTCATGTTTCTGTGTGCTAGCAGCAAACATGTGGACATTGCCATTAAAAGCATCATACCACCTAGAGTATTAGAAAGAAAAGGAAGAAAAAGAAGAAAGGAAGGAAGACAAAGAAAGGAAGGAAGCGTTCCCTATAGCAAAAAGACGAAAAGGAAAGAAGAAAAAAATCCATAAAAAAAGGGTAAAGGTCTTCTATGTTAAAACTAAGAAACACTGGCAAGGGGCCAGCAGGTAACTTGGTAGCTGGAGCACTGGACTCCCACATGACTGACCAGTGTTTGAGTCTCAGACTGGTGGCTCGCCTTCTCACTCTCTCTTTCTCTGGTGAGTACACGTTCCCTATAGCAAATTTTAAAATAAATAAATAAATAATAAATAAATAAATAAAATGATTCTTAACAAAAGACAAATGATAGGACCAGCAGTTGGTATAATTGCTATATTGCTGGACTCCCATGTAGTCGACCACGGTTTGAGTCCCAGACTCAGTGGCTTAAACTCATGCCAGGCACGTGTGTGTGTGTGCCCAAGATCCCAAGAGGAGCATGGAGAAGAGGGGAGGAGAGGAGATTGTGGCATGTCCATCCCCCCTGGGGGGGTGATCTCTTGCTTTCTGTCTCTCTGTCTCTCTCTTTCTGGCAAGCCCATGCGCCCTATACCAAAAACCTCTCAAAAAAAAAAAAAAAAAGACAAATGAAATTTTAAAAATCTATGAAAAAAAATAGATTTAAGGATTTAATACAATAAAGATGCCTATTCCCCCCAAATTGATAGGTTCATTGAACACATTGCTTTCCAAAATTTCAGTAAGATAATTTTTAGTAAATATGAACAACATTATACTAAAATGTGTGCGGGAAATCAAATAAAGTAGAAGATCTAAACAATTTTGAAGAAGAATAAGGTGAAGGGGATCGGTTTTCCCAGTCTTGAGACTTATAATATTGCTACAGTAATAAAGACTGTGTGGTATTGATAGAAGACAGAAACATATCAATAAAACAAGTAAATAACTTAGACCTCCAAAAACCACAATTTTTGATGATGAACAGCATTTCAGTAGAGAAAAATAACTTTTTAACAAATGATGCTGGGAAAATTGGACATTTGTAGGTAAGAAAATTAACTCTGTCCCAAGTTTTATAACTTATTCAAAAATAATTTAAAACAGGCCAGAAATTTAAATGTAAAATGTGAAACTACTGAACTTTAAAAAGAAAAGCATTAGAAATATATCGTTTTCTTTTTTTTTTTTTTTTAGAAATATATCTTTGATATCTGAGGCTAGACCAAAAATAATTATGTCTGGCATGAAAGCATGATCTACTTGATAAAAAACTGATATACTGGACTAGCCTAAATTACAATTTTGCTGTGTGACAGTGTCTACTAAGAGTAAGAACATTAAGCTATACGTTAGGAGAATATATCTGCAACCTACATATTCAATAGACTACTCTCTTGTTTATGTGTATTTAATGTTGCCATAGGGTGTGTTCACTCTCCAGAGAGACAGAGAGAGTGAAAGTAAAAAATCGAGAAAGCATCCCAGAAAGCATGGTCACGCCACGATCTCTTCTCCTTCATTCTCCTCTTGCCACGCCATGATCTCTTCTCCTTCATTCTCCTCTTGAATTTCAGGCACACACACGCTCGTGTCTGGCATGTTTTTCAATCTGCTGGGTCTGGGACTCACACTGTGCAGTCAGCTCTGGATCTCGCTCTAGCCCACTTAGAAACCATTAACTGAGACCAGCAGATGGCACAGTGGCTACGTCACTGGACTCTCACATGGCTCACAGCAGTTTGAGTCTTGGTGGCTTGACATTCATGCTGGGCAGGTGTGCGTGCATGCCTAAGATCCCGGGGAGAGAATGGAGGAGAAGGGACTGCTTTGTAGCCATTCCCCTTATGGGGATTTCCTACTTTCCCTCTCACTGTCTCTGTATCTCTCTCCTGTAAGCACATGCACCTTAAGGCAAAAACCTGTTAAAAAAAAACAAACCAAACAAACAAACAAAAAATCAACACTTTCCCTGCTTTTACAGGAAGGTGAGAGCCTGTGTACCCAACAAATACTTCGGTTTGATTTGGTCAACAGATCAGCTGAAAATTTGTAGTTTCATAACTATGTTAGTGTTTTCTCCTAAATCTTCTTGACTCAGATATTACATTTATAAATACAGCATTTGACTTTCTTGACAGTTATGCCACACGGTACTTATCTCTTAGAGTAATGTGAAGATATAATAGAGATAAATAAAGAAGAACACTTTGCAAATGTCAACAAGTGTGGGTCATTATTGTGTCACAGTTCATCAGGAACGTTTCTATGGGGCCTACCCACATCCGCGAATACAAAATGCTAACATTGTACTAACTACATATTGACTTGCTGTTAATATGTCAGGTAATTACACTTGGTCACATGAATCTTGTTACTGTTAGCAGTTTTGTAGCCACTCATTAATAGTGGACTTATGTCATTGTGCCTTGTTGTATTCAAAGGGCTTCATGGGAGTAACTATTTCTAAAATTTTTCTATGTACTAAAATGATCGTCTGGGTCCAAAAAGAGAACTCAAACTAATAGTAGAGACTAGGAAAAGCAGAAGTTAAAAATCGCCAGTTTATTTATTCATTTATTTATTTTAAGTTTAATTATTTTTCCAGGAACAAAGTGGCAGGAGTGAGAGAGAAACAAAGAAGAGAGACCTCAACAGGTCATGAGGCCGCCATCCCCCCATCTTCACTGTTCTAGATGGTAGACACGTGTTCCTGGCGTGCTCAGGGAGGTCTCTGGTCTTGAACGGGAAACTTTGCCACACGGGGTTGTCTTGCAGTGTGTTGTGTTTGGCCCAGTGCCATGGTCTGGGCTCATAAAATTGTAGTTTTATATGTTTGTTTTCACCTGTTCCTCTCAGGACTTTCATGTTGAGGTGGAATTTTTAAAATGACAGTGTCTTTGACCTTTTAAAAATGACACAAATTCTCTTCCTTTTGTTTATTCTTTTCTCTATATGAAGGGACTTCAAAAAGTTTGTAGAAAAGTGGATTCAAAGTAGCAGTTTATTTTGGTGCAAAAATTTTCATATTTTTGTAACTTTTTTGAAGGCTTCTGGTGTATCTGTATTCTTTTTTTTTTTTTTTTTTGAGAGGTTTTTGCTATAGAGCATGTGCGCTCGCCAGAAGGACAGAGAGAGACAGAGAGATAGAAAGAGAGAAATCACCCTCAGGAGGGATGGCCACACTGCAATCCCTTCTCCTCCATTCTCCTCTTGGGATCTTGGACATGCATGCACACGCGCCCGGCGTGAGTTTAAGCTGCCGGGGCCGGGACTCGAACCGTAGTCAACTACATGGGAGTCCAGCGACATAGCCATTGTACTAATTGCTGGTCCTAATGTATCTGTATTCTTCAAGTGACTCTCTCCCATCTCCATTCCTACTCCATTCAAGAAATTTTCCCTAGATTCTTCGGGGCTTATTTTTATCATCTTTTATTGTCTATTTGTCTTATCACATAGAGTGACTCTTTGTGGTAACTTTCTCAGGTTCATCTCTTGTATAGATTGTTGATCTACTTCCTTTCAATGTCAATAAGCAAATGATAATGCAAACCTGCAAATAGGTTTTTAATGATTCTTATATTTATCACTACTCTGTCTTTCACAATCACCACAAGTATATCTTTTATTAAACCCTTTTCCCTCTTTAATACAATATGATATCTGATCGATGTTAATCTTTTGTAGTTCAGCAATGTTTTAGTTTTTAACTCTGACTATTTTGTCCCCTGGATACAACAGGTTTGTTAATATATTTTTAATGGGATGTAATTTGTTTATTTACTTTGCATACATTTAGCTAGCTGATCTGATTGGTTCTTTACCTCTGATTAATCTTTCTTTTCCGATATATCCGTTATTCCGTTACGTTTTCTCAAATACAAGAGTTATATATTACTATGTCATCCAGTACCCTGATGTTTTGAAGGCCAACTTTAAGAGGAGACATCACATTTTTTGAAAGAATCAATGCATTATATTTTAAAATTATTCCTTCTCTTTTATTACAAGCAGTTCCTGTAAAATGATCAGGCATAATATCCCCTTGTAAAAAATCATGCTATTTTTCTTGCAGTAGAACATTTTCCAGTGTGTTCAGTGATATTAACCTTTATTAGGAAAACTAAGCTCCTTTGTGAATTTATATTTAGGTCTCTATCCCCCTCAGAATCCTTCTTAGGCAATAGAGTCGTACTGGCGACCATCCGCTGAGTAGCTGTTTGGTGTAACAGACTTTCCCACACCTCCCAATTTCATCCTGCGTTCCCTCAACAGTGCTGGCTATCCCATCTAAGAACCTGCTTCCTTTCTCGCTGTCTGTGTTTTCCTTCCCTGAGGCCCTTATTCTCTGCACACTGAGCCTGGAGTTTGGGCTATCCCATCACCTTAACAGTAGCTGATCACAAGACTCTATAACCATTTAGTTCCTACAATTGCTTTTCCAAGAAATGTAAGTTAGCCTTGAAGCTTTTTGGTTGGCTGTGGACAGTGCACCACTGGGTTCGGTGAAGGATTGCAAGATTGATGGGCGAAAACTTGCTCTTATAACTACTGACCAGGTAGCTTTTGGGGAATAATACCCTGAAGCCAGAAGGCTACTGTTAACTCTCTGAAAACATGAAATCGACTCTCAGCTCCTGGTTGGCTACACCACCTGGGAACCCTCCAGCAATCGACTGGGTTTACGCCAAGGCCAACATGGCCGAGGCAGGCTTGGTGGGTGACTGAGGAAAAGCTTAATGGCCTGAAGGTTCCTGTGCCAGAGGGTAGAAACACTGCCCAGGTGGACGCTGGAGAACAAGAAGAGGTGAAAAGTTGTGCTGAGTTTGCATCACTCTCCAAGGCCAGGACTGAAGACTATCAGAGACAGCTGGAGAAGATGAAGAACATACTTCCATTTGATCAGATGACGATTAAGACCTGAATAAAGTCTTTTCAGAAACCGCATTAGACAAGAAAAAATACCCCTATTGGCCTCACCAAGCAATTGAGAATTAATAACATTTTTGTGTCTGGAAGGAAGCTCTGGCCTTGTCTTACAAACTCTGGATATTAAAAATAAATGGAATGGCACAGGGACCAGCAGTTAGCGTAACGGCTATGTCGCTGGACTCCCATGTAGTTGACCGCGGTTTGAGTCCCAGACCCGGTGGCATAAACTCACACCGGGTGCATGTTTGTGTGTGCCCAAGATCCCAAGAGGAGAATGGAAGAGAAGGGATTGCGTGTGGCCACCCTCCCGGGGATGTTTTTCTGTCTCTTTCTGGAGAGCACACGCACCCTATAGCAAAAACCTCTCAAAAAAAAAAAAAATGACATAGAAAAAGTAGTTTTCTTGACTCCTCATCAATTAGAGATTTACACTCTTTGCTTCCTGGGTGACTATTTATTTAGTCAGATCAATAAAGGATTAATCTATAGTAGGCTTTTTGTGTTTTTTGTTTGTTTGTTTGTTATTTTATAATTTTGTTTTTGAAGTTGATCAGAGAGAGACAATGAGAGAGAAAGTGAGAAAGCAAGCTGTCAGGGACCAGCAGCTAGCGTAATGGCTATGTCACCAAACTCCCACATAGTCGACCGTGGTTTGAGTCCCGGACCTGGTGGCTTGGACTCACGCCACGCACGTGTGCGTGCATGCCCAAGATCCCGAAAGGAGAATGGAGGAGAAGGGATTGTGGTGTGGCCATCCCCCCTAGGGGGGGATTTCTCGCTTTCTATCTCTCTGTCTGGTGAGTGCACGCGCCCTATAGCAAAAAAAAAAAAAAAGAGAGAGAGAGAAAGCAAGCTGCCAGGTCTGGGACTCAAACCACGTCAGCCATGTGGGAGTCCAGCTGCCTTAATCACCGCGCCAATTGCTGACCCTCGGTAAACGACTACCTTTATGTGCAGGGAGAAGAGATAGATTCTCCTCCAGGGATTTGATCTTCATGTCTTTGACCAGGCAGCCCAGGTTGGTGAGCGGGATCCATTCCTTGTCCTCATCCTTGCCTCTGCGAACTCCCCCACCACGACTCCCAGCTTGGCCCCCGCCCTGTGGCTTCCTATCCCAGGACCCCCAGGGCCCAGAGGCATCATCTGCCATTTGGTGTTCTCTTGGAGTAGTAGGCTTTTTGCATCTAATTGATTTACGTTAATTTCCTACATTCTTCCCATTTGTTGAATAAACCTCTTCCAATCTGTCTTGGTCTCTCTCTTTTTTAAAGTTTCTTTCTTTCTTCCATAAGCAAAAAAGGCAGAAAAAAAAAATAGAGGAAACTCAGTGCCCCAACGTTGTTGCCTCTGTGATCCACCTCCAGGCTTTAGCCAGCCTGATGGGGGCGACTGTGTCCAGCTGACTCAGTGAGGTCTCCAGACTTGAACTGGGAACCTTCCCCTATGGAATTGCCTCATGGAGCATCACTTCTACTTCCATACCACCGCCTAGCCCCTCTCTTTTCTCTCTCCACAGCTTCTCGATGTCCAAACACGTATGTACACTCTCCAAGAGGTCACATATTGCTATCAAAGCCCACGTTTTCATCTATAGTAAAGTTTATAACAAAATTTAAAATTTGTGCCAAGATTATCATTTATCAAAAGAATATTAAGGGACCAGCAGTTAGCATAATGGCTACGTCTCTGAACTCCCATGTAGCCAACCATGGTTTGAGTCCCAGAGCCAGTGGCTTAAACACATGCCAGGCCTGTGTGCGTGCACGCCCAAGATCCTGAGAGGAGAAAGGATTGTGGTGTGGCCATCCCCCTGGGGAGTGATTTCTTGCTTTCTGTATCTCTGTCTTTCTGGCGAGTGCTGCACACGCCCTATTGCCGAAACTTCTCCAAAAAAAAAAAAAGATTAAAAAGTACACATACCAGGACCAGCAGATGGTGTAGTGTTTATGTTGCCAAACTCCCATATAATGAATCTTAGTTCAAGTCCAAGACCTAGCAGTTTAAAACTCACCTTGGGCGTGTGTACGTATGTTCCCAAAATCCCAAGAGGAGAAAGTAGGAGAAGGGATCATGGCATGGCCATCCCCTGTGGGGCAGGGTGATTTCTCTCTGTCTCTCCAGCGAGTGCACATAACCAGTAGCAAAAATCCCTCTAAAAAAAAAAAATACACATACCTCACAGTGAGATCATTTAATTCTTACAAGTTAATCATTTTAAACACAAATCTAACCAAATTACCATTTCAAAATCCATCTTGACTTAAAATGTATTTGCTGAATAAAATTGTTAGTTATCATTATTATGAGATAATTTGCTTTTTTGTCTGACAAACACTCAACTTATTGACTGATGATGGGTAAAAAAAATGTCATTTTTAAGTTTATAGGAAAAAACTAGTCAAAATCTATTTACTTCTCTCTTGGCAAGATGGAAACTGAATTTGTGTTAATGGATGTCCTTTCTTTGCCCTATGGCTGACAGAGATATGGGAGACATTAAAGATCCTCTTATAACTGAAATAGCAAAATTGCTTTCCCCAAGGTGCATTAAGTAATGGAGGCCCCGAGTATCCCTACCATGCCTTTCACTGCATTAACGGGTGATGTAGCATTTCCTTGGCCGTCAAGTGCATGTTTCGGAAATTAATGTGTGTAGGTTGTTGTGCAGTGATTAGTGATTAGTAATTAGTGAGTCTCTGTTTAAAGCCAATAGTTGACTCCTAATTTCTCCCTGTTATTTGAACACTCAGGGTATTTGAGAAATGCATGCCTGTATTGAGCTTGATTTTCTTGAAACCTAGCTGGGATGTATGCTAATGAGAGCTATTTTCTTATGTAGGTGGTTGTCGTGTTAACTTACTGGGAAACGTTTACTCATGGGTTGATTCAGTCCGTATTTATGAAGCACCTACTATGGATCCTCCAACTGACTGTGAAGCACACAGCAGTTATAAAAAGGCATCCACGTCTGGGTAGAACTTATGTAATGGAAGAGGCAGACAGGAATCAAGTCATCACGCAAATAAATATAGTAAGTGCCTGGAAGGCAAAGGACATGGCTCTGAGTGCATATAACAGAAGAATCAGAATTAGTTGGAGACAGAGGGGGTAGAACAGAAAAAACAACAGCTCTGGCATCATATAGGTGTTTTTGAAGTCTGTCTAAAAGGGATACTATTTAACAAATTGATTTTATATAAATCTCAAACATAGAGGACTGTTGGACTAAGTTCTTGTTAGAGAATAACTTAAGTGGAACGGTATTAATTTAGGGAATGAATATTCTAGACCTTGTAAAATTAAGTTAATACAATTTTCTGTAAATTAATTTTGCCATAATGAACCATATACAGTCTCTCTATCACATATCGATGTGAAAGACATGAAAGAACAAACAAGTTAACATAAATGATTCATATCTTAAGCCTATGACCTGTTATAAAATATTTTGATTTGCTTCAACTATGTAGGAAAGATTACATAATCCTTTATTTATTTCAGAGATTTTTTGTTGTTGTTGTTATAGGGCGTGTGTGCTCGTCAGAAAGACAGAGAGAGACAGAGAGACAGAAAGTGAGAAATCACCCCCCAGGGGGGATGGCCACGCCGCAATCCCTTCTCTTTCATTCTCCTCTTGGGATCTTGGGCACACACGCACATGTGCCTGGCGTGAGTTTAAGCCACCAGGTCCAGGATTCTAACCCAGATTCTAATGGGAGTCCAGTGACATAGCCATTAAGCAGTTAGCCATTAAGCACTAGTCCCATATTTTTAAAATTTATTTTATGCATTCAATCACTGTACATTACTATAACTTGTAAATGAATTTACCCAACCTCAAAGCACTTGGTACCAGTCCAGTTGAAGACACCATACACATTATCATCAACAGACAATCGTCCTTAAAGGACTTGCCTCTCTAGCTTTCTTCTTAATTCCTTTGCTCTTACTCCTCCCCATCTCTCACCATCTTCCCACACTGTCTTCAGTGTCCGTAATTACTTTCCATGTTTCCATATTCTCTAATCTTTCAGTTTCCGCCATAGAGTGCACATAGTCTGTATAAATCAAGGGAAGACATACAAAAAAGGACTTTCTTTAAAGAATTGTTAAACTCATCTTAGAAAAATATACATTCTGCTAAACTGAGTTTCTATTCAAAACTGATTTTTATTATAAAAAAATTTCATTAAAAGATTGACTACTTGTATGTAGTACCTCTAAAAATGTAATTATTCTAAAAAATTCCTTGATCTTGCCTTTTTACCTTAAGTTAGTTGAAACGAAGCAGTATATGTAGTTGTATATATTGAAAGATCGGGTATTTAACTGGCTAGCTACCTTGACACACTTCAGGATTTAGGAAAGTGCAATTCAGTGTTCACGGTTGTACCATCATAAAGAAACCTCAGTTAAAGTATTGTTTAAATGCTTGAAGAAATTATCAAACCAGATTAATTTTTCATTAGCAGATATATATTCTTTTGGCATTTACCTTTCGCTGTGATCATTTAACTTAATTAATCTATGCCTGGACAAATGAGTAATTGCAGTTTTTTTATAAATATTTTTGTTCATTTCTATTTATTATTTCAAGTAAAGCTTATTAACTTAATGAAAGTATCTATATATAATTAAAGAGTTGACACATTGGGACAAAAGTCTGTGACTTTACAAGTACGTACCTACCAAAATTTACTAAGAAGTAAACGGTATTTCCTGTATCATTTAATTTTATTCTAGAAAGCGTACAGAGTATCACTAAGCACGTATTTATAGAGGGAGTGTCTTTATATCAAGGAGGTTGAGAATTGAACAAAATGTAGAGTTTTCCATTTGTGAATTGAATTAATGAGGGTGGGATAGTAAACTTTTCTGTCTTAATCCTTAATCCATTCTTTTTTGAAAACCTGACATTATCTATCTAAACTATTTAAATGAACGCATACAATGCAAATATTTTTAGTCATTAACCAAGGTAAATAATTACTTATGTAATTAAACATTAAAAAACCCACGTTCATGTTGGTTTATTACTCTTTTCAGAGATTCACAGTAGATATTTTATTTTATTTTAGCTCAGGTAGTTTTAGTCCTTTGGACTTGCCTCTACTGATCACTAATTATCAAATCTAAATAGTTCCATGAGTGTGATCAAGGAAACAGTATGTTAAGTTGATATACGATCTATAAAAGTGTTCAACTTCTAAAATTTAGAAAGAAAAGCCCAAAGAAAATTGTTATATATTTGCTTCTTTATTCATCTTAGAAAATCATTAATTGGCAACAAAGTTTTGTATAAAACTTTTGCTAACATCTGTTTATTTTAAACACAGCCATTTTCTATGTTATTTGCCACGTATTGCCATGGATGTCTGTGACAGTGCAGATATCCACGTGGTATTCGTATAATAATTAATTTATGTTCTTATTAAAGGAACTGTTTTTGAGATTAATAACAGTGATTGTGATCATTGAATTCTGTGATCTTTCCCTTAAAGTTTGAATAAAACTTCATCTATTAAAATACAGAAAATTTCAGCCAGCAGATGGCGTGGTGGTTAAAGGCACTAGACTCCCACATGGCCAACAGTGGATTGAGTACCAGACCTGGAGGCTTGCTTTCTCACTTTCTATCTCTCTCTCTTTCTCACTCTGGTTAAATTAAAACAATAAATAAATAAAATAATACTTTAAAAAATAAAATCCAGAAAATTAAAAACTATCATAAAATGAAATTGTTTTTAGTTATTTGATGGACTTAGACATTAGTTTGGCGTATTAGCCACAAGCTAAACTACTTTTAAAAGTTTTTTAATGACTCTACCTTCATCTGATTTGATTTAATGAGATAGTCAAAATGTTAATAGCTACAGTGGATTCTTGTTATTTTACTGGGATGAGCAAATGTACTGTTGCGGTCTTGCTGATTGTCTTTCCTACTCTTTCCTGACTTGGTCAACTCACTCGAAATACAACAGCCATTAATTGGTGCTTCTCAAAACTTCTGCATGTAAACTTGATGTAAGTCATACCTGTACTTGTGCATTTGTTCCACTATTTTACTTGCATAGATGTTGTTCTGCCAATTTCCTAGCTTCACCCAAAAATATCCCTCAAACTTGTAAAAAGATCCTACTGTTAAATTAATAAAAAAGAAAAACTTGAACATTTCTAGGGGCAGGAAAGCAAAAGAGAGTGGGTGTTCTAGATTGCCAGCATCTTAGCATGTACCGCTTTAAAAACATGAGGCTGGGTCACACAGCTGACTCTGTGGCTTGAGTCCTGAACCTGAAGGCTTAAAAATCACACGGGGCACATGTGAGTGTGTGCCCAAAATCCTGAATAGCAATCACACGGGCACATGTGAGTGTGTGCCCAAAATCCTGAAAGGAGAATGGAGGAGAAGTGATTGGGGTGTGGTGGGGTGATTTCACATTTTCCCTGTCTCTGTCTTTGGCAAATGCAATGCCCTATAGCAAAAAAAGAAAAGAAACAAGAAAAAAACACTATAAATAAATAAATAAAAATGCTAGCTTCAGAGCTATGTCCTCCAGGCCATTCAGAACATTTCCCTTTTACTTGCCAAATGGAGAACATTGTCATTTGTGAGATGTAAATGCCGTATGCCAATTTATATCAAACGGCCACACATAATAAAATTATGGGGAACTAGTATTGATTATTAGTGGCATTTCTTAAGATCAGCATGATTTTACAGGTGTAATTAGAAGGTTATTACTATAAAGATTGGCAAATCAATTTATGATTCTCCTGTTGAGTTTTTTGCAGTATTTTTGTGCTTAGACAATACATTTTGTTTTAATATTCTGTTGTGTCTGCAAATTTTAATGAATATTGGTAGAATTTAAATTATAAGCCAACAGATATGGAAATGTGAAAATATAAGGTAATAATAGCCTTTAGGGCTTTAGATAAACAACTTCATTTAGTGTAAATTAGGGTTTAAAGATAAATCTTTTCAGCAACCACCTTACCTGGTTTTGTCAATACTATTTTATGCTGGTTTTTCTTTGATATTAGATACAAATTTCTATTATCAACAGTGGAAGATTCTGTATTTGGGGGAATCGAATATGTATGGCATTTTTAAAGAAATGGTAGTTAATATATTTTAATATATTCTATCACGTAGAATTGAAATGGTAATCATAAGCGTCAGTGACAATTAGTGACCACTATTTAAGTAAAATTCAATGGTGTCAGTCCTGTTTTCCAACCTTTTCTTTTTTTTTTTTTTTGAGTTGGGTAAAGATAACATCATCATAAATATTGCAGAAAAGTAAACACGGACACACAGAATAATAGATGCTTGCCAGTCAGAATTTTTAGCAGGCAAACATACAACTTAATAAACATATAGAGTACCTCTGAGCCAAGAAAACCATTTTCAGATAATGTCCTGGCTGCACTGGGCTAGCCCATTTGCGTGTCCTACACAACGTCAGTGCCTCTAAAGGGACTAAGTTACATCCGACTCCAATGATTGTGCCTCTTTCATTGAAGGCTTCCAAAGGGTGTGATGGGAAGATTATATGCGGTGAAGGCTCCAAACAGAAAGCGGCACTTAGTTAGACACCGCCGTGTTTTCATTTAATATACACATAAAGCGTCTGGATGGAATCCTGAGATGCCTTTCGGTAAAATGCCCCCATTATGATAATCATACCCGACAGCGTGTTTCAATTCAGCTCTCCATTGCTTTGTTTTTTTCCGAAATGGAGTGAATGTGTTGATCTAGTTGTCACTGAGGTGAATTTCATCTTTACAAAGGAAAAGCAAAACAAAACAAAACAAAAACAATTCAATGATGTCAGTCCTGTTTTCCAACCTTTTCTCTTTTTTTTTTTGAGTTGGGTAAAGATAACATCAAATTCAATGGTGTCAGTCCTGTTTTCCAACCTTTTCTTTTTTTTTTTTTTTGAGTTGGGTAAAGATAACATCATCATAAATATTGCAGAAAAGTAAACACGGACACACAGAATAATAGATGCTTGCCAGTCAGAATTTTTAGCAGGCAAACATACAACTTAATAAACATATAGAGTACCTCTGAGCCAAGAAAACCATTTTCAGATAATGTCCTGGCTGCACTGGGCTAGCCCATTTGCGTGTCCTACACAACGTCAGTGCCTCTAAAGGGACTAAGTTACATCCGACTCCAATGATTGTGCCTCTTTCATTGAAGGCTTCCAAAGGGTGTGATGGGAAGATTATATGCGGTGAAGGCTCCAAACAGAAAGCGGCACTTAGTTAGACACCGCCGTGTTTTCATTTAATATACACATAAAGCGTCTGGATGGAATCCTGAGATGCCTTTCGGTAAAATGCCCCCATTATGATAATCATACCCGACAGCGTGTTTCAATTCAGCTCTCCATTGCTTTGTTTTTTTCCGAAATGGAGTGAATGTGTTGATCTAGTTGTCACTGAGGTGAATTTCATCTTTACAAAGGAAAAGCAAAACAAAACAAAACAAAAAACAGCCACACCCATAAGGGTGCAATGGATGCACCAGCGTTAATTCTTTATTTTCTTCCCAAGTTCCCCCATTTTTCAGGCATGATGTTCTAGACTATTACCAGAAATGAAGCAAATGAACTGATCAACCACCCCATGATCTTGGGGACTTCACATGACAAAATTTGTTTTTAGGTAGTCTTTTACTCATTCATCCTGGTAAGCTATAGGAGTTGACTTGTGGGGTATGGATTCTGACCATTGCTGATGATCGAAATTTCAGGCTGATGCATGCGACTAAACACGCATGCTTCCAGTTCCTCGGTCAGCATAAGTCGCATGGCCACCGTGCCGTTAGCGTGTACCATAGGTGCAGCCTATGTCCAGGGAAGAGACACTGGGTATTCTATCCATGTCTGACGTCTACCATTTGCAGTGTGGGGCTTGAGTCTCTCGAGATAATTTCCTTAATTGAAAGTGCCCTTATCACCCCGTCTCAGGATGCTTTTCATACTTTGTATCTATATTTTCACAAAAATCCGTAGAGACTGTCACAATGATCTTGCATCATTACAACATAAGAACACATGCACTGCCCTCCTCAATCCTAGCACAACATTTTTGTTCTCGACACAAACTAATACGTACAATAGAAAGTATTTTACTTCATCTTTTAAATGAAAATATGGAGGGAAATAAGGTAGCAGAAGAATTTTATATAAAGCCCTCAAAATTAAGAAACTACCTCTATACAGTCATTAACAATACTGAGTTAAAAAAAAATAGTAAGTGCATTACCTAGTTATAGTTTGGGGAAGGTGTCTCCCTAAGGAGTTTGTTCTTTTCTTTTGGTAGTTACGTGACAGAGAATATATTAGTGAGATGAGGTGGCAGAGTGTTCTGTCCATCTGAAATGTCAGCAGGTGATCTGAACTATGAACTGAAGTGCATTTATCAGACTTTGGTAATGATAGACATCTGGGCTCCAAGAAGAACCAAAGTCACTCCAAGTTGCAAAAGCAAATTTTGGCTTTAATTGAGGTTCTGCAGAGACCAGGCTTTGAGATTGCAACCTAAGAAGCAGAAGTACTTAAGGATGATAATAACTCTGTCTACGGACCAGCAGATGGCATAATGGTTACATCACTGGACTCCCATGTAGTTGAACACAGTTTGAGTCTGGACCCAGAGGCTTAAAACTCACACTGGGTGGGTGTGCATGTGTGCCTAAAATCCCAAGAGGAGAAGGGAGGAGACTGGGATTGTGGTGCAGCCATCCCCTCTGATTTCTTGTTTTCTCTCTTCTTCAAGAAGAACCAAAGTCACTCCAATGTTGAACCTCGCAAGATGCAAAAGCAAATTTTGTCTTTAAATGAGATCCTGCCAAGATGAGGCTCCAGTGAGCCCATACGCATTAAAGCAAAAATCTCTCTAAGAAACAAACAAATAAACAAAGAACAACTTCTGTCCTGCTGATCAGGTTCAGCA
>NW_006159925.1:262796-270459 GCF_000334495.1 Tupaia belangeri chinensis | reverse complement strand
ACCTGGGTGCAGCTGAAAGCGATGTGCGGGATGTTACCCAGTCAAGGCAACGATGAACTGATCTACTGAGCAAAACCACACGTAGGCCCTCCTCTGACTTCCCCTTCACAAATCCTGTTAGTCCAAGAAGAGAAGAGGGCCATTTTGAATATTAATCCATCATCTTCTCAGGTGACTTTTTTCCTAAATAAAGCTAACTTTCCTCCCTGTCCACCAACACTTGTCTGAGTATTGGTCACTGAGCCGCATGTAGCTGAACTTGGGATGAGCTACCATCTGGATCTGCAATTGATCCAGTTTCAGGATAACTGAGAAAGCTTCCTGCAAGGTTGTCCACAGACTTAGGCTCCTCGTAAAAGAATCTAAGGTGTATGAATCTCAGCAAAGGCAAAATACATCCAAAGCAAGTGAGACTAGGGACATCCATCTCAGAATAGTAATAAATCGAGTAGACAGGTTGTGCTAAATAACATCTTCACACCTGCACTTCACATGGCAATGTTTTTAAAGGGTTTTGCCAAAGAGCACTTGCACTTGCTGGATAGAGACAGAGAGAAAAAGTGAGAAGTGACCTCCCAGGGGGAAGAATGGCCATGCTACAAGCCCTTCTACTCCCTGAATTTTGGGCACACACACATGTATACCTGGCTTGATTTTCAAGCCGCCAAAGAGAGAGAGAGAGAGAAAGAGAGAGAGAGAGGAGAGTGAGAGAGGAGAGTGAGAGAAAGACACTGAGACAGAATGCGAGCAATCACTCTCCCCAGGGAAGATGGTCGTGCCACAATTCCTCCTCTTCTCATCTTGGGCATGCATGCACACATGCCCGGTCTGATTTTCAAGTCACCGGGTTCAGGACTTGCACCGTGGTCCGCCATGTGTGAGTTCAGCAATGTAACCACTATACAATCTACTGGCCCAAGGGGAGTCCACCGCTTTAACCACTTCCCTGCCCTCTGATGCCACAGTGAAATATTTTAAAGCCTTCGAGTTGCAGTGCATTCATTATTATTTATCTCAGTACATACCTGAGCCCTTGTAGGACAAAGGTTTTCTTACACTCACCTATATTGCTAGCAACGTGTGTAACAATAGTAAATTTTCTTGGGAAAGCCGATTCTGCAAACAGTGTTATAAACAGTGATATAAACTGATTTGAGAGAATGGCATAAGTTTGAGCTAGTTTATGTTACATCTGTTCTTTGTCAAATTAAAAAAAATAAAAAGTAAAGGATGTTGTAAATATTTCAAGTCAATAGATGATAGGTTAGCATTTATTCATATATTTACCAATTATAAGAAAGAAGAAGATGGGCCAGCCAGTGGTGTGGTGGTAGAGGCGCTGGACTCCTACGTGGCCAACCACAGTTTGAGTCTTAGACCTTGTGGTTTTTGCTCTTTCTCTCTCTCTCTCTTTCTGGTGAATTTAAAAAAAAAAAAGAAGAAAAAAAAGAGGAAGACTGAAATTGCACTCTTTCAGCATGTATTTATTCTCAGTAATCAGTAGGAAATACATATTTTGGAAAGGGTTAATACAGGTTATAAATATCACCATTGAATAAATCTTCTTGGATATTTAAGGTCCAATTAACTTACTTAACAACTCGAATCTAAATCTAGGAATATGTATACATATGTATACATAAAATTTAACAAATGTAGCACTTTAAACCATTAAAAAATATATGCTGCAAATTTAGAGTCAAATTATGTTATAAATGATAAGCTTTTTCAGGAGATGAAAATAATAAATGTTCAATGGTAAGCCTGTAAATTTTGGAGTGAATAAGTGAATAAGATTTTTTTTTCTTTTGAGAGCTTTTTGCTACAGGGTATATGTGCTCGCCGGGGGCTGGGGGGGATGGCCACGCCACAATTTCTTCTCCTCCATTCTCCTCTCGGGATCTTGGGCACGCATGCGCACGAGCCCGGCGTGAAGTTAAGCCACCGGATCCAGGACTCGAACTGCGGTCGACTACATGGGAGTCCAGCGACATAGGCACTACGCTAACTGCTGGTCCCGACAAGTGACCACTGTTTATATCTTGGTTTAATAAATCAACTGTTGAATGTGTTGTATTACTATGTCCCTTGTGATATATTAACACATACTGATTTAACTATTTTACTTCAAATAGTCTTCTTTTTAATATCTCCCAACAAAATTCATGCAAATTTTTTATAGAAAGTGTGACATAACCAAATGTTATTGATAGCAGCCCTGGTTTGGAAAACTAACAAAGACCTACTTACTCTCTTCTGAAAAAACATCATAGTAAATTTAGTTTCTAAATGCTCTACGTTTACTGAAAGGACATCTGAAATAGATTTTAAAGACAAAATACCACAGTACTTTTCTTCAAAAAGTGGTCCACTGAACAGGCAGCAGTAGCATGCCTGTGAGAGTGCAAATTGGCGAGCCCAGCAGGTGGTGGAGTGGTTAAGGCACGGACTCCCACATGGTCCTCGGCTGTTTGAGTCTCAGAACTGGTGGCTTGAAACTCAATGCTAAACGCCTGTGTGTGTGTGTGTGTGTGTGCGCCCAAAATCTCGGGAGGAGAATGGAAAAAGGATTGCAGTGTGACTCTGCCCCTTGGGGGTGATTTCTCACTTTGGCCTCTCCAGTGAATACATGTGCCCTACAGCAACAAACCTGTAAAAAAAAGAAGAAAGAAAAGATGGAATTGTCAGGGCCAGGGGGTGTGATGGTGGTTAGAATACCGGACTCCCACACTGCCAGCTCTAGTTCAAGTCTGGACTTGGCGACTCACTTTCTCATTTTCCCTCTCTCCTCTCTGATGAGCCCATGTGCCCTATTGCAAACTTTAATAATAACAATAAAAATAATTTTAAATAAATAAATATATATCTTTTAAAGTGGAAATTATAGTCCCCACGCCAGACCTGAGGTGATTCTGACAGCGGTTGAAGTTGGGGAACCACAAACAGAGCACTGACCATTTAAAACGGTTTCCATCGACTGACTGGCAGAGCAGACACGAGAGTTTCCTTACGAAGGAAGCACTGAGTGACTTCGTGGTTAGGCCAGTCTTTCTTAGATCCCTTAGCGAATCTGATCTGTAATTAGTTTCTAGTCAAATCGTTTGACTGTCAAATGTGCTGCATGGGCAAACGTTTGTGGTTCGGGCCTGCCAGGGTCTTGCTTCTTTATTCTCAAAATATTTTCATGTTCACTGTTGTTACTATTCTGTGTCCACCCTTTCCCTGCTTCCCTGCATTTAGCTTTTTTTTAAGTTTATGTATTTACTTCTTCCATAAGAGGGAGAGGGTTACCCCCACACGGTCTTCAGTCCGTCCATCACACCCTCCCAGCCTTAGCCAGCACGGATCCCAAGTATGCACTACGATCATGTGCACAGGGAGACCTTGAGACGCGAACCCAGAACCTTCCCGAGTGGGCTCAGCAGCACAGAGCATCAGCCTACCCCCAAGCCGCTGGCCGGACATTAGGGACCTTGCTTCCCCTTCATGTATTACCGCCTCTCTCAAGGGGCCCTCTCAGGCCCTCTCAATATGAAATAAGGCCAAGCTGTCCACAGTTCTGTCACCCTCAGGGCATGTGGTCTGTGTGGCTTTCAGTACTGAACATGATCTAAATGGTTAAAAAGTTGAATTTAACATCTTCGTTTTATTTATTTGTGTAACTTTCTCTAGAATGTGGACCCCTTTTGGAGATAGACAGTATGGGTCTCCTCCACAGATATATTTCTGTGCCCCTCACTTACCACATGGCAAACATGTTTGTGGGTGCAAAAGTATAAAGAAATAGGGCACATCTGTATGAAAAATATCATCAATCCTGTATTTGCTAATTACTAATTGAGTTAATATCATACAGGGAGTATTAAGCTTAATACAGCTTATCCCCATGGAAAATATTTAAGATTTTTATCAGATCATGCCTCAGGAACAAATATGAAATGTTTGATATCAGGCGATCCAGTTTACCATAATTCTTTTCTTTATTAGGCTGATTTTAACTTCATGTAAAGGTAAAATGTATTTTAATGTCCACTTTTTAATAACCATATCTACCTATAATTTGGCTAAATCCATGTCTAAAGTCATTTTGCATCTTGAGAATTTGGTTCTTGAGTTGAGTTTGGGTTTCAGAATATGGTGTAAACAATGTTTATTGCAAGAAGCAAAACAGGAAATAGTTGCTTTTTAAATATTTTTATGTTCTCCTGTGACTCCATCGTATTCCTGAGGTTTTATAAATTCTTGCTTCCAGTGAAAGAGAGAGAAACAATCACTAGTACGATAGAAATAAATCCATTCTTTTTTTGCCCATTTCCCTTGGAAAATGATTAGTTCAGTTTTTCTTTCTTTTCTTCTTATTTTTTTTAGTAGGTCTGAATTCACATTTTATGCATAATGAAATCATTTTTTTATGGATACATCTTTGCTTGGGACAAAAAATATCAGTAGAAGCTGTTTGCTTAAAGTGGTGTATTTGTTTTCTGTACATGACTTGGTTTTATAATAATTCACTCCAGTTAAATAAACTAGAAATAATGCTTCTCCTACCTAGAGCACACAGCATACTATTACAAGCAAGAACCGTTGTCATGTAGTGACCTCGGCTAACCTACCAGGTGAACTTTTCAAATGAAAATATTCAGCTAGATTATGCCTTTATGAATAAAAATAAATTTGCTTTTCAGGGAGTTTGGCCGCTGGAAAGTAAATAACCTTGCAGTTGAGAGAAGAAATTTCCTTGGCTCCCCTCTGCCTCTTGCCCCTGAATTCTTCCGCAACATAAGACTTTTGGGACGTCGACCTACCCTTCAGCAAATCACAGAAAACCTTATCAAGAAATATGGGACACATTTCTTGCTATCTGCTACTCTGGGAGGTACGACTCTTTGAAACTCTTTGTGCCTGTGCGTGTGTGTGTGTGTGTGTGTGTGTGTGTGCATCAAACTGTATACATCACAGAAAAGTGTTGACTCATCCAGGTGGTTACAGTTGGAATAATTGTCGACTTCATTCATTCATTCGCTTATCCGACAGATTTACTGAGTGATTGTTCAGTGTCTTGGGTGGTGTCCATAATCGTGGGATAGAGGGATGTCACTTCCCTTCTGCTCAAAAGTCATTTACAATATAGTAACATTCGTAAGTAGAGGCAAAGCTTCTGCACGCTGTAATACGAGGTGATAACACTAATTATGCTTAAAATTATGAGTACAGTGCCATCATGGGTAGGAATCAACACCTTCTGATTCTGCTTAAAATTATGAGTAAAACACCATCATGGGTAGGAATCAACACCTTCTGATTATAAAGAGGAGGAAAGATCCCCTGGAATAAATGTTGAAGATCTACAATTAGATTTTTAAAAGCTGTTTTAGCATTTCTGATTGTAGATGATATATAGTATAAAAATGATAAAAATCCATTAGATATAGTGAAAGTAGAAAATGATATCTCACTTCTTTCTCAATTTATAAATTTGTAAAAATTAAGACACATATTTTTAAATTGTTAAATATGTGTTCATTGTGATGCTGTGTGATTCAGTATTTGGAATATACTTAAATAATGGTTTGAGATATAATAAGCAAAATAAGACAGTTTCCCAAAATTTAAAAATAATCCCAGAATTCTATATAGTTTTGTGTATGACTTGAAAAACTAGCTATTCCATTTAGAAATGACTGTGACTCAGGGCCAGCAGGTGGCATAGATGCTAGATCCCACCTGGTGGACCCAGAGTCTTGAAAACCTTCCAGGCACATGTGCGTGTGTGTTCAAAATCCCTAGACCAAAGCAGAGGAGAGGGAATTGCTGCAAGGTCAACCTCCCCAGGGGGTGCTTTCTCACTCTGCCTCTTTCTCTTTCTCTGTCTCTTTGGTGAACGCCATGTACTTATAGAAAATTTTTAGGAAGAAAAATAATAAAGAATGCTACTCTTTCTCATAATGAAGCACATTAAAGAAAATTGGATAAATTGGAGAGTAAAATCATTAAGACAGAAAGTTCCTGCTCCATCTTTAGTTCCCCAGTGAGTTGACTGAACACAGGCAGGCTGACTCACCCCAGCGGCACCGTCGAGAAAGACCACCTGTCCTTCGTCTTCTGCCATAGAGGATGGGTCTTTCCTTCAACTGCCAACCCAGTTTGTCAGCATTTTATGTCAGATATTACCCCTGACTGCATCCCGTAGCAGACTCCTCACCTCTCCCTGGCCTTCCTAGATGAAGTCACCATTATTTTTCTCTCCTACAACATGCTTATGGAAATCCTCCACACAGATCTTTTCAAAAGGTGAGTCAGGTCATATTCCCTGTTTTCACTGAGCCTAGAGCGGCCACTCGAAGTACATTTTGCTGTGGCGTGTAAGGCTCTGCTGTGATGTTCTGGCGAGACGTTCATCCCAGACCTCTTCTTATCCCCCTCTTCCTCCTGCTCTGATTTTCAGTCGCAATGACCTTCAGTTTTCTACCCAGATGCTGCTTCCTCAGTGATGCCTTCCCTGACCAGCCTGTGAGCAACAGTGCCCAGTAAATCCCATCACTGTCTGCTATTTCAGGGTGTGACTTTGCACTCGCCATCATATTCATTATCATGTGACATCGTTTTGTGTATCTGTCTACCGGTTTAGCGTGCGTCATTTCTACTTATTTTCTTAGTGAGACCTTGACTGTACTTGTCACCACTTTATCCCATGGCCATGACAGCGCTTACGTTTTTCATCAGGTTCTTATTAGATCTTTGTTAAATGAACAAATAAGTGAAAGTGCACTTTGCTGAGAGACCGAGGTTGTCTAGTTCACTAGAAAAATGTAAAACTTTATAGTATGTACAATTGTAATCAAAATGTAATTCTGGAAGAAAACCAAATGAAGAAAGCAAACTCAGAAAATCCCGGTCAATTTAACAAATAAAGATGGAGGACTGGAGAGAATCCGGACCAGAGCTGGAACAGATGAGCAAGGTGTGTACAGGCCGGGAAAGGCAGAGCTCCCTGGCACACCGAGGCGATGAAGCATGCCACACGGCTGCAGGGAATGAGAGGTGCAAGGGCAGGGGATTCAGGCAGATAGGGCTGGCTGTCGGTATATCCTCTCTCCATTACCGTCTTCTGTAAATAGTAATAAAATACTACAGTAACGAGATCAGACAAACCTGGTCTTGGTTTCTGGTCCCCACCCCTGTTTTTTTTGTTTTTTCTTACCAATTGTGAGACTTTCAAAACTGCTAAGTAGTTTGTCTGAGTATTAGTTCATTTTAGTAGAAAGTCACCCCTTAAGGTGGAAGCATGGGAGTTTAGTATAGATGTAGGAAGATACCCTCAGCAGTGTGTGAGTTAATTTAAATATGTGAGATGCCTTTGAGTTATTGTTATTATAATTGGCTAGAGAGCCAAATATATCACAAAATATCCCAGGAATTGTGAAAACCAGCTTTGTCGAAATTGTCTTGGTCAGGCCAATTATTATTTACGTAATAAAATCTAAAAGTGAAAAGTATATTATTTCTATAGCATCTCTTTAAAAAGTCCAGTGTTTTTTTTTTTTTAAAACACATGTGGGCTTGGGAACCAGCAGTTAGCGTAATGGCTATGTCGCTGGACTCCCACGTAGTCGACCGTGGTTCGTGTCCCGGACCCGGTGGCTTAAAACTCACGCCAGGCGCA
>NW_006159925.1:247028-262279 GCF_000334495.1 Tupaia belangeri chinensis | reverse complement strand
TGTCTCTCTCTGTCTGTCTGGCGAGCGCACGTGCCGTGCCCTACAGTTAAAAATTTTCCCAAAAAAAAAAAAAAACACACATGTGGGCTTCATTACCATTGCATCAGCAATATGGAACACCTAAAATAATTCAGAACATAAAACCCATCTGCTGGATAAGAAATGACGGAAGAGACTGAGGAAAGGCAGAATAGAAGAAATGTAAAAGTACACATGTTTCCCATGGACAAGTCTGTCCTTTAGTTCCGAAATTATGGTGACCTTTTGATTCGATTATTTCTTGTGTTTATATTAGGCGTACCACATTTTGGCCTCAGAATGAGTTTTTGTTTTGTATGTTTTGTTTGTTTGTTTGTTTATAATCAGACTTTCATAATGAGTGGGATTAATCACTTCTTCAAGATAACTGCTCTGTGTTCTCTCAAAATTGTTTTACTTCAATTATTTCAAAGTCTTGATTAAGCATTTCTGCAAGGAAGTTGGGGTGGGGTTCTGATCTCTAGGTATTCCTTGAATTTAATGTCCTAGGTATTTTCTATCAGAATTATTTTTTTTTTCCTAAATGCTACTTTATTTTCCTTTAACAATGATTGCTATTATATTTACATTAAACTTGATTTATTTCCACTTTTTTTTTTTTTTTTTTTTTGCTATAGGGCACATGCGCTCACCAGAAAGAGAGAGACAGAGAGATAGAAAGTGAGAAATCACCCCCCCAGGGGTGTAATCCCTTCTCCTCCATTCTCCTCTTGGGGTCTTGGGCATGCACGCACATGCGTTAAGCATGAATTTACGCCACTGGGTCCGGGACTCAAACCCCAGTTGGCTATACGGGAGTTCCATGACATAGCCATTATGCCACCTTCTGGTCCCTATTTCTACATTTGTTTTATCTGATTGAACATGAAATTGTAGTGCACATGGTCCCCAGCTCACAGTTGTCTGACTTAACAATTTTTTGACCTTATTAGGGTTTACCAGGTTATAACCTCATTGAAAGTTGAGAAACATCTGTACTGCATTTTCTTAAAAACTTGTATCTGCTCTCTCTCTCTCTCTCACTCTCTTTGTCCATATTTGTCTCTGTCCTTACAATATTTGTCTCCCTAGTTGACTAAGACCAAAGAATAACTAGACTATAGCTACACTAAGGAGATTATATAGGTAAGCAAATCTTTTTAATCAAAATTCAATTATTTCACAACTAAATGCTTTCAAAGTGCCTAAATATTACACTAAATTGAAATATTTTTAAAAAATAGGTTGAGTGTATTTTACCCTCAATATTAAAGTGACAAAAAGTTAATAAATGAAACATAGCTTTTTTCTTCAAGAGTTATCTAGTACATCGTATTATTGACTTAGACATAAAACTTTGGATAGCATATTTGAAGTCTTTAATGGGATATTTTATGATAGAGAAAGTGAGTGATTGAATTATCTTCCTATAGGGAAAAATAAATTACAGAAAACTTGCTTCAATATATATCATTTTCTCCACTTATTTCATTTTATAGCTTTCAGACTATTCATCAATATAGTAATTTAGCTTACTTCTATTTTGGATAATGATATCTAAGCTCTGGCACTGTTTAAATATCTAAAATAAGCTACTCAATTTAAAGACTCAGTCTTGAGAAAGATTGCACTCTTGGGATATATTGATTTCTAGTTATGGAATATGTTTAATGGCTGTTTTTGTAATGCATTTTATTACAATAACATATATGACAAATACTGAAGTGAAATATATATGTGTACTGAATTTATACATGCATATTATGTATGTATACATATATATGTATGTGTATGTGTGTGTGTATACACGAGTGAACAGAGAAGAAAATAAGACTTTGAAATTGAAATTATTGAGCTTTAATTAATGGGAGAGAGAATATTCATTAAATTATTCCAGTTCTGATTTTCTGGATCAATGTGAAAAAACAAAGGACTAAGGAAGATGGCTATTAAAATAGTCATTAACATTTTTATTTAAAAAGTTTTATAGTATTGTTTTGAAGAATTATTTATTTATTTATTTATTATTATTATTTTTAATGTCGCTGTAAGGAACTTGTGCTCACCAGAGAAAGAAAAAGGAATTGAGAAAGCAAATGATTAGGTCAGGGATTTGAACCACAGTCAGCCCTGTGGGAGTCCAACACCTTAACCACCACACCACCTGCTGGCCCCACTTAGAGCAATTTTAAATCTTCCCTGATCCTCATGTCCAGAAGACATAGACTTAACCACCAAGGGACAGTAGCAGTGATAAGCTTCGAGTCTTTCTTTCTTAACTTAGCTCTCAACTCCACGGCAGTGAAAGGCTGATGGCTGTGTGGGGTCTCTGATGGAGAGCACCTGCCAGAGGAAGAGGAGGAGGAAGAGGTCACTTTCCTCATGCCCCGCCCCTTTCTCCACCAAGCCTTTGAGTTAACTCTGTAACTCTGTGGGCAGAGGCAGAAACACAAGACAGTGAGAGTTGCTTTAGGAAAGTACCTTCCCTTAGGGAGAAATGCAGAAAAAAAATTCTCTTTTACAAATAGAGGTATTTCTAAGAATTGGATGAAGATTTATTCTAGGAGCAAACAGATACTATATTATTATTTGTTCATTCATAACAACTTTAGAACATAGTATTGATTCAAGGCAATATAAAAACAAATTATTTTGACCCCTGTTTTCAAATGTACAGCTTTAAAAGCCATAATTACATTTTTAGTAAATGAAGTTACAATTTTTTTTTAACTTATGAATCCTTTTGCAATATTTTTTCTGAAAGTGCGTATGAGAATACATGTTTTGGTTACCATATTGCATAACTTAAGCAATTATTTTAGTTATTCGATATTGATTAATGCAAAAACAATGTTATTCATTGTTAGAATGAAGAAAGGCATAATTCATGTCTAGAATTACCTAAGTAGAACAGTTTTTTAAAATAATGGATATGGGACCAGCAGAGGGCATAATGGTTGTCACAGGATTACCACATAGTTGACCACAGATTGAGTCCAGACCTGGTGGCATAAAACTCACGCCAGGTGTGTGTGTGTGTATGCCTAGAATCCTGAAAGGAGGTTGGAGGGAAAGGGTGCCTGGGGGGTGAGTTCTCACTTTCTGTCTCTCTGGCAAATACACATGCCCTATAGCAAAAAATCTCTCTAGAAAAAAATAAGAAGAAAACAGGATATTGTCTCAATAACCACTTAGTCTATAATTATGTTTCCAAAGAAGTTCCCTTCACTCAAAAGTTTTACAAGCTATTTTTTCTATGTGTCTCCTTTAAAGATTAACCTCTCCCCCCAAAATTCAAAGGCTAGAAAATAGTAATATGGGTAGACTAGCAATTAACTTTTTTAATTTTTGGTTTTCTTGCATCTTCATAAGTACTAGAATTCCACATATCCTCATTTAACTTCAGAAATAGTCTTTTTTCACTTTTCTCCATGTGAATTATGTTATGTATAAAACTATCTGTGGATAGTTTAAAATTCTTTTATATACTACCTTCTTTCAAAATAGATTAGCAGCTGTCACTTTCATTTTCATTTGGTCTCTTCTTAGTACATATTTCTTTTGCTTTAGTTTAGCAATAACATATTTAATAAATAAATCTGCCAAATACATACATATGTATGCCAGATACACACACATACACACGTATATATACATATATATATATATATTCCTTAAAAAGTAAGTTACATATATATATATATATATATATATATATATATATATATAATTTGAAAGTACATGGAATTATTTTTTCTATTAGACTATAGATACTATTTTAAGAAAAAAATAAAATCAGAAACAAAGGAAAATAAATACTCTCTTGGGCTGACCTCTTAGCACAGTAGTTAGGTGCTTTGTAGAAAGCCAGCTCCCACATGGCTGTCCACCACTTGAATCCTGGCTTAGGCTCCTTGAAAAGCACTCCGGGCACACGTGTAGGAAACGGAGAAGGGATTGTGGCATGATCACACCCCACTTACAGGTGCTTCCTCTCTCATACACGTGCTCCATGACATAAAAAAAATAACTTCATACACGCTTCATATACCGTGGAAATATTGCTGGGTAAAAAAGAGTCCTATCCTTATATTTAGAACAAAGTATTTACTCCCAGTTCATTTCTCATTTTCTCTCTCTCACCATGACTGAAATTTTTTTTTCCCTCTCTCTCATGTTTCTCTGATAAAAAAAAAAAAAAGACGAATGTGAAATTATTGCAACATTTGAGTTAATTTTTTATAGTTTACTGGCAATTATCTACTAAAATCTCATAAACCTTTTTATGTAAATAATAAGATACTAGAGAAGAAAATAAACTTAGAATGGCTAAATCAGTTGCTCTTAATCATTGTTTTCCGGGAGCCGGCAGGTAGTGTGGTGGTTAAAGATGCATTATTCCCACATGGTCGACTGCGGTTCAAGTCCCGGAGCTGGTGGCTTGCTTTCTTACCTTCCCTGTCTTTCTCTCCCTCTGATCAAACTGGAAAATAATAATAATAATAAATAAATAAATAAAGTTAAGTAAAATAATTATTAAGAACTTGTTTTCCAGCTACCAAAGCAAAGGATGAGTTTTAAGTTGTAGAATCTCAGACATTTGTTTGTTTTTTCAAGCTCTTTTATATAGCACATTGATAAGGTAGAACTCACTTGTCCAGTTTCTGCAAATATATACTGAGTTACCTATGACAGTATGAAGAACCAACGCATTCCTTACAGGGACACTGCAGTCACTGGTAAAGACGCATTGCAGTTGGGAGTGCATGTACTGTAGTCTAGAGCCTCTCTCTCCTGTGTGGGCTGTGGACCAGCCGGCGCAGTCTCACTGTGGAGCTTATTGGAAATGCAGAATCTTAGTGTCGGCCAGATTGAGGAATCAAAATCTACATGTTAACAAGCTCTCCTGGTGATTTATATGCACATTAAGTTTGAACAGCACTATGCAGAGTATCTATGTAAGTTTAAAGTACACTCAACAGAAACCTCACTTCTGAGAATCTTATAAAAATAATAGAAGAAATTTTAACTATAAAGATGAAAAAAGTGTATAAAAATGTTCACAAGAGCCTTTGTCAACATCTCCAAAATTTAAAGGTTTTGAATGTATTTCACTCAAGATAGATTCAGTGCCACATAAACTTGGAGGGTTTTATTTCCAGTTCTGTTTTTCACGTCATCGAACTGTAGGAAGTAAGACAGTAGCTTTGTATAGTAGTTTCTCAATCTTGTCTTGTGGATGATAATCACTGCTAATAATCATAAAGCTAACTGTTTTTCTTCACAAGCTTTTGCAAAACATCTTCTGTTTCTTTGTTGAAGTTATATGAGGTTAGTTCTTTCTTTCCTATAGTGTCCTGCAGAGGCCAACTGGCATTAAGCCAACATGTCTGTTTCTAACTGTCTCTCTCTCTCTCTACATATATATATATATTTTTTTTTTGAGAGGTTTTTGCTATAGGGCGTGTGCGCTTGCCAGACAGACAGAGGGAGATACAGAGAGACAGAAAGCGAGAAATCACCCTCCCGGGGGGATGGCCACACCGCAATTCCCTCTTCTCCATTCTCCTCTTGGGATCTTGGGCATGCATGCACAGACGCCCGGCTTGACTTTAAGCCACCGGGTCCGGGATTTGAACCACGGCCAACTACGTGGGAGTCCAGTGACATAGTCATTATGCTAACTTCTGGTCCCTTTATATATTTTGTTCTGCTTCTGGCCACAAGCTTATTTTTCTTAGGTTGTGTTCATTTGTCTCTAAAATACTATCTCTTATTTCTACAATGGTAGATGAGTAGATTAGTCACCAGGCCCGACAATTCAACTTGTTGAGAGATGATGATTAATAGTGAAAATAAAATAAAAACAACTGTGTGCCGAATATAATTCATTTTTTTAAACTTAACTTAATTTTTTTTATTTTTATTTTTTAGGTTTTTGCCATAGGACATGTGCACTCACCAGAAAGAGATAGAGAGAGGAAAAATGAGAAATCACCTCCCCAGGGGTGGTGACCACACTGCAATGCCTTTTCTTCCATTCTCCTCTCTGAATGTGGGGCACACATGCACCTGGACCAGCATGATTGTCAAGCTGCTAGGTCCTGGGTTCAAACTGTGGTCGGCCATATGGGAGTCCAGTGCCTCAACCTCTGCACCACCTGCTAGATCCCCAAATGTAACTTCAAAAGGATAATAATACCCCAATATTTAAGACTTTAGCACAGGTATAACATGGTACTGGGTTCTATGATGCATTTTTGCAGGGAAAAATGTATCTCTCTTTTCCAGTGACCCAATATTTCATTACTAAAACTGGGACATTGTTGAGGTAAAAGATTACATCACAGTAAAACTTACAAATGGCTACATTTGTGCCATGTTTGCAATGTTTATTCCTATGTGAAGAATTTGCACTCAAATTGCATTTTTTAAAAATAAGTAAATCTCAAAGCGAAATAGGCATTCACAATAAGATCTTCAAGTGTAAGAAAGTGGAAAGAGCAGGAAGACACCTACCATAAATTAACACTTTTTTTTTGGAGGGTTAGAATGTATGCATTATAGATAAGTAGTCTAAACCAAGGGCAGTAGAAGAGTCATAAAGTACAATAAAAAAATAACATAAAATCAAATTCATCCAACTCATAAGAGTGGCTTTGTTGCAGAAAAAACACACACATTTCAGTGTTATGACTGTAATGATTGTTCCTCACTAATATTCTATATTGTGACTATGGGGACCCTGTGATGTTGTGCTGTGGGTCTCCTCATTCTGGAAATCAAGCTGTAAGAGAAGGAAAAAGCCAAGGAACAGGTATGACTCCACTCATCTCAAAACTTGTACTACCTAATGGCGGGCTCACTGGTATGCCACTGACCAAGCCTTCTCTTTTCCAGTAGCAGAATACAGAGAATGCACTCATTCTCGGTATGAGAATTCTCAGAACAGCTCCTGAGACCTGCTCTGTGATGAACCATTGGTCCATGGATGCAGGTTTGCATCTGATGGTGCATCAAATAATTGCAAAGAACCGTGCGGTCTACCATAGTATTGCGTTAACTCTAGGATTCTCTTAATCATTCTCATATCCTTTATTCTTGTTCTGACTTCTGGAGAGGGTTACCTCCATCCTGAATAAATGTATGTGTGAAAAATATCGATTTGGAAAATCCACGTCAAAAGTAGACAGGATGAAAATTCTTTAACTTCTGCTCCTTATGGAATCAACATCGATTATTGGAGGTCGGGGCAGAACGATTCCGAATTGCAAGGGTTCCAGCAGATCAAACGTATCGAATCCTATCAGCCGATTATGGTGTAATATCCAGATTGAGATTTGTTTGTTTTATTGTCCTTTGTTTCTCATTCACCATGAAAGCTTTTCCAATATGTGCTTTGAGTGTCCATAAACCACCACAGGATTTTATTTGGATAAGACACAGCTGCGTGATTTCTGTGGGATAATCACATCTTTTTTTACCCACTGTCATTCATTCTTCTCTCCTCCTAACAGTCTCAAAATGTGGAATTGTTTTCAGAATCACATTGATATCCTTTGGGACCCATGTCATGCTTATGAGTTCCAGCTGGTTTAAAAAAAAAAAAAGTAAATGACTTTTTAAGGCACTTTTTTGTGGCTGTTTATGGAATAATAGCAATGAAGTTTTCAAATCTGAATATTATGTGTCATTAACATAGAATTGTAATGCACTTTTATCATTGAACGTTTGTGGGAAACCTTTGGTCAAAGTATATTATTCTTTCTCAACTGAGCGTAAAGATCTCGAGAATGTAAAGAGCATACATCCCAACACATGGCAACTGCAGAATTAGAAAAAATAATATTAACAGCAAAGAAATAGGTTTATTTTCAGTGTAGAGTGCCAAAATATCATAGATATTTAACAGTCTTTGATTTGCAAAACTTGAAATCTAGCACAGTCTCTCTAGTTTACATCAAATTGTGGTTTGATCTGTTGTAAGTCAAAGTTTAAAACAGGGCATTCATTCATGGACCCTTGTGATCATTTATACCCAGATTTACATTGCCTGCCGTGTGCACTGCCAGGACAAGGTTTTGCGTATGTGAATTAATGTTCCACGACAGAGAAACATGAGCAGTTTATGAATGAATTCCCTTTGTCAGGTTATCAGAAATGATAACCCAGTATTATGTTTCATAATCCCATATATCTTTTTTTTTGGAGAGGTTTTTGCCATAGGACGCATGCACTTGCCAGACAGACAGAGAGAGACAGAGAGACAGAAAGTGAGAAATCACCCCCCAGGGCGGATGGTCACACCGCAATCCCTTCTCCTCCATTCTCCTCTCGGGATCTTGGGCATGCATGCACACGCGCCTGGCGTGAGTTTTAAGCCATGGGTCCGGGCCCCGAACCGCGATCGACTACATGGGAGTCCAGAGACATAGCCAATACGCTAACTGCTGGTCCTATCCCATATATCTTAATGACAAGACTCATTAGAAAACAATTTTGACTGAATTGAGGTTCCTGTGGTGAAATTCAGAATCTATATAAGTCTAAATTATGAAAACTTGAAATCTCTTCATGAAGCACTAATAAATGGGGAAAGGAGAGGAAGTCCACATTTATTATATACTTAATATGTGTTCTGTCTGGTACTTTATAGAAATTATGTTGTTTAATCTCCCCAAAAAACTGGAGAGAATACTACCTCTGTTTTAGAGATAGGAGTGCTAAGAGTATGTATAACTTTACGAAAATCCCAGTGATCCTGGAGAGGGATGGGATACTAATGATTTGTCCTCAATGTACACCTGACCAAAGAAAGCCCATGTTATCTGACCCCCCATCATGTCACATAGCCTTCAGACTTCTTAAATTCACACCAACCACATTTAGAAAATAGTTTAATTAGTAATCAAAGTGTATTTGGATTTACAACGAAATTTTTATGTGTTTTTTCTTGTCTGAAATATACATTTTTTTCTTTGGGGTAGAAATAGGAAGACACATTAACTTGTAACTACAAATGAATGTGGATGCTTCGAAAAACAAAGGAAATATTTTTTGAATCTCCTATAGATAGAGAATGAGAGATGCTTATATAGTTGATGATGATTTTAGACCACCATTTCTCCATGTTCATCCTTTTTTTTTTCTTTTGTTTTTTGGAGAGGTTTTTGCTATAGGACGTGTGCACTCACCAGAAAGACAGAGAGAGACAGAGAGATAAAAAGCGAGAAATCACCCCCCGGGGGGGGTGGCCATGCCACAATCCCTTCTCCTCCATTCTCCTCTCGGGATCTTGGGCACGCACGCACACGCGTCCAGCGTGAGTTTTAAGCCACCGGATCCGGGATGCGAACTGCGGTTGACTACGTGGGAGTCCAGCGACATAGCCATTATGCTAACTGCTGGTTCCTGTTTGTGTGTTTTCTAAGCTGATGAGTCTGAAACTCAAACCTCAAATTCAGCCATGTAGAATCCAGGTGCCTTAACTTCCACAGAACCTGCTGGTCCTTAATTAACTTTATAAAAATAAGCATACGCCATTCCTCTCTTGTGAGGTGACATGTGACTCAACTGGAAAACTGTTAAGAAGAAATTAAGGTGGTGGGATATTTTACTCAAAAAGCTGAGGCTGAAAGATAAAGTATTTAGGGGATAGTTTTGAAGGCTCTTTATTCTCTGTTAACGGACGTAGACTGTCAGACAGAGTTAGTAAATTTGTAAACGACATAGAAAACCAGATTTTTGTTCATCACAAATAAGACAAAAGACATAAAATTACTAGAGCTTTCTAGGTATGGAATGGGTTGCTTCATGTCGTTCTCCAGAATTGACATGAATATGCAGGACGTGAGCTCCTGTGATCCAGGTTGGTCAAGGTAGGGTTTGGGTTGAAGCATGAAGACCCTTTTGGAGGTTGCTGTCTCACTCCCTCACTCTCTTTCTCATGGAAAAAATAAGCGGATAAACTTCTTTTAAAAGAATTGGGTTGGATAAAAGAATACCAGCAAGCTGACAACTTTTAAATTCTTATTGTATTCTATTATACTCTAAATCTTTTGCAAATCTCTGTTTCATACTTACCACTACTTTCTGAGGGAAGATTTATCGTGCTCGTTTTTGTAAGAAGACACTAAGTCTTAAGTTATATGATTCAAGATCATTCAATTACTAAATTGAAAACAGCACTAGAACTCAAATCTGAAAGCAAAAGTTGATGCACTTAACATCTAAACTATAATACATAATGTCTACTTTTCCCTGTCTTCCAGGACCTCACAATCCACTGCTCATTATCTCTTTTGTTTAATAATATACAATTTTTCAATTACTGTTTGATTATCTCCAGTAATGGGGAAATTCACTGCTATGCACGGGGAGACTCGGTGAACAGGACACTCTCCACACAGTTAAGTAGCCTTCTTCTATCTCCAGAAGGGAAAATTGATCACTAATTAGTCAAGTGAGCCAATGTTTTGAAATTAATACAGGACCGAATCAAAGACGATATTATATATTATTTTTAAGCTGGTAATCTTCCTTAAATGTACAGAAATCTGTATAAAACATTTCAAATACGGCGAGGGTAAATCTGGATACTTTTCCCAGTATGTTTTAGAAACATTTTCCCAGTGGAATCATATTGGAACTGCCAAGAACCTAGAATTTTATTTCAGCCATATTATTAGACATGAACTGACCAGTTCATTAAGAAAATATATATTATAGGACCAGCAGATAACATAATGGTTACATTGCCAGACTCCCACGTAATTGACCATGGTTCAAGGCCTGGACCCGATGGCTTAAAACTCATGCCAGGTGCATGTGCCTTTTTTCCCAAAATCCCAAGAGGAGAATGGAGAAGAGACTGCAGTGTGGCAATCTGCCTGGTAGGTGATTTCTTGCCTTCTGTCTCTCTGTCTCTCTCTTTCTGTCCAGCAAGCACACACGCCCTATAGCAAAAATCTCTCTCAAAAAAAAAAAATAGAAAAAGTATATTATGAATTAATGTATATTGAACCTGACCAGGTATAGAGTGATACTTATGGACACTTGTGAAATAATTATTATTTTTCTTTTTTTTGGAGAGGTTTTTGCTATAGGGCACGTGCGCTCACCAGACAGACAGAGACAGAGAGACAGAAAGCGAGAAATCACCCTCCAGAGGGGACGGTCATGCCGCAATCCCTTCTCCTCCATTCTCCTCTCGGGATCTAGGGCACGCACGCACACACGCCCGGCGTGAGTTTTAAGCCACCAGGTCCGGGACGTGAACCGCGGTCGACTACGTGGGAGTCCAACGACATAGCCATTACCCTAACTGCTGGTTCCCATGATTATTTTTCTTAAATGAAGTTTCAAACAGAGACTACTACAATGAATGCCCAGATAACTATAGGTAACCATATACTATAGTATATAAAACCAGATATTTGAACTAATATTCTTACTGACAAGTATATTACAGGATAATTTATAGATTCTTTGAAATTTTGATATATATTTGAAATACTAGGTTCTGGGAGCAGCAGGTGGCGTGGTGGTTAAGGCGTTGGACATGACTATGGTTTGAGTCCTAGAACTGGCATTTTGCTTTCTCACTTTCCCTCTCTCTCTGTCTCTCTCTGGTGAACACACATACCCTAGAGCAAATTAGATAATAACAAATTAAATTGAGTAATTCTTTAAATAAACAAATATTATGCTGAGTTCTGAAGTCACTTAAAACAATGACTTTCACAAACTTGATATGAGATCAGGACTATGGTTTGAGTCCTAGAACTGGCATTTTGCTTTCTCACTTTCCCTCTCTCTCTGTCTCTCTCTGGTGAACACACATACCCTAGAGCAAATTAGATAATAACAAATTAAATTGAGTAATTCTTTAAATAAACAAATATTATGCTGAGTTCTGAAGTCACTTAAAACAATGACTTTCACAAACTTGATATGAGATCAGTAACACTGGCCTCTGAGTGTAATATTTAGGATGCCTTTTTTTCTGTTTGATTTAACTTTATTTTTATGAATAACTCTTTAAAAAAATATTTCCAGTGCTTACACACCTCATGAATTTATACTTGAAGAAAATTTTCACCCAAAGATCTTAATCCATCCTGTTTCCTCCTTTCCCCTTTAGGTAAATATTTATATTAGTTTTTGGTTAATCTTTCCAGTGTGTGTTTGTTTTCGCATAAAAAGTTCATTTATTTACATTTTTTATTATTTTTAATACATTCAGTCACATTGTTTAGCTTACAAAGTTAACATTTCAATATGTGAACATTTCTCTCCAGTCCAGTCAATCAAAATATCAATAGATAACATCACACCTCCCAGTCCTGGCAGTGCTCTGCCTCTGTATCCCTCCTCCAGATCCCTCCCTAGGCCCCACTCCTCCACACACACTGCATTTGGCATTCACACCCATCTCTTGTGTTTGTATATCCTTTAGTCAATCAGTTTCGGTCATAGAGTACAGACACTCGGTATGTATTAAGTGGGGACATACAATATCTCTCCTTCATAGCCTGGCTTGTTTCACTCAGCGGTAAATCTTCCATATTCTTCCACTTTCTGTCAAAAACCAGGGTTTTGTTGGTTTTTATGGCTGAATAGTATTCTATAGAATGTATGTGCCACGGTTTTTCAATCCATTCATCCATACAGTGGCATTTGGGTTGGTTCATTTTTAAAAGATTTTTTTTTCTATTTTATTGCCAGAAAGCACTGAGAGAGAGAGAGAGAGAGAGAGAGAGAGAGAGAGAGAGACAAAGAGAGATTGAGACACACAGAGAGAAAGGACCTGCCAAAAGGACATGGCATGAGGCGCCATCCTGGTTCCTTCATTTTTCCATTCATCCGTCATCTGGCTTTGGGGCCCATATGCGCACATGCCTGAGGTGTTTTTCAAGCCACTGGGAGTAGGATTCAAACCATGCTCAGCTATGTGGACCCACTCCTTATGCACAAGACTTAACTGCTGCCCTTTGGGCCAGCCCATATATTTGTATGTTTTTATCTTCCCTTTTCTTAGTAAAAATTTTTGAAAAACTTATTTTTATCCATTTTACTTTTTTCCTAGTGTGTAGAAATCATCCTCACTGTTTTCTCCTTGTAGCCCACAGTATCTATTGCATGGCTCTAACAGAGTAGTCATGCTGGTAAACATTTGTGCTTTTACATAGTTTCACATTTTCAACTATAAAAATAAAGGCACAGTGATAAAGCTTTCACATATATTTTGCCAGTATTTCTTTAGAATAGAGACATAAAAGTAGGATTTGCAGAGTTGATGATTGCAAACTGTTGCCAAATATCTCTCTCTATGAGTTGTATCATCTTGTAGTCCCACCAGTAGTATATCAGAGGGTCTGTTTACTTTGAATTTGCCAAGAGTTTTATCCAAGTTGTCAAATGCTTGGATTTTGAAAAATTACATCATTGCAAAGTAATATATCAATATATTTTAAATTTGCATTTCTTGTGCATTGGCTTAGATTGAGTATGTTTTCAAATTTATGTGAGCCATTTTCTCTCTAACCTTTTCCTATCTTTTTCTATTTTTTCCATCTCAATCTTTTATTTTTCTTTAGATTGGTTTAGAATATCTTGAAATATTTGAGAAGTTAATCCTTTCTCTGGTAAATAAATGTTAATTAACCCTTACACAGGCAAAAGTCACATTATGTAGGGTGTTTTTGTGGAAGGAAAACAGCCTGTTATCACCTGGTCTAATTCATTTATCTTTGATTACATTTAGATTTTTAGTTACAAATGCTTTCCTGCCACTTTTTTTCATGACCTTTTTTCAAATTTTTGAATGGTTACATTTTATTAAATGTCCATGTCTCTGATCTGTTTGGAGTATCATTTTATAAAATCATAGCTTTCATTGTCTGTGTGCATGTCATTGTCATGATGTCATTTAGTAAAATGTCTATCTTTCCTAAGCTAGTATCTTATCTTTCTATGCTAAGTTTCCATATACACTTATTTTATAGATTGTTTTATAGTTCCACTTGTCAGTTTACTCATGCGTCAATAGTATATTGTTTTAACTACACAGATTTGATAATATGTATTTAAATACGATAAAATGTTTTCACTTGTCTGTAATTTGGAATATTTTTCTAGTGACTTTCATTTGATAATTATTTTTTCCATTAAAAACTTGTAAGTACTATGAGTAGTTCCAGGAAACAAAAAATGGCCTGTTTGGCTTTTTAGTCAGAATATATTAATGTTATACATTAACTTAAGGAAAATCGATACATTTTAATGTTGAATACTCCTGTCAGGAAAAAAGAATTGGCACCAGCTAGTGGCATAGTAGTTAAGGGGCTGGATCTCACATGGCTGACTAAACGATTCAAGTCCCAGACTCAGTGCTTGTAAAACATGTTGGGTGCGTGTTTGTGTGTGCACCTAATATTCCCAAAGAAGGGAGGAAGGGATTGCAGTGTGAGCATCACTCCTGGGGACACTTTATTACTTTCTCGTCCCTCTGCCCCTGGCAAGCACACACACCTTACAGAAAACGAATCAAAACAAAACAGTGTCATATCATTTATTAGTGTCTATTCTTGCAAATTTCAAAGGTAGTTCATAAGTTTGCTCCTAAGGTATTTTAATTTTTTATTGTGGTTTTAAATGGTGTGTCCTAATTTATTATTATTATAACTAGTTAATATTTGTATTATTCAGGCTATTCAGTTAATAATATTTTTAGTAATTTTTTAATTATTTATTTCTATCTTAATATGTTTTATACAGCCTGTGCAATAGTTTGTTCATAGATTTTCTGAGTTTTCCACATTAATGACCTGTAACCTACACAGTCATAGTTTTAGATGTTTGCAATGCTATTATTCTAATTTGCACTCTTGTCTCTATTTGCATATTAATATATTTATTAGCATGTTAAATAGTATAGCATAGTACTATTTTATTATATATTATAGTATATAGTCTTTATTTTATTTATTATATTTATGTTTATTATATTATATGTTATATATACTATAGAAAATAGTATTAAATAGTATTAGCATGTTAAATAGTACTTGTGAGTATGTTTATCTGCTTCTGGTTTTAATAACAAGGACTCCTGGGTTTCTCCATTAAATAAGAACCTGGCTTTAAGGTTGAGAATCACATATTTTATTCTTTTAAAGGATTGTGCACCGATTCTTATTTTATTATTTTCTAATTAATTGAGATTGGTTATA
>NW_006159925.1:234145-246943 GCF_000334495.1 Tupaia belangeri chinensis | reverse complement strand
CTAATAAGTGAGCCACCCTTGCACTACGAGAATTATCGTATTTGCTCATGAGATACAAGTTTTAAAAACTTACTGTTGCCCGGGGCTGGCAGGTGGCGTGGTGGTTAAGGGCGCTGAATTCCAACGTGGCCGACTGTGGTTTGAGTGTTGGACCTGGCAGCTTGCTTTCTCACTTTTCCTCTCTCGCTGTGTCTCTCCTTGCTCAAATATAAATAAATAAATAAATAAATAAAGTTAAATAAAATAATTATTAAAAAAAACTTACTGTTGCCATGTTTGCTATGACTTTATGATTTTTGGATTGATACTCATATTATCAATATTATTATTTATCATGTATTAACATTACTATTATATGTTGTTACTATGTGTGTGTGTGTGGTATTTTCCAGGTATTTGAGCCAATTTTTCACTCAGTTTATAAAAATGAACTTGGAAGTTTTCCTTTATTTAATGTGCTCTAGAAACAGTTTTGGTAAAGTCAGATTTTTTTGATCTTTAAGATTTTGGCAGAGTTCCCCTCCAAAACCATATGGGTCTGTTAATTTTTTTTTTTTCTCTTTATGGGGTGAAAGCATTCTATGACATCTAAATTTACTTGTGAAACATTTTACAAAATCAATTATACTGTTTTTTTAAAATAATCTGTTTCATTATAATTTGTTTAATCTGTCAATTCTTTGTTTAGTTTTCTTTCTACAGTCAACTGATTGTTGGTGTATTTTTTTTCTCTCAATAAAACTATTTGGGGATGTGTTTTTTATTTCTCCTCTTTTTCTTTTTAACTCTACACATGCCTTCATAGTTGTAATTACTTCTTTTTATTTTATATAACCTTGTTTTATCATTTCTTTTGTCTTTAAATTTTTATGTAATTAATATTTTATTTATGTATTTATTTATGTATTTTCCTGACAATGTAATATATATATTTAAAGTTTTTTCTATGAGAGTACTTGAATAGTAAATGGGAAACAGTAATGAAGGTATGAATTTATTGTGATGCAAAAAATTTAGTACTTGAATAGTACATGGGAAATAGTAATTAAGGTATGAATTTATTGTGATGCAAAAAATTTTGATATATAATGTTTTCCTTGAAAGTTTGTAATTCTACTTTCATCTATCTTTTCATTCAAAATTATAGTAGGGAGTCGTTACATATGAATGCCTTTTTATTTTCTATTAATTGTTATGTTTATTATCGTTTAGTCAGTCAATGATGATATTGCTTTCTTTTCAAATGTCTGGAGCATAGTAACAGAATATACAGCCATGTTTTGGAGAATGTTCCTTTTTAAATGTAAATTTATTTATTTATTTACATTCATTCACTATACATCATTACAGCATACCAAGTGAAATTTCCCATCCCAGAATGCACTCTATATTGGCTCATTCAAGCACATCAACATAAGTGTTATCATCAACAAATAATTTTCCACTTCTTGTTCCCTGTATATTTTGCTTTTTTGGCCATCCTTGATTCCCTCTCTCTCTCACCCTCTGCTATGTCTCACCCTCCTCCCACACTGTCCCTGGTATCCATGGTTGCTTTCTATGCCTTTTCCCCAAATTTTGTTCTGAGTACTCTTGAAAAGAAGGGTTCCTTCTCTATTAACAATTTGAGCTTCAATATTTACTTAGAAGGGTCCAGAAAACGGAGTGGCAATGAAGCATGGTACTCTAGGAAGCAGTGTCACATGGAAACCTCCCCGGTTCATGCCCAGTCTCCTCTCTGAGTGCACTGAACATAAATGTGCCTGTGATCTGGAGCTGGCTGGGCTGAGGGGGGTCAGGGCATCCGAACCCTCTGGGAAGCTGCCTCACTTTGTTCCTTTCTCTCTCTTTGTTTCTCTTGCTCTTGGATGATGTAAATAAATACTTTAAACATACCAATGTCTTAGCCTTCCAGATGTATTTAAGTATAAGAAATGTGCATTGATCTGTCATAATATTAGCAGTGTACATTTTTAGCCCCTGTATTTTCTGCTCTATGCAACTTTGCAAGGTTTAGTTGCTGATAGTAGCCAGTTTTAGTTACTAGTACTAGCCATTCTTTTCTAAGAATTATTGTATTTTTTATTTATTGTCATTATTTTATTTTATTTTTTGAAGTTGACCAGAGAGAGACAGAGAGAGAGAGAAGGAAAGTGAGAAAGCAAGGTCTGGAACTCAAACCATGGTCAACCATGTGGGAATCCAACCACCTTAATCACCACAGCAGCTGCCAGCTCCTAGCCATTATTTTTAATTTGCCTTAATTAATAATTTTTGCCCAAATTATTTACTATTTGATATCAAGAGCATTGCCTTTGTTTCTTTTTTATTTACATTTACCAAGACATAGCTGTCCTATTTTAATCTCACTTAATAAGACACATCTCTTACATACCTAGCAGAGCTGGTTTCTGAGTTCTTAGACGACCACTGAACTGTTCTATATGCTACTTAGCCCAGAGATGAGGTTTCCTCAGATTCGTTCATTCTTAAGATGCAGTCACACATATTTCCACATTGTTTGATATTCTTCTGAGAGTGCTTGTTGGGATTTTTTGTTTGCTTGTTTTATTTTATAATATTTTATATATATGTTCCCTTTCACATTTGAATGTTCCAACTTCCGAGCTGTTTACTATACTTATGACCTAACGCTATAAATGATTTTGCCACTTATTCTTGATGGGCATTATTTTCTTTCTTTAGTAGTTCTACTTTGTCTGCTTGATGTCCAAACATAATCAGGAATGTTAGGTACCAGCAGGTGGAGTGGTGGTTAAGGTGCTGGACTCCCACATGGCTGACCATAGTTCAAGTTCCAGACCTAGTGACTTGAAACTCACTTTGGGTGCATGTGTGTGTGTGAATCCAAAATCCCAGAAGGAAAATGGAAGAAAAGAGATTTCAGAGTGGCCAGCGCCCCTGGGAGGGTGATTTCTCACTTTCCTTCTTTATATCTTTTCTGTCTCCTGCGAGCACACATGGCCTATGGTAAAAATCTAAAAAAAAGAAACAAACAGAATGCAATTTTCAGAAATAACCTTTGTGGGACCAGCAGTTAGCATAATGGCTATGTCACTGGACTCCCACGTAGTCAACCGCAGTTCGATTCCCGGATCAGGGGGCTTAAACTCACGCCAGGCGCGTATGGTGCGTGCCCAAGACCCTGAGAGGACAATGGAGGAGAAGGAATCGTGGTGTGGCCATAGACCTTGGGGGGTGATTTCTCACCTTCTGTCTCTCTGTCTCTCTCTGTCTGTCTGGTGAGCACACGCACCCTATAGCAAAAACCGCTCAGAAAAAGAAAGAAAGAAAGAAAGAAAGAAAGAAAGAAAGAAAGAAAGAAAGAAAGAAAGAACCTTTGTTGCACCCTTTCTCTGGTAGAAGCTGACTTCCTCGTGGTACAGAGATGTATGAGCTCTTACTTAGGATCTGGGCTTTGTCATTTTAAAATTATTGTTATTTTTAAGATGAGGAGGAAACACAAACTACTCTACTATGCAGTTTTTCTTGGCTTTTTCTAAACCTGGCTTGTCAGTTTGCACGTGGGCACAATGCCACCCGAACAGATGGGTCCCTGAGAGAATGTGAACAAGTGACAATTATGTGCTAGATGAATACCCGGTAAAATGGAAGCCCGAGCATCACAAGTTCTTAATGTCTGATTTCAATCACATGGGTAGTTTTTGTCAACATTTGAATATCGAAAGTTATGGCTTAATTGTAATATATTGAAAATTCACCTTTGAGAATCCATTGCCACTACCTACGTTTTCCATAGAAGTTAGCAATTTCTTGGCATGGGGTTGATACACAGTATTTTAATATATCATATGTAGTGAACTTCTGAATTAATTCCTAGTATATACAAGGAAGTTCAAAAAGTTCATAGGAAAAATGGAGTTAATATATGAGTTTATTTTAATGTGAAAACATTTTGAAATCCATGCACAGTTTTGTCATCATACGCATGTTTCATGAACTTTGTGAAAGCTCCTCATATGTACTACATACGTGTGTATATCTGCATACATATGCTTTGTCTAAAATTTAAAATTAAAAACCAGTGGACCAGCCAGTGACGTGGTGGTTAAGGCAGCAGAATCCCACCTGACTGACTATGTAGTTGGAATCCCGGATCCGTGGCTTGGAAGCTCACTGCACACATATAAACATGCTCAAACGACAAAAGAGCGAGGAATGGAGAAGGGATTGCAGCAGGACCATCCACCATGGGGGTGCCTTCACACTTCCTCTCCCTCTCCCTGTTCAGCCCACGTGCCCACTAGCAAATTAAAACTAACAAACAAAACTGAAACTGCCAATATTTTACCTTGTTTCCATTTTGTTATGCTGTGCAGTGGCCAAAAGGTTAGAGTACATACAATTTTATATCATGTGCCATACCCTAGTTTTCTATTACCAATTTATATGATCAATTTTAATGTGTGTGGGGGCCACAGGAGTGTTAAGTGAGCTCAAGTGTAAGAACACCAGTGAAAACTAGAGAGCTTGTTCAGCAAAAGCTAGATGTTTAACTGTCACCAGATACACGTGTAAGCCTTTAGTAGTTCAGAAACTTTTCTAGATACTTGGGAAATCTTTGTGAATCTAAAAATAATTTTTTTCTTTTGTTTCATTCATTCATCACCTCGTCCTCACCACTTGCAGATTGATTTCAAGTGAGAAACGGACTAATTTGAAATATCGTTGATGCAGGAGAGGAGTCACTCACCATTTTTGTGGACAAGCGGAAGCTGAGCAAACGATCTGAAGGCAGTGATTCCAGCACCAACAGCTCGTCGGTCACCCTGGAGACCCTCCACCAACTCGCCGCCTCCTATTTCATCGACAGGGACAGCACCCTGCGGAGACTTCACCACATTCAGATTGCGTCGACTGCCATAAAGGTACGACCGAGTCTCTGCTAACCTGTTCTCAGTTCCCCCTTTCCATCCTCCCACGCACTTTCACATAGCTGCTTATACCGCTCACTTCAACAGCTGTGTTATAAAATTGTATTTAGCATGTCCTTGTGTTGTGAATTCTGCAATATATTTAAGATGAAAGGGCGTACGTTCCCATGGGATTTTTCTGTGTCATAACTGAGTCAAGGTTTCTCATGGCCAAGTTTAGTTGAAATATATTTAAATTGTACACGCTTCTCTGGGAGTACCCAGACTGCATTACAAAGTACACATGGATACAACTTGGTGTTAATCCACCCATTCCTCCGGTAATTCTTCTGATTTGACTTGATGCATTTACCACTACCATCCCACAAATGGGCTTTATTAGGCTCACAGTGGTCCATAGCAGGAAAGAGCATGAGGAAGTCATGGTTTAACATCTGTTCCTCCCATTGTTTTTAAGATACAGTTAAGAAGGAGAAGGGCTTGATGGTAACATTATAGAAGTCAAATACACTACAGATACTAGTACTAATCCAGAATTAGTGGAGTAACATGTTCATTAAAATCATTTGACTTTAACTACACTAAGATCGACTTTATTAAAACTGAGGGAAGGGGAAAATAATGTAGCTCTAACTTTTCTAAACAAAGGAAAATAAACAGAGAGACAGAACAAGGGAGAGAGAGAGAAGCTGTCATCTCTAAAACGATAGAATTTTAGACATGTTTCTCCATCAGTATAGGCAACAAGTTATTTTGTTTGACCTGTGGCCATTGTAAATCTAACAGAATGAAGAGCTGGTGAGGTGTGATTCTAGATGAAGATAATAAGACCGTGATAAAATACAAAGCACGTTTCTACGTATTTCAAACCCAATGTTTTATACTTAATATAAAAAAAGCATTAAATACGACATTATATTCCTCTCTAACACTAAAATTTAAGTGTGCATGTTATTTTAGGTTGAAATGTTCCTACCTCAGTATGTTAAGAATTCTAGGAAAAATAACCACAAGGTATTTTTTTTTTTTGGTCCAAGATGTACCTGAGAAAATAAAAAGTTATATGGAAACATTTTTAGTGTAAAGGTTACACAAACAATTGTACAAAGTCCTGATATATTTACTTTCAAACCTGTTATAGAAGGGATTGAAAAAGGCTTGTGTAGATGCAAATTACATGATGGTTTGGTTTTGACAGTAGGATTCATGCGATATGGGATCACCAAATAGATGACCAGTGCTATATGGATAAAACCATACCCAGTACAAATGCAGATACTTTAGGTAATTTGAACATTTCCTAAGGTAAATATAGTTAGAGATATTTACTTTGAAATTACTGAGGAGAAATAAGATTTTTCAGAAGTCACTTTCAATAACATGAACAGTAGCTTAAACTGTATTTTTAATAGAAATTACTATGAAAAGTGTGTCTATTACATGATGTGCTGTTTTTCTTTAGTTCACCACTGTGACACCTCACTATAATTCTGCACTCACACTAAGAATTAGTCATACGCAGTTCATGTCAACATCCAGTGAGCCTTTGCATGTATTTCTCTCTTCCCATAAGAGAAGCGTATGTTGAAGAAGCTCATTTTAGTGGGACACGCTATTGTATGCAGGCCTTGTTTTAAGACTCTGGTGACAACAACTGGGAGTGACAGGGCATCACAAAGCCTGAGACTTGGCTGTGTGGTAGAAATAAGCCCCAAAGGAAAAGAGATCTTTAAACAAAACGAGTGCCTGAGAGCTGCTTTGGGGAAGAGAAGAGAGTCACCTGGAATTTTGGAATCAACAACCTCCCTTTGACAAGGCTACAGGGAAGGGCCATTCTCCACTGACCGTGGAATGAAATTCCAGTGCACGTTATGGGCTGTTTCGAAGTGTGTTTAGCGTGGCTGGGTCTAGGAAAGAAAAGGGGGCCTTCAGATTGGGGGAAGAAACAGAACTTTATGAAAATGATACAGGGATGGACTGTGGACAAAAATACCCATATCTCCTGCCGGACCTGAGGAAACAAGTAAATGAGGTGTCTCCTCATTCACTTGTCAAGTAAATGGCAATGTCATGGTAAGAACGTAGATACAGAACTTTTCAGAGTCCAAAGATCACGTAGAAAAATGAGACAGAAAGGAGTGCTGTTAGACATGTGGGGATGTATTTTTTTTAATTACTTTATTTAACTTTATTTATTTATTTGTTTTAATTTGACCAGAGAGGGACAGAGCAAGAGAGAGAGAAAATGAGAAAGTAAACTGCCAAGCCTGAGTCTCAAACCACAGTCAGCCATGTGGGAGTCCAGCATCCCAACCACCACATCACCTGTCAGCCCCTTGGGATGTGTTTTTAAGCCTACAAGGAGTTCCCTGAGACAGTTAAAAGTTTAAGTGTTGGGACCAGCAGATGGCATAATGGCTATGTTGCTGGACTCCCATGTAGTTGACTGTGATTCGAGTCCCAGACCCGGCAGCTTAACCTCATGCTGGGTCCATGTGCCTGCATGCCCAAGATCCTGAGAGAAGAATGGAGGAGGATTTCTTACTTTCTGTCTCTCTGTTTCTCTCTGTCTTTCTGGTGAGCGCATGTGCTCTATAGCAAAAACCTCTCAAAAAAAAAAAAAAATTTTCAGTGTCCTAGGATCCTCTGATCCTGGGTTAGCTGCAGTCTGGGTTAGTGTGACGGTTCCAGAAAACGCTTTGCTTTGGAATGCTGTGTTGAGGCACTGGAGCCAGACACGGTGTCCACGAGCACTTCAGGAGGCCTATAGGCTCCTTGAATTACGTTGCGCACTATGTCTGCGCATTTTTCTGGAAAGAGTATCATTTACATTATTACTTACCAGATGTGTCTCTGCAAAGATAAAAGATGTATGTTCTCCATTTTAGGTCCAGCTAAAATCCTAAGTGCTCAGATGTAAGTTAATAGGGTATGAGGAACTAACAAGATATGGAAGGCGGGGGTGGATGGAGTGGATCCAAGGGTGTTCAACTACGGAAAATTCTTTATAGTTGAATAAATAATTCAGTGCGGTGTGTTCTCCCAGTATCTTTGAAACCAAGGGCTTAACTCCTTTGTTAAATCTTTAAAGATACAATGTGTTGCTTTTATATTTTAAAGAATCAAACTTGGAGTAGCAAGATACATAATTTCACTGATTTGGTAAGTCAACTTGTATTTCAAATGCTTTGTAGTAGGTATTTGATTTCTTAAACAAATGTTGAAGTTGTCCCTTGATTCACAGAATTTAGGAAATAGTATTGCTCAAAAAGAAAGTCAAATAAGATTATCAGATGACAGCACAGCTATAATTAAATCTGTAGAATCATGTCAGTTTTATCATGCTAATTCTTACAAAACACAAAAGAGTTAGGCAATTAGTATTAATTATGAGCCAGTTTCTCTAAATTGGAACGGAACAATTTGTTGTTTTTATCTCTCACCATTATGAATGCAAGCATAGAAATGTAGTTCATTAACATATCTGTAAATTTTAAAACAGCTTGAAAAATATCCAACCTCATTAATTGCCATACTATTGCAATTAATGACACTTACTTCAAATATTTTTATTTTTTATTAACTTTTGGACAGTTTTATTTGTTACTAATAATTACTATAACTACACACCTACAGAGGTGCAATGTGCTTTTACAGCACATGGATGTAATGTGTAATTATTAAATCATGGTAATTAATATACTGATTCTGTAGGTTGATTTTTATATCCTATAACTTTACTGAATTTATTGGTTCAGAGAGGTTTTTTTTTTGTAGAATCTTTAAGGTTTTCCATGTAAAAGATCCTATTGTTTGCAGATAGGTACAAATTGACTTCCTCATTTCCAATTTGGATGCTCTTTATTTCTTTCTCTTGCTCAGTATCTATGGCTGGGACATCTAGTCCTAGGTTGAGAAAGAGGGTTGAATGTGGAAATGTGGACGTACCTCTCTTTTTTTATTTCTGGATTATTTTTTTAGAGTGTTTTTTTGCTATAGGGCATGTGCACTTGCCAGAAAGACAGAGACAGACAGAAAGTGAGAAATCACCCTCTGGGGGTGGGGGCATGGCCATGCCGCAATCCCTTCTCCTCCATTCTCTTCTCGAGATCTTGGGCACTCACACATACACACTCAGCGTGAGTTTAAGCCACTGGGTCCAGTACTTGAACCGCAGTCGACTACATGGGAGTCCAGTGACATAGCCATTACGTTAACTGCTGGCCCCCTCTTGTTTCATTTCTTAGAGAAAAATCTTTCAGTTTTTCTCCTATAGTGTCATATTAGCTGTGACTTTGTAAGATATGGCTTTTATTGTTGAGGTACATTTCTTCTATCCCTAATTTGCTGAGTGTTTTTTTTTTTTTATCACAAAAGGATGTTGGAGTTTAAAAAAAATAAAGAGTCTATGAACTCTGAGTAATACTGCCATGTCAATGTTGGTCAGAAAATGTAACAAGTGTACGGCTCTGGCCAGAGGTATTGGTAATGGAAGTTGTGCATGTTTAGGAACAAGGGTATATATACTGGAATTCTCTTTATGCTCAGTTTTGCTCTGAACTCAAACCTGTTCTATAAAATAAAGTCTACTTTAAATTTAAAAAGAAGTCTGCATTTCTTGAGATGACATTATAATTTCGTCTTTCAGTTGGTCCATAGGGTATATTACATGTATGGATTTGCCTGTGCTGAGCAATCCTTTGTCCACAGGGTAGGACTCACTCGGTCATGTTCTATAATCTTTTTGATATGCTGTTGAAATCAGTTTGCTAGTATTTTGTGGAGGATTTTTACATCTATATGCATTAGGGTTATTGGTGTCTGGTTTTCTCTTTTTGTTCTATCTTTGTCTAGTTTTGGTAATCTGGGTAATGCCTGCCGCATTGAAAGAGTTTGGAAGGGTTTTTTCCACATTGGTTGCTTGGAATAGATTGAGGAGATTTGATATTAGCTCTCTATTAAATTTTTGTTTTAGAATTCAGCAGTAAAGTGATGTGTTCCTTTTTTCCCTTTCTTTGTATAATTTTTATAGTTTGCACATGCACTCACCATAGAGAGACATAGAGAGAGAGAGACAGAGGGATAGAGAGAGAGAAAGAGAGAGGAAATGAGAAATGACCATGTGGGGAATGACCATGTGAAATACCTTCTACTCTATTCTTTTCTTGAAATTTGGGGCACCCACACACATATACCCAAAATGTATTTCAAGTCACCAAGTCTGGGACTTGAACCACTCAGTAGGCCACGTGGGAGATTTTTCTTGGGAGGTTTTTTTTTTTTTTTTTAATAAGCTATAAGAGATGCAAGTTCTCTGGAGAAAGACAGAGAGAGAGAGAGAGACAGGGAAATTGAGAAAGCACCTCATAGGGGTGGGAGAGGGTTGACCTCACCATAATTCCTTCTTCTCCATTCTCCTCTCCAGATTTGGAGTGTGCATATACATGCACTCAGTATGTTTTCAAGCTGCCTACCTAGGAATCAAACCATGTGATAAACTATGTGGGATCCAGCCATCTCAAATACCATGTCACCAGCTGGCCCATTAAGAGACTTTCATTACTGATTCAATGTCAATAGTTGTTCTCTGCCTTTTCAGATATTCTAGTTCTTCCATGTTTCAGTCTTGGCAACTTGTATGTGTTTAAGAATTAACCTGTTTTATTTAAGTTTTTCAGATTGTTGCTTATCGTTAGTTGTTCATTATAGTTGTTCATAACAGTATCTAATTACTTTATGTATTTCTGTAGTATCAGTTGTAATGTCTCTTTTCATTTTTTATTTTAGTTACTTGTCCTATATCTTGTTCTTAGTTGAGTTAATGATTTGTCAATTTTACTTACCTTTTCAAAGAAACAACTTTTTGTTTCATTGATTTTATTATGTTTCTTGGTCTGAAGCTTATTTCTTCTCTGGTCTTTATTATTTCTATCATTCTGTTAATTTTTGATAGTTTGTTCTTATTTAACTAGTTCCTTAAGGTAAGTCCTTAGATGGTTTCTTTATTTACTTATTTTTAAAGGTACTCATTTCTACAGACTTCCCTCTTAGAATGCTTTTGTTGTATCCTACAGGTTCTGGCATATTGTGTTTTTGTTTTCACATGTCATTCAGGAACATATTATTTAGTTTTCATGAAATCGTATGATTTTCAATATTACTCAAGTTATTGATTTCTAGTTTTATTCCACTGCAATCAGCAAGGATACTCAATCTGACTTCCATCTTAAAAATTTGTGGGGGCTGGCAGGCAGGTGGTGTGTTGATTGAGGTGTTGGACTTCCACATGACCGACCACAGTTTGAGTCCCAGACCTGGTGGCTTGCTTTCTCACTTTCTCTTTCTCTCTATCTTTTGCTGGTCAAATTGAAAATAATAATAATAATAATAACAACAACAAATGATGTTAAATAAATAAATAATTTAAAAAATGTTGGGGGTAGTACTATCCCATGGAGTGATGATTAAAGCAGCTGGATCCCACATGGGCGACTATGTGGTTCCAGTCTTTGGCCCAGTGGCTTGAAAAACATGCTAGGTGTGAGTGTCCAAGACCTCAAAAGGAGGAAGAAATGGAGAAAGGTTTGCAATGTGACTATTCTACATGGAGAGTGATTTTTCACTTTCTGTCTTTCTCTGTCTTACTCTGGCCAGTGAATATGCCATCTGACAATTTTTTATTTTATTTTATTTTTTGGCCTAATATGTGGTCTATCCTGAGAAATGGCCCACGTACTGATGTGAAGAAGTATATCCTGTAGTTGCTGGTAAAAATCTGTAAATACCAGTTAAATTCATTTGGTTTATGGAACAATTTAAGTTTGATTTTTTTTTTGTTGGTTTTCTGTCTAGATGATTTGTCCAATGCTAAAAGTAGGGTATTGAAGGCTACAATAATTATTTTATTTATTTTAGATCCAGTGATAATTGTTCTAAATATTTAGGTGATCCCATGTTGGTTATATATGTACTCAAAATAGTTATCTTCCTAATTAATTGATCCTGCCACCATTTTATAATGTCCATATTTATAACTTCTTACAGTTTTGAATTGATGGCTGTATTATTATCTGATATGAGCACAGCTATTCCTACTCACATTTGAATAGAATTTCCTTTTTCATCTCTTTCAGTCTATGTATGTCTTTACATACAGGTGCTTATAGGCACTATATATACTTACGTTTTGCTTTTTTTCTAATCATTCTGTCAGTCTGTATGTTTTAAGTGGAGAGTTTAATCCATTTACATTTAGAGTTACTATAGATAGATTTGAACTTACATTTGTCATTTTGGTAAATATTTTCTGATTGTTTTGTATATTCTTTGTTTCTTTTTTTCTTCTTTTCTTGTATAGGATAGTAGTTTGGTGATTTGTGTGTGTGTGTGTGATGATTGGGTTTGATTTCTTTCTGTTTCTCATTTGTATATCTTGTCTACAAGTACATTTTGTATCTTCCATTTTTTTTTAATGATGGTAGTTATTACTCTTTTACTTTCATATGTAGGACTTCTTGCAGGATTTCCTGTAAGGTAAGTCTAGTGACAACAAATTCTCCCAGTGTTTGCTTACCTGAGAAGGACCTTATTTCTCCTTCTATCCTGAAGGATAAGTTTAGTGGGTATCGTATTCTTGGTTGTCCATTTTTTTGTTTAGTATTTTGAATTTATTATCCTCTTCTCTCTAGGCCTGCATAATTTCTGCTAAAATGCTGCTGTTAATCTATTGGGCATTCTATTATATTCAACTTGACACTTTTACTATTTTAAAAATGAATCTGCCTTCGGATTTAGTGATTTTAATTAAAATAAGCGTCATCGAAGACTTCTTTTGATCAAACATGTTTAGAGATCATTGAGCTGCTTCTGTCTGAATATCCCT
>NW_006159925.1:230438-232975 GCF_000334495.1 Tupaia belangeri chinensis | reverse complement strand
AAAATAAGTTTCTAAAGGGTGGTTAATGGAGATTATGTTCTGAGTCAAAATATGACTAAACATGACTTAAGATTAATCATGATATGAGATGACTTCATTTTTTACTTTATACAATACTTATAAAGTTTTGTCTGTGTATTTGGTGTTTGCTATTTTACTTCTATCTTTTTATTTTTATTTTTATTTTTGGAGAGGTTTTTGCTATAGGGCGCGTGCGCTCGCCAGACAGACAGAGAGAGACATAGAGACAGAAAGCGAGAAATCACCCCCCCAGGGGGGATGGTCACGCTGCAATCCCTTCTCCTCCATTCTCCTCTCAGGATCTTGGGCATGCACGCACACACCCCTAGAGTGAGTTTTAAGCCACCGGGTCCGGACGCAAACCACGGTCGACTACGTGGGAGTCCAGCGACATAGCCATTACGCTAACTGCTGGTTCCCCATTGGCTATCTTGATTCTCTCAGATATTTCTCAATACTATTTTTAGTCCAATAATATGTCACTTATAATGTCAAAAAATGGGCATTATTTTCAGAAAATGTAATTCAATTGACTCTAGTTATAATACTTTACAATTGACATTAATGAGAAACCCAGAACATATATCTGGGGAGAAGTTTAATCTGTCACCTGGCTTGTATTTCTGCATGTACATTTTCAAAGATGAATTTTTTCACTGCTTTAACTTTTGAAAATTATTGGGACCAGAGATGTCGTAATGGTAACATTGCTGGACTCCCACATAGTCTACCATAATTTGAAGTTCTGGACCTGGTGACTTGTAACTCACGCCAGGGCATGTACATGAGTGTCCAAAATTCTAAGAGAAGAATGGAGAAGGGACTGTGGTGTGGCCACTCCCATAGGAGCTGATTTCTTGTTTTTTGTCTCTCTGTCTCTCCCCATCTCTCCAGTAAGTGCACATGCCCTATAGCAAAAATCTCTCTTAAAAAAATAAGAGCAAATTAAATTATTTTTCAGAGCTCTATTAAAATTTAAAAATAGTAAGTAGTTTTGTTTTGTTTTGTTTTGAAGGAGTTTTTACTATAGGGCACATGCTCTCGCCAGACAGAGACAGAGAGACAGAAAGCAAGAAATCTGAGAAAATTAGTGGCCCCACAAGCACACCCTTACTGAAATCATTTTTGCATTAAACTCAAACTCTTTTCCATGTCAGCGAAAGTGAAGAGTTGATTTGTTTCTCCACCATTTTCCTAGTTGGAAAGAGTTGAGAGTCGACTACATGGGAGTCCAGCAACATAGCCATTATGCTAACTGCTGGTCCCTAAGTAGTTATTTTTTATAACCATACTTACTGATATATTCAATAACTCCCAGATTCTTCTAATGTAGATAAACTAGTTTTTCAGATTACAGTGTTTAGAAAGTTTTGACCTACAAGTCAGCGAAAAAGAATAAACATTAAAATTAACCTAAAGGTTAATATTTTACTAAAAAATAATAGAATATTTTAAAAATTTAAATAACTTTTTAGTGCAATATAGTTTAAAAGTATTGCAAGTGTTATCGGGAAAAGGCTACACAACATTGAATTTACATTTATTTTTCTGTTTTGCCATTGGCACATGTGTTCACTGGAAAGGACAGAGAGAAAGTGAGAAATTATTTTAAAAAATAATAATGAGAATAAATAATAATAATAATCTGGAAAAAAAAGTGAGAAATTACTATCCAGAGAGGATGACCATACCACAATTCCTTCTCCTCCATTCTCCTCTCAGGATTTTAGGCACACACGCTCACACACACACACATACACACACACACACACCTGGTGTGTTTATCGCTATCAAGGTCTGGAACTTGAACTGTGCAATCTGCCATGTGAGAGTCATCTGTCTTCACCACCACACCACCGGCTGGCACTAAATTTACATTTACATGAAATTTAAAGCTGAGAAGCTATTTATAAAATTGGGCCCAATAATGGTTTTCCAGAAAGTATTTTTATAAGAAATTATTTATTCTTTGAGAGTAAATTCAGTACAAGTTAATAATTTATTATTTTTTATTTTATTTCTATGTATTTAAAAATCTTACTTGAAGCAGACCCAGTATAAGAAAATTTTCATGGGACCAGCAGACGGCATAATGGCTATGTTGCTGGACTCCCATGTTGTTGACCGTGGTTCGAGTCCCAAACCCAGTGGCTTAAACTCACACCAGGCACGTGTGTGTGCATGCCTATGAGGAGAATGGAGGAGAGGGGATTGCAGCGTGGCCATCTCCCCTGGGGAGGAGTGTCTTCTCTCTTTCTATCTCTCTGTCTCTCTCTGTCTTTCTGTCAAGTGTATGCACCGTATAATAAAAACCTCTCCAAAAAAGGAAAAGAAAAAAATGTTCATGTAAATTGTTAAAATAATCGCAAGTTTTTTTATTTCATATATTATCTGTGATGTCAGGAAGGATTCACACTGGGGACGGTTATGCTGCAATCCTTTACCCTCCATCTCTCATTTCAGGATTTTAGACACGTACAGATACACACACACACACACACACACACACACACACA
>NW_006159925.1:205305-228758 GCF_000334495.1 Tupaia belangeri chinensis | reverse complement strand
GAGAGGAAGATGGAGGAGAAAGGATTGTGGCATTGCCATCCCCCTGGGGGGTGATTTCTTGCTTTCTGTCTCTCTGTCTCTCTCTGTCTTTCTGTCAAGTGTATGCACCGTATAATAAAAACCTCTCCAAAAAAGGAAAAGAAAAAAATGTTCATGTAAATTGTTAAAATAATCGCAAGTTTTTTTATTTCATATATTATCTGTGATGTCAGGAAGGATTCACACTGGGGACGGTTATGCTGCAATCCTTTACCCTCCATCTCTCATTTCAGGATTTTAGACACGTACAGATACACACACACACACACACACACACACACACACATATTAGTGTGTTTCTCAAGCCTGGCCTGGGACTTAGAATACATGGTTGGCCATGTAAAATCTAGCCACATTAACCAGCACACTACTCGCTGTTCCTCTGTTTTTACATTTCTTATTGCGGTTTTTGGGGGACCACTCGCTGTTCCTCTGTTTTTACATTTCTTATTGCGTTTTTTAAGCTATACAACATGATGTTCTGACATACATAGTGAAATACTTATACTTAAGCAAATTAAAATAGCTATCACATATACATGTGCTATATATGTGTGTGCGTGTGTGTGTACGTGTATGCATATCTATATAGAGAAAGGATCATATATGCATTTCATCACCGTTGCTATCAACCCCCTTGGTTAGAAACAAGGCACAGGACCCACCTGTGACCTGGAAGAGAATTATACAGGACATAAATACTCTGAGAAAGGGTCATGGGGCTACCTTAGGATCCAATAACAGCCAAAAATTTTACAAAAAAATGTAAACCCACAAGTCTAAGAAAGTCAGCTAATCCTGAAGCAAGAAAAACATTGAAAAAATTATACCAAGGTATCTATCTGGAGAGGGCACATGCTCTATGGCAACCCCGCCCACCACGACCTCAGATTGTCTTTCAACAAAACAGATAAAAAGATGAGCAAACTAGCCCCACATCAATCAGAAAAAAAGAGAAAAAAAAAAAGAAAAAAAAAAAAGAAAAAAAAAAAAGAAAAAAAAAAAAGAAAAAAAAAAAAGAAAAAAAAAAAAGAAAAAAAAAAAAGAAAAAAAAAAAAGAAAAAAAAAAAAGAAAAAAAAAAAAGAAAAAAAAAAAAGAAAAAAAAAAAAGAAAAAAAAAAAAGAAAAAAAAAAAAGAAAAAAAAAAAAGAAAAAAAAAAAAGAAAAAAAAAAAAGAAAAAAAAAAAAGAAAAAAAAAAAAGAAAAAAAAAAAAGAAAAAAAAAAAAGAAAAAAAAAAAAGAAAAAAAAAAAAGAAAAAAAAAAAAGAAAAAAAAAAAAGAAAAAAAAAAAAGAAAAAAAAAAAAGAAAAAAAAAAAAGAAAAAAAAAAAAGAAAAAAAAAAAAGAAAAAAAAAAAAGAAAAAAAAAAAAGAAAAAAAAAAAAGAAAAAAAAAAAAGAAATCAAAGTGGAAACCAATAAAGTACAAAACAAAAACAGTAGAAAAAAAATCAGTGAAACAAAAGCTGTTGTTCATTTGTATAGAATATCAATAAAAGCTATAAACATCTAGTCAGGATTATAAAGGAAGAAATAATGAATAGGCAAATTACTAGTATCAAGAATGAGAAGTATAATATCGCTATAAATGATGTAAATATGTAAATTAATGAGGATATGTCCTGAACAAATTTGTGTCTATAAATTTGAAAACTAGTGGACACATTCCTTGAAAGACACAGATTTCCAAAGTCCAGTAAAGAATGACTATTCTGAGTGGCATTATATTTATTAGACAAATTAATGTTTAGTTACAAACATTTTCTGCAAAAACGCCTTGGCCAGATAGCTTCACTGTTCTTGTAACAAAAAATTTAAGGAAGAAATCATTGTAATCATCACACACTGTTCCAGAACATTTAAAAGGTATAAATAAAGTCCCAATTATTTTTTTAAATGCAGCTTTACTCAGATACCCAAGCCAAAGATATTAACAACAACAACAACAAAAAATTGCCAATGCCTCTCACTAAGATAGATGGATAGATTTTAAATAAGATTTAAGCAGTAAACTCTACAATTTATCAAATTATTACACTTCATGATTCTCAGAAATGCAGGATTTAATCTCAAATCTATAAAGTAAGCAACATTCAAATTACAACCAATGTACTGGGTTGTCAAAAAGTCATGATGCATTTTTGCATAGAAAACTATGCCATGACTGTTTCTGACAACCCAATAATTTAGCGTATAAATAAGCTAAGTCGAAATATAGATTATATTTAGATAGATAGAAGATAATATTTTCAAGAGATAAAGGCAAATCTTTGGAGAAAAATATAAAATGTGTTTCTGATAAAATTCTCACAAAGCTAGAAAGAGCAAAGAATTTCGACTGAGAACATACATGTCTAAAGAACCTATAATTAACCTCATACTCCATGGTGCAAGTCTAAATATTTTTACTCAAAGTTCAAAAATAAAACAAGAATCTCTATAACTGCTTTGATTAAACATTGTGCTTAACATTCTAATCAGCGCAGCCAGACAACAAAAAGAAATAAACCAGATTCAAAAGGAAGAAATAAAACTGTCACTTACAATGGTATGGCAGAAATGTAGAAAATACAATAGAATCTGAAAAAGGTGCATGCACAAATAAAAAGGGGATATATCAAGTTGCTGAGTACAATACTAATATACAAAAATAAATGTGATTCTATAGATTAGCAACAATTAGAAACCAAAATTAAGATTGATACCTTTTTGTATAGCAACAAAAATATCAGTTGTTAATAAATTTAACCAAAAAAAATTACTGATTTGCATAAATATGTTTACTAACTTTAAGTTGTTAATTATTTTAATATTTCCATTATTCTGTTTTAGATACGCACAGGAAATCCATGTGCATATAACCATTCACATACATATACTGCATGTATCTGTTCATCTATTGTAAATTCATCCATCCGTCTCTCACTCATCTATAGTTTACCACCTGTACCCCCCACCACGTTCTTCTGACCTCCATTTATAAGTATTTATTTTCTTTAAGACAGAAGGAAAGAGAGAGAGAGACAAGCACCCTTGAAGGGTCTTCATGCCATTATCCTAACACCCTGCCGTGCAGCCAGCTACGATCACCTGGGAACACACGGGCACCCATGGTGTGCTGAGCCAAATTCTGGGTGTAAGCCCAGAGCCTTCCCACATGGTCTTCCCCATGGTGTAGCAGTGCCCCTGGTGCAGGCACCACTGTGGCTGGATCCTCACCTCCATTTTTCCTATTGAGTAGTCATTATTATGGTAATTTTTTCCCTTAATTAAAGTAATGCTTCATTTTCTCAGACTATTTTTAATATTTTCTTTTTATTTTGGGCTTTCAGTCAGTTTCAGTATAATAAATCTCAGTGTGATTTTCTCCTTATTCCTCCTTCCTAAATTTTTTCTGAGCTTCTTGGTTCTGGCAGTTGATGTCGACAACTTCTTAATATTGTTGATCATTTCATATTCTTTTTTAAGAGTTATTTATTTTTCTTTATTATTATTATTATTAAATTTCCTATAGAGCACAAGCACTCAACAGAGAGAGATAGAGAGAGACAGAAAGAGAGCTAACAAGCCACAGGTCCAGGACTTGAACCATGGAGTCTGTCTTGTGAGAGTCCAGCACCCTAACCATCACACCACCTGCTGATCCCACCATTTCATATTCTAATGAGTGTCCTTGACATCTTCAATGATCTGGTTCACATTGTCACTCTTTTTTCTTTGTTTTTCAATTTCATTAATTTCCCATAACAAATCATGAAACTTTTAAATTTTTTCCTTATGTGTTCAGTCTGAAATAAAGCTAATCAAGTAAATTCTAATCTCTTATTCTTATCCAGGTTTGGTTTTATTGACCATTTCCTGCCTTGCCCATTGGTTTATTATTATTATTATTATTATTATACTTTTGGTAGATGTTTTTTGTCTTAGGGCACATGTGCTTACTGAAGAGAGAGAGGGAGACAGAGATAGTGAGAGGGAAAGTGAGAAACCACCCCTCAGGGAGGATCTCTTTTCTCCATCCAGGATCTTAGACATGAATGCACATATGCCCAGCATGTGCTTCAAGCCACTGGGTCCAGGACTAGAACTGTGGTCCACCATGTAGGAGTCCAGTGATGTAACTGCTAGGCCATCTGCTGGCCCTCATTTTTTGTTACACTCTCTCATTATTGCTAAAATTTGTTAAACAACAACAAAACAAAACAAAATCCCAGAAGACCAGGAGTAAATAATATTCACTCAGAAAAATAATATACCCCCTTCCTTGTAGACATCTGTGTGACTGAGTCAATCTAACCTGGACCTATACTTTATGAATATTTAACTTGATTTATCGATTGTTGGTTTAAAGTATTTTGAAGAAGTCTTGATTTCTTTCGAGCAGTGCTTAAGATCTGCCCGAGAGTAGATTCAGGAGACTGCCAGATGTTTTACAGCCCAGTGGCCCGCTTTCTGAACCATGCGAAATCCCTTTCTGCTTTTCGGGTTGGTTCCCAATCTCTTGACATCTTGAAGCATCCCCTATCTTTTCTTATCTTCTTTCTGTCTGCACATCGGGAAGCCACTTTCCACCCTGCCTTCCACTTTCCACCCTGCCTTCCACTTTCCACCCTGCCATTTGTCTCTAGCACTTGAAATATCAATGCCTTGCACTGAGTCAAAGTCATTATACGTCCTTGGAAATTTCTCCTGGTCGATGGCAGATTTAGCCTCTTGCTTCTCTTCTGGGGAAGAAGGTAGCCTTCTGTTTATTTCCTCTGAGAAGATACTCATTATTTTCTGGATTTCAGTTCACTTTGAACACCTTCTGTTCTTTTTTAGTTTAAAAAGAAAGAAGAAAAAATAAACCTCAAATGGTACTGTCTGGTGTATTATTTCCTCCATTAAGAACAAGTAGACGTTTGAATAAATGTTGATCACAATCAAACTGCCTTCCATGAGGAAAATGATGACGTTTTTGTTTCATTTTATTTCGTTTCAACGTAAGTATTCGTATTAGATCACTACACACATGCGAGTCTTTGTCATTTAACCTTTAGAGATTGGAGGCAAAACTCAATAGTAATAGGTCAGAGGTCGTGTCTTTATACTAGAGCTCTGAGTTAGTTTATTAGAAATAATGATCTGGAACAAAGACTCTTATGGGTAATTCTTTAAGTCAGTAAATTCTTGAATTAGGTTATTTCTCCCATCTAAATTAAATTTGCAGTTTCTAAAGGAATAAAATAGGGGAGAATCTCGAGTTAAAGCACTGGAGTGTTCTTCTGTCTTATGAACCTTGTGGCTATCTAGATTGGCCACTCTAGAACAAGGGTCTTCAACCTTCCTGGCACCAGGGACTGACCTCATGGAAGACAGTCCTTCCACAGATGAGAAATGCATGGGATAGTATGGGGGTGTTGCCGCAGAATGACCAAAGCCCACTACACCACTGTGCACCCCATTTCCACTGCTACCACACTGCAATACACGATGAAATAATTACACAACAGCAGGGTTCAGCTCCCATGAAAATCCAATGCTTATGTTTCCTCCAACAGGAGGCAGAGTCTGGGCTGCAATGGACTACGCATGCAGACAAAGCCTTGCTCTCTCACCTGCCCACTCCCCACCCTATCAGGCAGCCACGTGCTCAGGGGATGGAAGTGGGGACACGTAACAGGTCCCTACTGGCACCAGTCCATAGCCCAGAGGTTGGGGCAGACATGAGCAGGGGCTAGAGAAGACATGAGTAGAAAAACAAAAGGCAGGTCTAAAAACACCTAAAGGCATGGTTAGAGTCCCAAATAAAGGCATGGCCAGAGTCCCAAATCCAGCAGTTTGAGAAATACTCTGGACACATGTACACATGTGCCCCAAATCTTGAGAGAATACAGGGGGAAAACTGTGTTGTTCCCATCCCAATGGGGAGATGCTCTCTCAATTTCCCACTCTCTCTCTGTTTGTCTCTGGCAAGTGCAAATGCCCTATAGAAACATTTTAAAAATATTAATATGTAGCTAATGGATACTTATATTTGAGATGCCATCATAGTCTGTCCTGTCTTAACTTTGCATTGTGTAAGTGTTCGTGTGTGCACATTTGTGCGTGTATATGTGTGTGCATGCATTTTTGTTTTCATGTATAAATGTGTGTTTTGACTGGCATTATTTATTAAGAGAGGTCTGAAATCTTAACTGAAACTCAGATTCCAGTTTTCCTAGAACCAGTGAAGCCTACCAGATCTATAAAACTCAAACTGCCCAAGAATTTTGAAGTAAAATATGAATGCATACATATAAATATTCCTCCAAAATTGAGATACATTTTAAACACATTGTAAAAAAGAATTAAATAGCATTTTTTGTAAGTTTAGGTGAAATATTTTGTTGATTATATCAAAAGAACTTTGACTTAATTTCTTATATATTAATGTTTTAAAGAAGGAAGTTATTGACATTAAAATATGGTCATATTGAGGAAATAGAAGCAATAACTACCCCTTGAATTTTCCATTTAGTCTGTTACATGCTGAAGAGATACAATTACATGTAGTGCATTGTGCTTTTATCCTATGTAAACTATCACTTAACACCAGTTTTATTGAAATTATAATTCACATTCCATACAGGTCACTTATGTAAAGTGTCCATTTCAATGATTTTTTTGTATATTTATACATATGGGCATCCATTACTGCAGTTAACTTTGAAATATTTTCATCGTTTATTTATTTTTTTTGAGAGGTTTTTGTTATAGGGCACGTGTGCTCCCCAGAGAGACAGAGAGAGACAGAGAGATAGAAAGCCAGAAATCACCACCCCCCAGGGGGGATGGCCATGCCACAATCTCTTCTCCTCCATTCTCTGCTTGGGATCTTGGGCACACACGCACACACCCAGCACGAGTTTAAGCCACTGGGTCTGGGACTGAAACCGTGGTTGACTACGTGGGTGTTCAGTGACATAGCCATTACGCTAAGTGCTGGTCCCATATTTTCATCATTTATGAAGAACCTCAACACTTTAAATCCATTACTTGCCCCACCAAACCCTCAGAAACCAGTAATACATTTTCTACCTCTGCAGACTTCTCTGTCCTGGACTTTCATATGATTAGTATCATACAATATGTAGACTTTCATGACTGCCCTTTTCCAGTTGGCATGTTTTCAAGGTTTATACAACTTACCTTTTTTTTTTTTTAAGGTAGACTTTTGCTATAGGGCAAGTGCACTCACCAGATAGAGAGAACGAGATAGAAAGTGAGAAATCATCCCCCAGGGGGCTAGCCATACCACAGTCCTTTCTCCTCTATTTTCCTTTTGGGATCTTGGGCAAACATGCACACACCTGGTGTGAGTTTCAAGCCGCTGGGTCCAGGATTTGAATCGTTGATGGGTCTGAGGGAGTCTAGCCACATAACTGCTACCCCATCTGCTGGCCCCAACTTTTGCTTTTTACTTCTATTTGTATGTTTCTTGCTTTTCAGATGTTGGACCAAACTTGTATCCATGAGATAAATCCCTCTTGGTCATTGTGTATATTTCTTTTATATGTTGCTGGATCCAGTGTTTTGGTATTTTGTTGAAGTTTTTACATGTCCATAGTCATAGAAGACATTGGACTGTAATTCTGTGATTTCTTTTCCTGTTTTTTGTTTGTTTGTTTTTTTTTGCATAGGGTAATACCTAACCCATCTTGTGAAAATAATTGGGAAATGGTCCTTTTTCTTATGTTTTGTGGAAGAGTTTGAGAAGCATTGCCATGAATTCTTCCTTGAAGGTTTGGTTGAATTTAGTGGTGAAGCTACTGGATCAGAGCTTTGCTTGATTACTACTTCAATCTCTTTACTTTGTATGGATCTATTCAGATTGTCTATTTCTTCTTGAGTAACTTCCAGTGGTATTTATTTTTCTAAGAATGTTTGCACTATTTCTAAGTGATTTAATTAGTTGGCATGAAGTTGTTTAATGTATTTCTTCAGTTTATTTTTTTAACTTCTATAAGATTGGTAGTAATGGCCCTCATTTATTTCTTATTTTTAGTCATTTCTAGCTTCCATATTTTGAGGTATGTGAGTCTTCTCTTATTATTTTAATCTTATTCTATCTAGCTGAAATGTTTTCAATTTTATTGACCTTATCCAAGAACCAGCTTTTGGTTTCATTGGTTTTCTCTATTTTTTAATTCTTTTTTTATCAATGTCCACTCTAATTTTCATATCTCCTGCATTCTCATAAGTTTAGTATTTGTTCTCCCTCCAGTGTCTCTTTTGTTAAAATAGGCGTTTCCAACTGTAGATTCTCCTTCCCTTTCATACTTAAGAAATTTTACTACTTTTATCCTACTTAGTGTTTGTCGAACTTTCTGTATGTATAGATTATTGTTTTTAAATAAATTTGGAAAGATTTCTGTCATTTCTCGTTTTATTCTTTTATTTCTTTTGTTTTGTTTTGTTTTCTCCTTTCTCTTGTCTTCTACTATGGTCTGGCTCCCCAGGACGCGAAGATTAGTACCTTTTTTTTTTTTTTAAGGTTAGTACCTTTGATGGTGCTCCGTATTTCTCTGAATCTCTGTTTAATCTTACTATCATCCTCTGTGTTCTTAGGTTTGCATAACATCTATTGATGTGCCTATTGGGCTGCTATTTCTTATTTCTCCCAGTTCAGATTTACTGAGAAGTGCCTCTAAGGAATTAAAAGCATATATATTGTATTTTTCAATATCAGGATTTCCATTTAGTTCTTTCTGATAATCTCTATCTCCTTATTTACATCATCTGTTTGGGATGGCATTGTCATTATAAGTTGGTTTTTCTTTTTTTTTTTTGGAGAGGTTTTTGCTATAGGGCATGTACGCTCACCAGACAGACAGAGACAGAGAGATAGAAAGCGAGAAATCACCCCCCCATGGGGGATGGCCACGCTGCAATCCCTTCTCCTCCATTCTCCTCTCAGGATCTTGGGCACGCACACACACGTGCCCGGCATGAGTTTTAAGCCACTGGGTCTGGGACACGAACCGCGGGGGTCCAGCGACATAGCCATTATGCTAACTGCTGGTCCCATAAGTTGGTTTTTCTAATAACTATTTTGAAGGCTTTTTCTGTTAAAACCAACATGTGGTTGCTCTCATAAGCAATTTAAATTGCCCCTTTTTCCCTAGTGTGTACGTCATTCGGTCTCTTTTTCTTTTTCATGCCTTGTATGTTTTTATTGGAAAACAAACATTTCAGGTTTAGTAAGTCTCGCCCTCATTCCTAATGCTTGTTGTTATTTTTATGTTTATTTCTGCTTGAATATCTTCAGCAATGTCTACCTCCACCCACTCACAACGGCATACCTCCGATATTAATTCTTACGGAGGTGCAGCTTTGAGGATGCCTGTAGTCACTCTGCGATGACCATGGTGTTGGCAAGGGTCTTTTTCTCTCTTTCCCAGACCACTCTCAGCTTTTAAATTCCACTTATGACTACAGGCTGGTTTCTCTATTGTTTTCAGCAGTCTTGGGACATAAATTACCCCTAAAAGTCCAATCAAATTGTATCTCCTTTGAAGGCATATTCGATTTCCTTTTATAAGTTCATATATGTATATGTATTATATGAATATATTAAATGTATATGCTATATAGTAAATAAAGTATAAAATGTATAGCCATCTATATACTTATTTTGAGAGTGAGTGAGAGAAGAAAAGAGAAACCCCTGACAGGGTTTTGCCATGCCAGAATTCTCTCCAGCTTTCCAGCCAGGGAGGATCATGACATGCCCATGGATGCTGAGCATGCTGTTTGACTTGGGTTTTCTCTTACGACTCCTCCACTGCTAGGAAGAATCGCAGTTCTTTATAGCTGCTTTTGTATTTATTTTTAGCCCCGGAAAGTTTACACCTGTTCTTTCACTCCTCAAATCTTTTCTAAAATCTAACTATCCTACAGTCTAGATGATATCTTTATTAAATCCATAAATTTCTTCCCAATGGCCTTTATCACACCCTCTGTTGTACTTAATAGCACCTTTAGTTTAAAATTCCTGCTCTCACACAAATGAAGGCAGTTCCTTTCGAGGAGATTAAGGGCTCTCTATTATTGCCTTTATGTGCCTGCCTTCTTACCCCTACTGCAGTCTCTGAGCCTAGTCTCCATGGCTGGGGAGGAGGACCATGGCAACCTTCTCTTGAGAGCAGCCCAATTTTAGGAGTCGAATGCTTAGTGGAGAACTGAAGAAGTATACAATGTCCAAGGTAGAGCCTTTATTCACGCGTTGACACAAGGAAGACGGGAGCTCCCATTCCTTGATTACCGTCATCTGGAACTCAGTCTCAGTGACAAGTCACTGGCAGAAGAGAGAAGAATACTGATGTCCTATGTCTCCTGGGAGGTGAGCCCTCTAAGTTAGGAACTTGGGAGTGGTGTCCCTGCATTCTTGACTTCAGTGGTTATGAATAGAGACTTTGAACTTGGAGAGGAGAGGAAAGTATTGATTAGTTGGTTGTTTTTTGTTGTTGTTGTTGTTTTTGGTAGAGGTTTTTGCTATAGGGCACGTGCGCTTGTCAGAAAGACGGAGAGAGACGGAGAGACAGAAAGTGAGAAATCACCCCGCAGAGGGATGGCCACGCCGCAATCCCTTCTCCTCCATTCTCCTCTCAGGATCTTGGGCATGCACGCACACGTGCCCAGCGTGAGTTTAAGCCATCAGGTTCGGGACTCGAACCGTGGTCAATTACGTGGGAGTCCAGTGACATAGGCATTATGCTAACTGCTGGTCCCAGTATTGATTAGTCTTGATTCAAATACACAGTATTTTCCCTTTCTAGTCATATTGTTATAGATTTTCTTGAATGGGTGATTATTCTATGTTTATACTTAGAGAAACTTAGAGAGGTTTTAAAGCATTTTAAAAAATTAATGTAATTAAAAATATATGTTTTGGGGGACCAGTAGATGGTGTAGCGGTTATGTTGTTAGGACTCCCACATAGTGGACTGTAGTTTGAGTCCCAGACCTGGTGGCTTAAAACTCATGCTGGGCACACGTGTGTATATGCCCAAAATCTCGAGAGAAGAATGGAAGAGAAGGGTGGTCATCCCCCCAAGAGTGTGATTTCTTGCTTTCTGTTTCTCTGTCTCTCTGGGGAGCACATGTGCACTATAGCAAAAATCTCTAAGAAAAAATGTTTTCTAATTTAATGATTAAAAATTATTATTACCAGTTACTTTGGGGACCATATATGGAGTTCCTCATGCTGTCCTGCTAGAAGTCTACTTAGTTTAATTATCTGTCCATCTACCTAAATGTCTAAGAATTTGGTAACGGTGGCAGCCCTAAGAGAGTGGAAAGAGTTATAAATCCTGACTTTATTACTATTTGTTGACTATCATTCATTTTAGTTCTGACTATGTGGCGGGGGAGGGTGCTAAGTGATAATATGCAATGTCATCCAGTATATATAACATTCTGGAATTATAATCTTACCCTGTTACTCCTTTGTTAGATAAGGTAAATAACTAAAGTGAATTTCTTAATAAAATTGAGAGCTCAATGATTTTGGAAAATGATTGCAGAATCCAGCCATCCAGGCTTAAGTTGAATCAACTCCATGAAATTATTTCATACATGGTCAACTATTCATTGACACTCGCTTGCATTTTTCTCCACCTAATTTGAAGAACCTTTTATGCTGAACACTGGAAGTGTCTGCCCACCCTTTATGTCCAACCATATCTGCATTCTATGTAGTGAATATGAAAAGTTTATTAAAATTTTATAGTTAAATTTATTAATCTTTAATATTTTATGATTGGGAGACAAAGGCTGCATTTTATTTTATATTTTAGATATATATACATTTTATGTGAAAATACAGACTATTAAATTTTTAAGAAGTATAAAAATATACACAGGGTCTTCAAAAATTCATGGAAAAGGTGTATGATAGAAAAAAACTATGCTTTGGTTTCATAATTTTGCACCACAATACTCATATGCTAATTATGTTTTCTATGAACTTTTTGAAATCTCCTCATAGAGAAAAAGGAATTGAACACATACTTTACACAATGCATCACAATGAATTCAGAGTAGATTCTCGGTCTAAATGTAAAAAATAAAATAATAAACCCTTTTTTTTTCTTTGTTAGAGAACATGTGTACTTGTCAAGGAGAGATGGGAATGGGGAGGGGTGGGAGGTGGAGAGTGAGAAAGTCCCTCCCAATGGGGAATGGTCACAGCACCTCTTTTTCCTGCACTTCTCTCTCCTTTTGGGATTTTGGGCACACACGCGCATGTTTCTGGCATATCCCTCTATCTCCAGGTCCAGGCTCCATCTGCACAGCCTGTCGCGTGGGATCCAGCTGCCTTAACCACCAAGCCCCAGTTTGCCCCAAGTAATATGCTTTTAGAGAAGAAGAAAGGATAATACCTTCATGGCACTGGGGTAGTCAAAGATTACTTAGTACATAAAAATGATAACAATATACAAAAAGTTAAATAAATAGGACTATTTTTAAATTAAGAAATTTTACTTGTCAAAAGATACTGCTCGGCACAGCCTAGGTAGCATAGTTTGCAGCACACCGACCTGCAGTGCTGAAAGCCACATGGCCACACATGGGTTCCGAATCTTAGCCTGACTGGTCTAAAACATGCTGAGTCCATGGGGACCAGCAGTTAGTGTAATGGCTATGTTGCTGGATTCCCATGTAGTCGACCATGGTTCGAGTCCTGGACCTGGCGGCTTAAACTCACGCCGGGTGCGTGTGCGTGCATGCCCAAGATCCTGAGAGGAGAATGGAGGAGAAGGGATTGTGGCGTGGCCATCCCCCTGGGGGGTGATTTCTTGCTTTCTATCTCTTTGTCTCTCTCTGTCTTTCTGGCGAGCGCACGTGCCCTATAGCAAAAAGCCTCCTCCCCCCCCAAAAAAAAAAACAAAAAACATGCTGAGTCCATGTACACGTACCTAGCTAAAATCCTGATGAGCTGGAGAGCTGGAGGAAGGGACTCACAGTGTGAACAGACCTACCGCGGGCGATTCTTTCTTACTCACTCCCTCTCTCTCTCATGTAAGCATGTACATGCTATCAATCAGGAATGAAATAAATGAACTTAAAGAGAAAGAAGGTGCCAGTGAAAATACATTTACCTTTATAAGTAGGTATCTATAGATTACAGATAGAAAATAATTTCCATCTAGGATATATAAAGAATTCATATACCAATATGAAAACAAAAAGCAAAATAGTGAAAAAGTGAAGCAACTCCACACAATAACAATGAATAACAGAAAGGACATCAAGAAAATTAAAATAAAAATGAGATGTCACTGTTTATGCACCATAGTGACTAAAATGAATGAGAGAGAGAAAAAAAAAAACAACAACTAGGTGTTAAGAAAACTAAGGTAGCAGGATTCCCATTTACTACTGGTGCAGTATAAATTGGTAAGCTCGATTTGGAAAAACTAACAGTAGCTATTAAAATAGCTACTGCATTCATTCACTCATAACACATGCATTCTCTTTAATCAGGCAGTTTCATATTTAAGTGTGTAGCCAACATGAATGTGTATATTGGCTCAACAAAGACAGTAGAATGCTCCTAGCAAACTATACTTAGTAGTTTCAAATTAGAAAATATTCAATTACCCATAAATATTTGGAAGCTTTTTTTAAATGTAGGTATATTAAGTACCAATAGGTGACATGATGATTAGCGCTCTGGACTCCCACATGGCTATGGCATTTCATGTCCCAGACCTGGAGGCTTTTTTTCTCATCTGTGTGTGTGTGTGTGTGTGTGTGTGTGTGCGTGTGCGTGTGTCTTTGGTGAGCATATATGTGATTAAAAAATAAATAAATAAAATAAAATAAATAATTCCTTAGAAAAATGTGTGTATATTTATAAAAAGTAATATCAAACAGCATTGAGAATTAGCATAACTATAGAAAATAGTATGTATAAATTTCATATGGTTGAAGCAAGTCTAATTCATTCTGTGAGAAATAAAATATTGGCTCTCATGGCCAACAGATAGCTTAGCAGTTACACAGGGCTGACCATGGTTCAAACTCTGGACCTGGTGGCTTGAAACTCATGCTGGGCACATGTGCATGTGTGTACCAGATCCCGGGAGGAAAATGGAGAAGGAATTGCAGTATGACCATTCCTCCTAGGGGTTGATTTGTTACTTTCTCTCTCACTGTCTCTGTCTCTCTGGCTCTCTCTGGCCAGCTTGTGTGCCCTAAGACAAAAACTTAAAAAAAAAAGAGAAAGGTTCTGCTGGGAGGTAACAATGCTACAAAGAAGAGAAAGGTTCTGCTGGGAGGTAACAATGCTAGAGGGTGCTGTACCTAGGAGTCCTGGAGTTGTCCTAATGTCATTTCTTCATTTTTGTTCTGATTACATTTACATGCTTGGGGTAAAAATGTATGGAATTATATAATTATACTCCATGCACTATTCTATATGTTTATTATGATTTATTTAAAAATCTAAAATAGACTATAAATCATATTGGGCAGAACCCCCTTGCTCCATTTGTTTATTAATTATTTTAATTTAGCTACCAGTTTTTTAAAGTTTATTTCTTTTTGAAGATGGAGAGAGGAAAGAAAAGAGAAAGGGATCCCAGTAGGGTCCACATACTGTGATCTACCCTAAGCTCAGTGTGTTCAGGGAGGTCCCAGGATGCAAACCCAGGACCTATCCCACATGGGTCCCATTGCATTAACATTGCACCACCACTTGACCCCTCCAGCTTTGCTTCATTTAGAACACAATCAATACAAACTGGGACTAAAGCAATGAAAGTAAGAAAAAATGAGGGAAATGATTGAAAAAAGAAATATAATAGAATTTTAAAATGTACTTTAAACATCTTCAAAATTGACTTACTCAATAATTAATAATTAACATAAAATTATTGAGCATCTGCTATCAAAATTGTGTAAAATGCTAACACCTGATGAATAAGACCTGAAAAAATAGTGTTGTTTAATATTATAATGTTTAAAAAACGTATTTTTGAAGACCTCTTCTCATCCTCTCATGATCACACTTCAGCATTTGGAACTTTCAAACCTTCATTGTTTTAAAAGTGATGAAACTGAAGACATTGATTGTGGGAAGAAAATAGTGTTCCAAATTTTAAAAATGGTTTTCTCTTCTCAGATGCTGCCTTCTAAATCATTCTCACAATATCCTATTGAACAGTATACCAAATGTGCTGGCCAGCTACAAAGAACAGAACTTTGATAGCACTTAGCATCTTCAGCATTATGGAGCTTAGATTCCACACACAGTGGTATCCTGCCCAGAGGCAGTTAATAGAGATCAAAAAGAATCTTGGCTAATGATTGGTCCAGGTGAACCATTATCCTCAGAGTGTCCAGTATTTCCAATATCTTAAAATCTTTACAGCTGACCTTCCAGACCCCAACGCCTAGACAGAATCCATCTACATCTTAGTTGGGCTCTTCTTTAATTGAAGAGCCTCTTCTCCAAACCTCTGCTTCCAAACTCAAATATGTAGACAGGTAGAGTCTGTCTTTGTCTCTTTTTCTTTAATTTTTTATGTATCTTTTTAAATTTTCTTAAATACTATCTCCAGCCTCTGACCTCTCCTTTATCTTGCTCATTTCCAAATCCATCTATATCTGAGGTGGGCCTGCTCCTTTCCTGTGACAGACTAGTGTGCCATGTGATTTTTTGTTTGTTTTTTACTTTTTTAAAATTTTTCTTTCTTTTTTCCTTTGTTTCTCTTCTTTTACCTGACTTTCTCACTTTGTTTCTTAGCTTCCACACAGTGAGGGTCTAGACAGGTCTAGGTGCACAGTAGTCAAACATTTGAATACTTTAAGGGTCATAGAAAACCTCAGCCCCCACTGAACCTGCTGTACTAAGGGAGAAACTCCTCTTCATAAATCTGAACTCAAATCTCTTTCTGTGGATTCTAAAACCTAGTAGAGGAGAGAAATTGATGCAGAGGTACCTCACAGTAAATGGAAGTACACAAACTTACAGTTGCAGAAAACTTCAACAAATTAGCTAAAAGTGAATACACTATCAAATGACTAAAAATTAAGGAAGAGAGATTGCAAAGTGAGCAGCAGGAAAAAATATGGAGCTGCAGAGAGAGCATAGTTTATCTTCTCCTCCACTCCCCTGAACTCTCAGTTGAAACCTTGCAGCTCAGACCAGGTGCACCTGTTCTTTAAAAACTGAGAGGCCTTTATAATATCCGGTTCCAACAGCAAAAGCAAAAGTTGCTTGGTGAGCATCAGGGAAACAAAACTACAGAGAGATTGTGGATCATCTCCTCCCACACACCTCTGAAAACTCAGAATTTACTGCAAGAGATTAGGAAGAAATGTATACTCCATCAGATGACCAGAAACCGTCACAGAGGCACAAGAAATATGAGAAACAAAGAAAATATCCCTCCCTCAAGGGAAATAAACATCTTCAAAATCCATAGGCAGTACAATGAAACTTGTGGAAAAGTAAGATAAAGAATTCAGAATTTTAATAGTGACAAAACTAATTGAGTTGCAAGAAGATAGAAAACAAAATCCAGAAGATGCAAGAGAAAAGAGACAAGTTCCAGGAGATTAGAAAGTTCTTCTATGACTTGAAAGAAGTACACACCATAAAAAAGAATCAAATGGAGCTGCTAGAGATGAAGACTATAATACAGGAAATCAAAACCTCCATCAAAAGTATTAAAAGCAGGTTAGATCATGCAGAAGGTTGAATCTCGGATGTCGAAAACAAAACCCCTGACCTAGGGAAAAAAAAAAAGAGAAAATAACCCCCAAAATGATAAAAATATATGAGAAATATTTGATACCATTAAACACCCAGGCATCTGGATAATTGGTATCCCAGAAGGTGAAGAAACTAATAAGGGCATATTCCATGAAATTCTGGAAGAAAACTTTCCAAACCTGGAGGGATTCAAATATCCAGACCCAAGAAATACAAAGGACCCAAAAAAGAATCAACCCAAGAAGACCTTCTCCAAGGCACATCATAACTGGATTGGCCCAAACCACAAAGACAAGATACTGAAACTGGGAGAGAGAAGTGTCATTTCTTACAAAGGATATCCCATCAGGATAACGTCAGACCTCTCTTCAGAAACAGTGCAAGCAAGGAAAGAATGGGAAAATATATTCAAAGTGTTAAATGAAAAATAATTTCAATGAAGAATACTATTCCCGGCAAGATTATCCTTCAAATGGGAAGAAAAGATGAAAACATTCTCTAATAAACAAAACCTGAAACAATTTACCAATACCAGACCAGCTCTTCAAGAACTTCTGAAGGGAGTGCTATACCAGGAACACTAAAGACAGACAGACAGAAATAAGAGAACAAAAACAATTAAGAAAATTGTTAACATTAAAAATAATGTTAAATTTTAACTTCCAGGATGTAAACAGAAAGATCAGACAACAGTAACACTGCAAATTCAACAGAAGAGAGATGAATTGCATGGGACTGAGCTAGTGAAATAGAATTTGATGACTCCACTAAAACATCACTGATTTTCTTCTATGCTTTGTTTTGCAGATTTAATGATTTTGTTTTCTTTTGAGCTGTTTATAAGTTCAGCAATTTGTTAATTTTTTTTTAATTGAAACAAACTTTTCTCCCTTCCTGACCTCTCTGATATTGGAAAATATTTATGAGAATTATTATTTTTTCTTTTTTTGGCAAATAAGTTAGATTAAAAAGGGGAGTGGAGAGAGAAAAAAGTGTTTCAGAAGAAAATTACAGTGTATTTGTTACTAGATTTTAGCTTTGTCCATATCTGTTTTTTTGAGTTTTTAGTATCTACTGACTGAACTGAATCCTAGCCTTTTTTACTGGTTTTAAGTCTTAAGCAAATTTTTCTTAACACTTCTTGATTTTGATTTATTTAAGTTAAAACTGCTTTTCTTGACATAAAAAGATACATAAAAAATAGACAAACAAAAATAAATAAATACATAAAGAAAGATACCTACTTAATGACCACAGTAAACTACATAACCTCAGCTAGGTACTACTTTTCAGTACGTTCATTCTACTCACTGAGTTTTATGCCTAAAGTCAGATAAACTGTACTTACCATTGAAAGCATTTAGTGTAATTAAGATCTTTTGTGAAATCAATAAAATGTGGGAAAAAAGAAACATGGAAAGCAACTGTGGATACCAGAGACAGTGTGGGAGGAGCGTGGGAAATGCAGAAGGTGGAAGGTAGGAAATCAAGGGGACAAAAAGAGAAGTAAAATATGTAAGAAACAAGAAATGGAAAATTATTTGTTGAAGATAACATGCATGGTAATGTCTTTGATTGAGCCATGCAGTGTATTCTGGATGGGAAAACTCATCTTGTTTGATGCCATGACATATAGTGAATCAATGTAAAATAAATACATTTTAAATAAAAAATAATAACCAGCTTAAAGAAGTCTTTACAACTCTAAGAGCATTCAACAAAATGCTCAAGATAAAAAAAATTTGCTCTGTTTTCAAGGCAAAATCCAGAAAGTTGGGAGTAACATTGTTAAGGAAAGTTTTAGAAAAGAAAGAAAGATGAAAGAAAGAAGAAAAGGAAGAAAGAAGGAGAGAAAGAAAAAGGATAAAAGAAAGAGAAAGAAAAGATACAACAAAGAAAAACATGATGTAATTTACTGAATATCCCATTGTAAATATATCGAATGTCATTAGAGAGTAAAGTACAAATGGCAAATTTACACTACATGTTTATTGAAATGTCAGTTTCTTTCATAGTATTGAGAAAAATCAGAACACACTGGTTGGATATTTTTTTAAGATATAGTACAATCTTAATAGTTGTGTGTGTCATAGAAGAGGGAATACTAGTATAAGGATGAAGTCAGAGTGGGGTCATAAAGTACATGAAGGTAGTAATATAGGACGAGTTGAACTTTTCACCTATTGGAAATTTGATGTTAACCACTCCCAATTCAAGGCTAAAAATGCTCAGGATCACAGATCTCTTCAGAAGCATTTGGCCTTGGAAAGTATGCATAAAGCGTGACCAAGAATTCTTTAAAGTTTGTCTCTTTGTCTTAAGGCCCACCAAGATTTTCATTAATGAATTCCTAGGGTTAAAGAGCCAATTTCACTGTTCTTATCTCCGGTAATGGAGCCCCAAATGGACTTAGACAGTGTAAGAGAGAACTATAGATAATGTATAAAAATGTATAAAGAACAGTCTTATTTCCTACTCTTCTAGAGGCTGGGAAGGCCCAGGTTGAGGGACATTTTTGTTACATCATCTCATGGCAGAAGGCATCTCATGGCAAGAGATCTTCTAATAAGCAGAAAGAAAACTCAAGAGAACTAGAGTTCAAACTCACAGCCTCAAGTTCTTTTATATCATCATGAATCCATTCATGAGAGGGTAGCCCTCATGACCTAACACCTTCTGTTGAGTTCTACCTCCCCATGGTGTTGCGTTGGGATTCACTTTTCAACACATACTTTTCTGGGAACATATTCAAACTACAGGACACACTATTTGAAATAGAATACATTTATACTCATCTCTCCAAGGTCTCCCTATCCAGCATCTTGCCTTTACTCATTTGAAAATGTGTGTATTCATTCACTAAGCCACACATTTACGCCTTTAAATAGTTTTTCCTCCTTTATATTTAACAACATGAATTCTAGAGCCAGAATGCCTGTGTACGAATCCTAGCTCTCCCGATCATTAGCCACAACCAAATAAAATACTCAATGTCTCTTGGCCTTAGTCAATGTCTCTGGAATGGGCATAATACAGATTTGTCATGAGAGCCCAATGAACTAATATCTGACAAGCCCTTAGAACCATGCCCAGCATGCAAAAGGGCTAAAAACTCTTAGCTATCATTATGCAGCATATTGTTATTGAGCACTAATTTTATTCCAAGAAGTAGCTTATTTATCTTCTGATCTCTCCACCCAGAGTTCAGTCAGAGATAGGAGCTCCAGAGGTACTAATTGAAATTAAATGAGCCTGACTCAGCATGAACAGAATTGATGATACTGTAGCAATCAGAAACTGCAGCAACCCCAGTCTCAGATTGCTAAAATTAGGTAAGTGGCTACAAGTACAGTATGACTGCTGAAACAGCTCTGAGCAGTTTCATAGGCGCCCCCGACAGGCTTTTATCTTTCGCTGTACTTGTGTTTCTACTGCTGCAAAATAGCGGGGTGATTGTTCGTCTAATAAGCAGAGAGAAAAGAAAACTCAATACCTTCATTTGGAAATAGCTGATTTTTAATAAGAACACACAGTCGCTCTTTTCTCTCCTAATAATTCTGTATGTTAGACTTCATGTTCTTCCAAAGCGTCAGGATCACAGAGTGGCTCCACTGGAAAAGCCCACCAGAAGGACTAACATGCAAAGCTCTTTGGGGAATCTCCCTCAGTGGAGATGTCACTGGTGCTCCGTGAAATACAGACAAAAGAGTTCTGTGAGAGGCTGGGGAAGAACAGGAGCAAACAGTGATACATGCTCATTTTTAGTACGCTATGACAGCAGTGGAGAAGAGTTATGGGAATTTAAGGATCAAGAACCCACAAATATGTCTTAAAAAAGGCTTCTTGAGGCTGGCAAGTGGTGTGGTCATTGAGACATTGGACTCTCATACGGCAGACTGTGGTTCAAGTACTGAACCTAATGGCTTGCTTTCTCACGTTCCCTTTCTCTCTGTAGCTCTCTGATCAAAAAAAAAAAATTAAATAATAAATAAAATAAAATACTTCTTTAAAAAATAAAAAAAAGACTCCTTGGGACCAGCAGATGGTGAAATAGCTACATCACTGGACTCTCATGTAGTTGACTGCTGTTTGAGTCCTGGACTCGGGTGCTTAAACTCACGCTTGGCACGTGTGCATGCGTGCCCAAGATCCTGAAGGGGATTGAAGGAGAAGGGATTGTGATGTGACCCTCCCCCTGGGGGTGTGATTTCTCGCTTTCTCTCTCTCTGTCTGTCTGTTTCTGTGGCGAGCACACATGCCTTATAGCAAAAGCCTCTCAAAAAAAAAATAAAAAAGACTTCTTACAGACTGTTCTGGGTCAGAGAATATGTATGTTCTTATGTGTTAATAATTAGCTGCACATTTGAGATCATTTTTATTAATGAAATATTCACATATAAGAAATGATGTCAAAGAAGAACATATGCTTTGTCTACTTCATATTTTCCCAGCCATCTACTCTGAACTGACATTTCCAAAATCTGCACTTCCCTTCCCATCCTCAAACCCACATTGTCTAATCTTACCAATAACCGAAAACATTTATTTCCAATTGTCATTATTTCTTTGCTTTATTTATTATTTCTATTATTTTCTAGTTTGATCAGAGAAAGAGAGGGAAAGTGAAAAAGTAAGCCACCAGATTTGAGACTTGAACCCTGGTTGTTCACATGGGAGTCTAGCACCTTTAACCACCACTCCACCTCTGGCCCCTCAATTTGTCATTATTCCTATCAAACTCTAAATGGTTACATGTAACTTTTTCTTATGCCATTCTTTCCTTTATTTCTAGTCATTGGGTTTATGCAGATTACTCTGGCTTCCAACCCTCCCCCTCTATCCCCAGAAGGAACCTGGTTAGGGCACTCCCCATCCCTAACTCCCTAGCTCTTCTTCATTTCTGCAGTTACTGTCCTTCGGTTACAACCGGCCCACCATCCCAAGACAACACTTACTCGAACCATACCACAAAGATGCTCAGCACTTGGAGAGGTTTTTAGTCACTATTACATCTAGTGCCCCATGGATAGCAGTCTCTAAAATTGAATGATGCATTGTCCCTGATCCTTCCTCAGTAATGCTATAAAGGACAGGTCTATACAGTCAGTGGGGACTGGAAATGAAGTGACTAGAGACCTAAAACCATCTGGGTAACCTGGAGTATAAATGAATTTTTAAAATAGCATGCCATTGACATAAATGTAAATTTAAAAAAAAAAAGAAAGGAGACCAGCCGATAGCATAATGGCTATGTTGCTGAACTCCCATGTAGTTGACTGCGGTTTGAGTCCCGGACCCGGTTGCTTAAACTCACGCCGAACACGTATGCGTGCATGCCCAATATCCCGAAAGGACAATGGAGGAGAAGGGATTGCGGCGTGGCCATCCCTCCCCGGGGGGGGGGGTGATGATTTCTTGCTTTTTGTCTCTCTGTATCTCTCTGTCTTTCTGAGGAGTACATGTGCCCTATAGCAAAAACTTCTCAAAAAAAAATTCAAAAAGAGACATTATGTTTTTCCCCTTTGATGTCTTATTCCTCTTATATTATTATGATATAGAAATAATATACTATAAGACATCTTAAGATAGGAACACTTCTGGCCCAGAGAATTGAAAAGATTTACCTAGGTTCAAAAAATACTTTGTAAAATGATATATGATACCAAATATATTTTTATGCCACCTGCTAATGGATATTTTCCCAATTACGCAGCTAAAGAGAAGCTCAAGATTTGAGTGGCCAAAACTCACTAGACGAGGCTGGGTCTGGAATTTATACATCAGTGTGCTGCTTTCTCTTCTAGCTGGATTGCAAAAGGTTGAGGTTAAATTACTTTTGCATTTTAAAGTGCATTAACTTCCTCACATTTGTGCCCTGAAATACTACACTAATTTAATATTTGTCCTCTATCCTTTTTCTAGCTAATTCAGACAGAAATCTGAGTTAAGCTTAATTGTATTTTCTTTACTTTAAATCTACAGTCTTCTATTAGCCATTTTTGGACTCATAAATGGAAAATTTTGTCATCTTAAAAATGATATTTTCTTTTAAATGTAGAGGTTTCCGTGAGAAATATAATAATCTCGTCGACTTTAAAATATATAGCATTAGTCATTTGTGACTTACGTCAGTAGGAAAGGTTAGAGCCTGTTTTAGTTAGGTACATGAAAAATGTACTCTCACCTTCACATAATTCAAAAATGGCTAAAGCAATTTAGTTCAAACTTGCAAGCAAGTTCACCTTTGGTCCAAGTTAAAGTTTGAAGATCTCATCCAAAATGGAATCATGCCCAAAGAAAGCTATAACATACAAAGGAAATGGAAATTATAAAATCATTTTTTTTACTTAGTACATATTGTGTTTATTTAAAACATTTTACTTTTTCTGATGCTTATTGTAATAGAAATCAGTTGCTGCTTTTTACATTTGCAACATCTAGTAGTTAATTTTTTATTAGAGTTATAGAATAAAGTTAGTAAAAGCCTTTAATTTCTCTTGGTTGTGGTTACTAATATTTGACATTAAAGCAACATGTTTGAGAGGTCTTCAGAAAACTTACAGAAAATGTCTATTATGAAAGAATTATACATAGACTTACTTTTTTTATACCATTATAAACTAATCCTTTTTTCCCATAAACATCTAGGTTTATGTCTTCCAAACTAAGA
>NW_006159925.1:196398-205289 GCF_000334495.1 Tupaia belangeri chinensis | reverse complement strand
TGAGAGGCACTCGCAACAGAGCCTTTGCACCTCCCTTCATCCCTCACCTTGGCCAGCCCGCCTCACTGACTCGTGAATACCTGCCATGTACAATGAGGCCTCCAGCTGGAGGCCAGAGTCTCCCCTCGTGAGTCTAACTGGTTACATTGCACCACCATCTGGCCCCTCCACACCCCTCCACACGCTTCTTTAAGTCCCCTTTTATAAATAATAGGTGATCCTGCAATTGCTGGAAATAACCAAATTTTCAGTTCCCTATGTCAGTGTAAGATTATGTGGAGATCGAGACCAGCAGATAGCATAATGGTTATATTGCTGGACTCCCACGTGGTCCAACACAGTTCGAGTCCCAGACACAGGCTTCACACTCACACCTGGTGCATTTGTGTGAGTGCCGAAAATCCCAAGAGGAGGCTGGAGATGAATTCATTGTGGCATGGTCATCCCCCTTGGGAGATGATTTCTCACTATCTGTCTTTCTGTCTTTTTGGTGAGTGCATATGCCCTATAGCAAAAATGTCTCAATTAGAACAAACAAACAAACAAAAAATTATCTGGAGGTCTACAGAATCCCCAATTACTCTTAGTTATTTGTTGAATGTTTGTTCAGTTTCTATGACGTGGTCAGTGCTCCCACGTTTTAGGCTTTATGAAATCTTTGCCATGTGAAAAAGCACAAGGGGAGGAACGTAGAGAAAATATTAAGCTTAGAGAAATGAGGTGTTTCTATGACGCTGTGGCTGGATTAGGAAGTGCAGTGTTTAGACAGCTTATAATGAGCAAAAAATAGAAATTATTTTTTCGAACTCTACATTTGTAAATTTTCTGGTGATATCTGAGGTAATGTTTCTGTCCCTTTGATGTTGATCTTGGCCTTGTGCCTTTGGTTTACTTTTAGCTGAAACATACTTGTCTGGTTGAATTTTCCTGCTTGTGCTCTGTCATTGTCATTAGAAAAATCTTACCTATGTCTCCACTGTCTGTTCAGCATGGTTCCTAGAATAAGGAGGTTGAAAACCAGACCTGAGCCCACTTCCAGCCCAACCAGGTAGTGGTTTCAGACACAAAACTACTAAGGATAAATCAAAATAAAGCAATTTTTAGCTCTGGCTAATTGATCATAAAACTACTTCAAGGTAGTTACCAAAGAAGTTTGGAGAAAGCAAAAGGGTCCTTGGGGATTGTGGCAGCCTTTTTGCTTGTGAATAATTTTCTTCTTGTGAAATTGTTAAATCCACCAACATGGTAACTCAGAAACGCAACAGCAGATTTACTGGATTAAAGAGTCTAAGGTTATTGAGTTATGATATGATTGCAGTAAACAGTAGGAAATCAGACAAAGGTCTAACTAATGAAGTGGCAATAGAAAAACATGAGTTTGGGGGACCAGAAGTTAGCGTAATGGCTATGTTGCTGGACTACCACGTAGTTGACCATGGTTCGTATCCCAGACCTGGTGGCTTAAAACTCATGCCAGTTGTGTGTGCATGCGTGCCCAAGATTCCAAGAGGAGAATGGAGGAGAAGGGATTGCGGCATAGCTATCCCCCCTGGGGAATGATTTCTCATTTTCTGTCTCTCTGTCTCTGTCTCTGGCAAGCGCATGCGCACTATAACGAAAACCTCTCTAAAAAAAAAAAAAAAGAAAAGAAAAGAAAATCATGAGTTTGGGAGACTGGAATTTACAACATTATGCAGCAACCATGGTCAGGTGTTGGGGATGGTGGGAAGCTACAGAAGATTAAAGGGAATTGAAGCCTGAGAACTATGGTAGGTAGTGCTTTTGTTAATTTGATAAGACATGACAGAAGACTCTTTTAGAAATAAGTTCGGTTGTGACACAAAATTTATGAGGTATTAGTGAAAATTCAGATAATAACATTTAGACGATACTTGCAATTATGAATCATGAAGTTCTAGGAAGAATTTAACAAAGAGATATTACGTTGGAATTACCCATCTATACATAAATAACTGAACAGATAAATGTAGATTAGATCCATGAAGAGATCACTTAGGTCAGTAAAAGAACAGGGTCATTCTGGAAAAATGGTAGTTTAGAATGAGAAGAAATTTTGTCTCTTAACTCCCATTCTTACCCATTTATGTTTCCTGAACAAAATAGGTTTTGGTACCCTCAGACAAAACAAATCCATGGTACTAGAAGTGTGAAAACTATTTGAAGTATTTTTTCTTCTTTTCTTTTTTTCCATCTGAAATGACTGTAAGCCTGAAGCAGCTTCTGAAAGTCTTATTTTGAGGGTTTGAATGCACTTGATCCTAGGCAGAACTGATTGCACAAAATGCCTGGCTCCATATGAGTTTAGCTGTTTTTTCTCTGACCCTAAGAAGCTGAAGAGCTGTTGCAAAAATGAGCAGTTTTCTTGGCCAAGGCTTGAAGAGCTCCTAAGGGCAGAGAACGAAGACTTAATAGGCTATCGGAGAACGAATAGACCACTGCTGTTCCATTTGGACACACACCACATGGCCTTCTTTGCTCTGTGGCCCTTCCGTTACACTGAGGATTGCTGCCCACAAACTCTCCTAATATCCTTGCAGTTGAACCGCAGTCAAATGAGTAAACAAATAAAAACCATCAGCCCCTCTAAGGGGAGCCAGACCAGGAAAAGGAAGAGCATTTAGAATAATCACAATAAACATCTAAGGAAATAGAGTTGATAGAGAAAATATTCAATTTTTTTCCATTGAAAATTATATGAGGATATTTCTAAATGTTTGTGGAAAAGTAGAATGAAAAACTGAGCTTACTTGGGTGCAGAAAACCAATATGAAACCCACATGTAGCTTTTCCGTAACGTTCATTGTCCGTGAACTTTTTGAAAACCCCTCGTATATCGGAAATCCACATGTAGCTTTTCCATAACGTTCATTATCCGTGAACTTTTTGAAAACCCCTCGTATATCAGTTAATGGAGAAAATCAGTTAATGGAGAAATGTTACAAGTAGAAAATTAACAGAAATTCTGTCTCAAAACTAAGAATTAAAAGACAAAAATATTGAAGGGTTGAAATGAAGGTAGAATATAGATGATACATCCAAGAAATGTATAAGTTGAAAATGTAGAAATTTCTCAAAAAGGAAAAGGCAAGCATTAATGAAACAAATCCAGAAAACTTGGATAAAATACATAGGACACTAAAAGAAAACTATAAAGAAAAAGATACTAAAGTCCAGCTATTATATAACTGTAAAATAAGATTTATTTCTAAAGGTGGAATATAAATATGCAAAAATGAGATATTTTTATTTGTGTGTGCATTCTGAAGATTTTTTTTAAAAGATTCCAACAAAATAGTAAATGTTAAAAAGAAGAGCTATCAGAATAGTAACCATGAAGAGTTAGAATTGGTGAATAATGAGCCTTGTGTGAGTGTGTACGTGTGAGAGGGTGTGTCTGTGTGTGTGTGTGTATGTAGTCAGAGTTCAACTAAATGCAAACTCACAGAATCTTTTAAAACATGTAATAGAAGTTCTAAATAAGGAGTTTAAAACAGAAGTCATAAAATGCATAAGAAATTTTTATTCTAGTTCAGAGCCACACAACTCAGGAAAAAATAAACATACAAAAATATTTTACTTGAAATGGGGAGAGGAAGGAGATAGGATTCTGAGAGAATTATAGGATAGGATAGGGCGAAGCTAGAGTATGAGAGTGGGAGCATGAAAATGCTCAGAACATGTCACCTTGGTGTGTAAGGGGCACACTGTCAGGTACAATTTTTCAGTTGAATACCATTTTTATACAGTGGAAGAGAAAGATGGTTCTATTATTATTATTAACAAAGGAAAGCTTAATAGTTATGAGAGGAGGGTGTGCAGCAAGATATCCTAAATTACAAACGGAAAAGACAAATAGCAACTTCACTACATCCATAAAATGAGAGGAGAAAAAAGGAACAACAAAGGACAATAAATAAAAATTCTAAAAGAAAGATAAAATTTAAGATTATCAGTGTAAACCAAAATGCAAGTAAATCAAATTTTTCCATTAAAACAAACAAAAGCAGAGACTTAAAAAAGAGCAGCGGCAACAGATGGTTTTGAGGTTAAAGCACTGAATCTCACACGGCTGACTGCACAGTTCGGGTCTTGGACCCAGTGTCTTGAAGAACGTTCCAGGGACCAGCAGTTAGTGTAATGGCTATGTCGCTGGACTCCCATGTAGTCGACTGTGGTTCGCGTCCCGGATCCGGTGGCTTAAACTCACACTGGGTGCATGTGCGTGCGTGCCCAAGATCCCAAGAGGAGAATGGAGGAGAAGGGATTGCGACGTGGCCATCCCCCCTGGGGGGGGTGATTTCTCACTTTCTGTCTCTCTCTGTCTCTCTCTGTCTTTCTGGGGAGCGCACGTGCCCTATAGCAAAAAACCTCTCCAAAAAAAAATAAATAAATAAAAGAACATTCCAGTTGCTTGTGATGGTGCACCTAAAATACTGAGAGGAGAATGGAGGAGAAGTAATTGTAGCATGGACATCCCTTGCGGGAGAGGGATTTTTCACTTTCTCTCTCTTTCTCTCTCTGGCAAGCATGCACTCCCTGTAACAAAACAAAACAAAAAAGAAAGAGTAAATTAATACAACATGATAAAGAACGGTAACACCTCCTCATATAGCAAGAGGTAACACATATCTCTCACTGAAAATACCTAAACATATGTTGGATTTAAAAAAAAAAATTCCGTTATGCCCTAAGTTGACAAGAAAGGAATTCAGAAACTAAAGTGAATAAAGATACCATGCAAATAGATGCCAGAGGCTGTGATAGACTCAATGAAGCGGTTGGATTTGGTCTTTCCTTGTTTTGTTCTTCTGGGGCTCAAAGTATAAATATCGAAGTTCAAATTACGTGTAAGATATGGAATCTAGATTGATTAGTTCCATATATTGAAGACATCAAAGATCTGAGGCCTTGAAATAAACAGAAGATGATTGTGGAAATGTAAGTGGTTTATTAAGAAAAACCCATAGGATCACATCAATACATGCTGAGAAGAAATACATTTCAGCAATCAGCACTATGAAAACTTGTAAGACAACAGAAAATATCGACTGATTTGATTACAACTATTTGTCTAGCAAAAACAGCTATTACATTTTGAAACCAGTGGTTTTCAGCACCGACAGCACATCGAAGTCCATTGGGTACCTCTTTTTATTTATTTTTATTTTGAAACCAGTGGTTTTCAGCACCAACAGTACATTCAAGTCCATTGGGTACCTCTTTTTATTTATTTTTTTCCTTAAATTTATTTGTCTCTATCCATGACAGAGTGCATGCGATTTTAAAATCGAAATGTATGGTTTTCTTAAGAATTCCGTGAATTTGATGTACTCTTCCAGAGGCTGCACAATTTTGTATATATAAATAAATCATACACATATAAATTATATATGTACATTGTTTTTTGAAGTGTTCAGATATATGAGAGTGAGAGAAGGGATGAGGGGGAAGAGTGAAAGAGAAATAACTTCCACAGAAGATGGTAACACCAGGACTCTCTTCCTCCAGTCCTCCAGCCCATCAGATCCTGGGAACTCACACATGTGCCCAACACATTCTAGGTGGACCAGGGCAGGCCTGTGCAACCTACCACCAGCCCCTGGGCACCTCTTTATAATACCAATGTCTCAGGTGTCAGAGTTTCTAAGGATATGAAATGTTCATCTAAGCTTGAAAAGCAATATCTAAATAATGCAAGAGTAAAGCTAATTTAATGAAATAAGTTGGGGACATATATCTTTGACCTTTGTTAATGATGACATACCGAGAGAGAGAGAGAGAAAATGAAAGACATAAATAAAATAATCAAGTGGCTGGATGAAGACAAATACACAACGATGATCTAATACAGGGTCCGATGATGGCATCTGGTGACATCTGGTGCTGTGTGAAGCCAACCCGCATGGGAAAGATCTCCCCTCAAGTCCAGAATCCTCTGGGCAAAAGTATCTCCATGATCTGGAGCTTGCTGAGGGCTCGGGTAGATTGTACCATTGGGACCAGTCATGTATGCCATCGCTGTCTCTCTTTTTCCTTCTCTGTCTCCCTCATGGAAGAAAGAAATAAAGTTTGAAAAAATAAAAGTCTTAAAAATAATAAAGTATTTGAATAATGTATGTATAACTAACTCTCTGGGCTGTTTCCTTGAGAAATAGATGAATGAATGGAAAACAACCTCTTTAAATGTAACGATATTAGCAGATGTGTGTGTTAACTCTCTCACAAATGTATACATATAATTAAACTTCAATTAATATTGTGCTGAAGGGAGCAGTGAGAAGCCAAAAAACAAAAACAAACCCCCAAAATTCAAATAAGACAAAAAAATAAGAAAGAAAAAGAAAAAGGTACCACCTTTCTCAACCACTGCCCACCATCGATCAGCACTTAAAATAGATTAAGCATGCCAGTAAGAATATGTAAGAGGAATACGTTAATGGCTTCAATAACAAAGTGAGTGAAATTAGAAGAAAAAAAATTAACATATGTAGACTCTTCTTCAAGAAATTTGGCAGTAAGTGTGGCATGAGAGATCATTTCATAAATTATTTCTTTTTATATGTGAGAAAGCTAAAACCAATTGACTGTGGAGGATTTCTAGGAAAGGGAAGAATTGGATTTAAGACTATAAACTCAGGATTCTTTATTCAAATACTAAGATTGAAGAAATATTGATAGAAACATAACATGATATGATAGAAAATATACAGAACCAGAAGCTAGTCCATTTATTTCTAGACTATTGAACAGGTATCAACCTTATAATAATTTTTGTATATTTATGTCTATATTTATTGTATATTTATGTCTATATACGAGGTCTTAAAGTTATACCTCAAGAAATGCCTCACATGCTTTTATATAACTCATAAGTTTTAATTGTTAAATTATTTTAAAATAAAAATGTGTGGGTTTCTTGTAATTCTCTCAATTTGATGTATGCTTCCAGAGGCTACACAATTGTACACACATAAATAAATTATATATGTAAATTTGTTTTTGAAATAAGTTTCTTAGAAAATCTTTGATATATTCAGTACTTATATATATTGTACGCAGCTCTTAGGTAAAGATCTTCATCTATCGGCTTCAGCAAAATATTCCATTTCTGATATCTAGGAACTTTACCACATTGTTAGCACAATTTTGATATGTGAAAATTATATATTGGAAGTCTTTGTTTTCTTTTTCTAAAAAGCAACTGTATTTATTTAGAACTTTGCTATTTAATCAAATATTGGATCATCAGAAAAAATATCATGCATTTTTGCATGAAAAAACATAGAAAAACACATCATGACTTTTCCAAAGACCCAGTACAAAATTCTCCCTCTCCTTTTCCAGGTAATTCAGTTAAAGTATTTTTATACTTTATACCTAGAGAGGATACTGCTTTGACTCAGAAACTTCATAGTTCTAGTTAGACAGGTAGTAATGGAAACCAAATTCATATCTGTAGTTCGGTTTTCTTTCTGATAACCTAATTCCTCCATCCTCTGTGCTTGGAAATTTATCATAACAATAGAATAAGGCATAATATGGATGTTTGTAATTTGAAATAAATCACTTTTTAAAAGTGGAAAGTCATTTTCAATAGCTTAAACTATACTTAATATGTCAGAAAACTTAAAGGCAAGCAGACAAGGCAGCTGAGTAATCTAAAGAGATTTCATAATTTCCATTTCTAAAACACATGCCTTTAAAATGTGGGAGAGCTCTCCAGGTTTCACTGAGAAACTATTCAGGAACAAGTTGACCTAATTATAATGTGTCTTCACTGAGACTGGATGAGAATTTAACTTTTGGCAAGTGACCAGAAAAGCGTGGCTAGTAGGAGACCCAATGGTTACAACAATAAATGAAATGAAATTGATAGTGCTGTGAGAAGAGGGGCCAGTCAACATTACAGTGGCTGAAATAACATCAACATATTATGCACTTGCAGTAATAGATGATATGTTTCATCGAGTAGCATCTACTGTGTGAACAAATAACCAATATGTTATCACAATCTTTTTCTGACCATTTAAAGAATGAAATATGAATGCAGATTCTGTTTTGTGATATTTCATAGAAAAAGGGAAAACATCAAAATTGGAATGATGCCTCCACTGAAAAATAATTTTTTCCTGTAGGACTTTTATTTACTAACTTGGTTGGTTTTAGGGTTTAGTGTGGCTAATTATCCACAACACTGTATGACTAAACATCACAATCTGAAATTCAAAGTTCAGAGCATCTTGTTTATAGGCCACAGTCTGAGCAATGCTTACTACCAATAACGTTTTATGAAGTCCCAGAGGAACATGGAGATCCAAAAGTCCCTTTGAGACTATGACCTCTAGAGAAAATAGTCAAGAAAGGGATTATAATACGGAAAGGAGAAGGAAATTTGGAATAAAATAATGATAAAACGGGGAAGACAAGATTTTTGGTGATATTTCCTAGTGAATTTTTTATGATTTTATGTCTAAATTTATTCCAGGAAATACACAAATACATATTACACAAATGACTACACTTCTGGTGCTTTCCATTGGCATTATGTTTTCTTTAATTTTTTAAAATAGTCATAAGTGATCTTAATTTTAATCCTCAGGCTATAGTTCAACTAGAAAAGGGTGGGGCAGGACTAGATAATGTGCCATTGTAATGTCGGGAAGAGAATTACCAGTTTACTGCTGTTTTTCCTCTTGGATCTTTGAATTATAATAATACATATGTATTTCACATGGACTATAAGATTTCTCTTTCATTTGTGTATTATATTTTATGTATACATATATGCACACAGAGACACACATAGTCATACACATTTATATATACACATATATGCACATATGTGTGTGTGTGTGTATATATATATATAT
>NW_006159925.1:181823-196335 GCF_000334495.1 Tupaia belangeri chinensis | reverse complement strand
ATATATATATGTTCATGTCATGTCATCTTAGTGCTGACTTTTAGTGATAATCAGTTGCTAAAGAATTTGAATTTATGCTAACATTTTTGGTGAGCAAAACCAATTTCTTTATGGGGAAAAAAAGAAATGACAGAATTCTTCCTGTAATGGGCAGTTGAAACAAGAAATCCACTTCTGTCTTTCTAATTATGTCGAGAATGTCGAGTTTTAGTGTGCTGTGCTTATCAGTTCTCCCGGGCGCTTGTTTAATTGGGTGACAAATGGAAGAATATGACAATCTCAGTATAAAAGTTTAGCAAGGCTGTGCATAGGCATTAGTTTTCCTATTGTAAAAAGATAACTGAAGTTAGAAGCTTTTTATATGCTTAAGGGTTTCAGAATTATTTGATATTTTGAAACTGGAAAAGACCATAATAAAAAAGTTTTAAGTTTTTAATCATATGCAATAAGAAATGTTTTAATAAATATTTCAGAATAGTCATATTAAATATGGAATTTTAGAGGAAGAATATAAACTTTTGGTGAAAGTATATTTTTGGAAATAAAATTAGTAAGCACTTTGGAAAATCTTCTAATACATTAAATTGAGAAAGAGAAGAGTTTAAGTAATAATAATAAAAAAGTCTTATTAAATGTTAGATGCACACACACACACACACACACACAAAGGTTCTATCTACCCAGGTGCCTGCTGTGAGTGCCCCAGTGTGCCAGAGCATGTTGTGGAGAAGGCTGTTGGTTGGCGTTTGAACAGTGGCAGAGAGTCCTGGGCAGGCTTTGTGTGCACTCCTGGCCACGGTGGACCAGCAGTGCCCTCCATTCCAATGCCGTTGCCCTGAAATGTGTGGTAGGCGCTTTACTCCAGCACTTGACATTTACACATGCACGGTTTTAGTTACTCTGCCAAAACAAACCCAAAAAAGAGCAAAATAGATATTTCAGTTATGAGACTTTAATATAATCTAGAGCATTAGGTCACAGTGTGACCCAGATCCAGGTGAGTACTGAGGAGGCGTACTGCGTGCATTCAGAAATGCACCGATAAAGTATGCAGTAGGAATTCATGAAGGGTTGGCTCTGCTGAGGGTACCGATTTGTTCTGTGGTCTTGGCAGCAAATCTGGATGGTGACTCCAGCAGGGTCTACTCTATTGTAGGTTAGACTACCCACAGTACCATCCTTGCCGTGTTCATTCTATCTGCTTTATTTCTATAAAAGATTTATTTATTTAATGTTATTTGTTATTATTATTTTAGAGAGTTTTGTTTTGTTTTGTTTTTGCTATAAAGCTTGTGTGCTTGTCAGAGATACAGAGAAAGACAGAAAGACAGAAAATGAGATATCACCCCTTAGGGGGATGGCCACATCACAATCCCTTCTCCTCTATTTTCCTCTTGGGATTTTGGACATGCATGCACACACTCCTGGTATAAGTTTCAAGTCACCAGGTTCGGGATTCAAACTGAAATTGACTACATGGGAGTCCAGCGACGTATCCATGACACCATCTACTGGTCCCTATTACTATTATTTTGTAATGTGGCCAGTGAGAGACAGAGAGGGAGAGCAAAGCAAAGTGAGAAAGCAAGCCACAGGTCCAGGACTTAAACCACAGTTGGCTGTGTGGGAGTCCAGCACCTTACCACCACCTGCCGCGTCCCCTACCTGTTTCAAGAGTTTCATCAGAGAAGAGAGCGAGCGCATCATCGGGGTAAAGTGACAGTTCAGACCAGCAGATCTGGAAGCACAGAAATGTTTAGGGAATGCAATAAGAAAAAAATGCAAGGAGGAGCCCATGCATGTGTCTTGCAAGCAGAGATGACTGTCTCCAGGGGAGAAGCAGCGTGAGCTCGAGAGTCTCCTAACCCATTTACTCCATGAATTTGTTACATTCAAGGTATCATCCGTGTACCTCATAGTTTTATTATTTTAATTTAATGGAATAGATGATAGCACCATTGTTAAAAATGATTATAAAATATGATTCGTTTCAGATGATGATTTATAAGGACTCGAAAGAACATATATTTGTATCCTAAACTTGGACTTAGAAATAATTTTTGTCATTGTGCTTTAAGGTTTGTAGTCCTTTTAAGTAGATTCAATTTTAAAAGCATCCATATTGCTTCCATAGAAAAATCATTTTTAATGTGTTACTTCTGTTTGCTCTCATTCTAAAATAAGTGTCATGGATGGTGACTTGGATTACAACATCATCATCATTATTATTACTATTACTATTATTTACATGAAGAAGAACCTCTAGCTCTAAAGGTCCCTAAAATGTAATATCTTTGGTCCAGGGGAGCTGGCGTTCAGCCCCACAGTGGCTATAACTGCAGAGGCTGCAGAATGCAGACAGCATGTCATGGCCTGAACCAGGTGGCAGTCTGTGCCCGTTGTTTGTAACCGCCCTGTGGCAGCAAAGCTTTACTTTTCTCATTATTAAAATTGAAACCATCCCAAAACTCTTAGCCGACTGCAGTGTACTCACAATATTCCTGTAGCTTTCATATAATGAAGTACAAGGTGACCCTTCATGTAACATCATCCGTTAGTGCTGTCACAAATGCAGCTTTTAGAAACATGTCCGTTCTCTACACGTATATCCATGGAGCCAGGCACTTGCTGAAATGCTTTTCGGCTGTGTAGTTTCTTATGATTGCTGTGATTTTAAGCTCAAGGTTATTTAAAAGAAGTAAATCAAAATAGCATCCATAGGAGTGAGCTTAATGTTTGGCGTCTCCACCATCAATCAAGAGCCACACGTTTACGCTCCATAGTAAACATGGTTTAAGCTCAAAGGACCCCAATGTCATTTGGCAACCTTGTTCTGGCGCAGTTGTGTCTGGTTTGCCTTATTTCATGTCACACTAAACAGATTCCTAAGAAACTGAAAGAACTTCTCTTTTCTAGCCTTGCATGTAATTTTATACCTTACTGTGTGCGCTAAGGGCATGCATATTTTTCCTCACTGGGTGTGCATGAGGGTGTTGGTGGGTGGTACACCTGAGTGTTACTTCGATGGAGGATAATGTACAGGGTATGACAGAGTAGGCCACTCATTGTGGCTTGCCTGGTCTCACGGGGACAAGTACAAGTGAAACTGCTCTGAAGTGATTGCTCTCCAAGAAAACATATTCACGGTGTCCCTGAATAAAATGAGGGCTCTGATGTTGTGTTATTTTCCTTGAATCTTAATAGTTTGCTTTACATAAATGCATTTTGCTCTACAGTGCTTCTTTTTCATTAAATTTTATAATCCATTTATATTTATTTTGAAAGGGATTTATGGATATATGTAACATGATATTATTTATAATCATACATTTTATCCCCATGTTTCAAAGTATCACTGCTCCTCCTGCAAAAGAGAATCTAAATAGCTTTTTAAAATGCAATCACCCAGGAGACAGCAGGTGGCGTGGTAGTTAAAGCTCTGTATTCCCACATGGCCAACTATGGTTCAAGTTCCAGACCAGGAGGCTTGAAAAATCACTCCAGGTGTGTGTGCATGTGTGCCCAGAATCCTTCGAGGAGAGGAGAGGACAGGAGATTTCAGTGGGGAGCATTCTTGTGCCTCTGAGGGGATAGGGGTTGGGTGATTTCTCACTTTCCCTCTCATTGTCTCTTTCAGTCTCTCTCTAGTGAGCTCATAATCCCTAAGGCAAAAAGTTTAAAAAATGCAATCCTGGGGGCCAGGTAGTGGCACAGTGGTCACACAACTGGACCCACGTGAGAATTGTTCTGGGTTCACATCCTAGGACCTCACTGAGCATGCTGGACACGTGTGTGTCCACAATCTGGTCAGGCTGAGTCTGCGGATGGAGTGCGACATGAGAACCTTGCTGGGATTGACTCTCTCCATCTATCTCTGAAGAAATAAGTAGATGAACTTTTAAATATGCAAGACTATAAACCAGTGACTCTAATGTTAACACTATTGTATGCATCAAAATGATAGAAAATAGAGCCAGGGAAATAGTAACCATCAGGAAGTCATTTGCATAGATACATAATTCAACAATGATAGAAAGCTCCTTTACATGATTCTTGCTTGTGCTTTGTCTGTGAAGATGTGAGCCCTGGATGGATTATATGTCACATACGTTTTTGACAGACAGAATGGTTGGAGCAGGCTCAAGCAAACACTGACAATGTCAACCACGTTTTATGTCAGTATATTAATTATGTATTTATAGTACAGAAATGGAGAGCTCATTATTGTGTAAATTTTGCATTGATATATATTTTTCATTGGCGAACATGTAGTATTTTGCATGTGAATTGGCACTTGTCCCACAACACATACTATGTAGACCAATTTTGGGGCCAGACAGTGATGCAGTGAGTAAAAGGAAACAGTGTGGCAATCCCACATGAGAAGGTTCTCAGTTCCACCTTCAAGACCTTCCTGAGGAGGTCTTACCAGGTCATTCCAGGAACATGTTTACTCGTGATCTAAAATGAACTGAGTGTTGTGGGTTGGTAGGCGTGTCACGGCCCTTTGAGTGGTCTTGTATTTTTCTGTCACTTTTACAAAGAAATAAGTAAATTGGTTTTAAAAATTAAGGAACTCAGGAACCAGCAGTTAGCGTAATGGCTGTGTTGCTGGACTCCCAAGTAGTCGACCGCGGTTCGCGTCCCATCCCGGTGGCTTAAAACACGCCGGGCGTGTGTGCGTGCGTGCCCAAGATCCCGAGAGGAGAATGGAAGAGAAGGGATTGCGGCGTGACCATCCCCCCTGGGGGGGTGATTTCTCACTTTCTGTCTCTATGTCTCTCTCTGTCTATCTGGCGAGCACACGCACCCTACAGCGAAAATCTCTCCAAAAAAACATATTAAGGAACTCTGCTTCTGAAATATACTTATTTCTATATGAGCACTTTAACTTCATGTGTATCTGCTTATGCCATATGCATATGTGCATATGTAATTGTGATATAGCCCACATGTGTGATAACATGAATGAGTGCACATAATAGGACATAAGTAGAAACTAATCAGCCTGTGTACTTTACTTTTCGAAAGCCTAGCGTGGAGTTATAGAAGAACATGCTAGAAGCTATGCTTCAAATCATTAATAAGTTAATACTTAGAATCAAAGGTAATTCATTTGGTCTTCCATCAAATTTATACTAACCAGCACATTCACGGCAATATTTATTGTTCCTGAGAGGGAACCAAAATGCTACACCATTATCATTGACTTCTACATCAATCTAGGCCAATTAAATTGTGCTTTATTGTAACTTTATTGCCAGAGAGAGAGAAAGGGAACGAATTAGATTGATCAAGTCAAGCAAAGTTTCACACACTTATTAAGGACCAAGGCTGGGAAGTCAGTGTGATGTCTGCAATGAGTGTGTAATTTATGAGTCAGCAGGTTCAAATCACAGTTCCAGCCCTCCCTTCATTTCGTGATACTCGGGTAGCCGGATGACCTCTCTGGCTCCATACACGCCTCATTTGTATAATGAGATGGTGACACACGATGATTTCTAAGACTTCCGATAGCTCTAAAAATGTGTATGCGCTAGCACTGCTGCACTTTCTCCAAGAGGTTCTCAGAAATGTTCAACAAATGAAGTATCCCCTCATAATAAACATGTCTAACTAAAATTAAATGTCTCTGAACTTAATCCACAAATATCGAGTTCCTACCATGTACAAGGGACTGTATGTAATTATTAATAAGGAGTTTATGATAAATAATTAAAGAGAATAATAGAAACAGATGACTGTCATGTAATTTTATAATTGTCATAATAAAATACAAGAAAAACTTTGCGGTAAGATAAAGGAGTGAAATATGAAAATAGCTTGGAAGTTTTAATCCTCTATTTCTTTATATAGTTACCCTTCACATAATTTTCTGTTATTATTATTAACTTATGTTATTGCCAGAGGGTATGTGTGCTCTTCAGAGAGAAGAAAAGGAATAGAGTGAGCAAGTGGAAAAAAGCACCTCCCAAAAGACCACAGCCACAGTGCGGTCCCTGCTGCTCTGTCATTCCATCCTGCTGGGATTTTAGCCATGCACATGTGCATGCACGTGGCTACACACACACACACACACACACACACACAGTGTGTGTTTCAAGCTATGAGAGCCAAGATCAAACCCTGTGGTCAGCCATGTGAGATCTAGCTTCCTCAAACAACAAAATACCGGAGTGGTCCACTCACAAATAATTTTCTACTCTAGGCAATCAGTGCTTTTAATTTTGTTTGAAACATTTTTTTCTAAATAGTCCTTTTTCTAATACCCTTGTAATCATTAGGGTTTGTGTTTCTAATATTAACTGTGTGAATTTTAATAAGCTCATGCCTTGTTAATATGAAATATGATTTATTCACCAAAACTTTAAAATTTTATAATCAAAGAAAATCTGGAAAATAAGTATCACTAGAATACATAGGGCATTTAAAATAGCTTGTTTACTTCTTTGTATTTTTTTGCGGCTATTTAGAGATGAATTTATTAGGAAAAATTTAATTTCTTTTTATCAGTTATGTATATTGTTTGGAATCCGGAGAACCTACAAAATGAAAGTGAAAGAAGGATGATTATTCTATAAGATCTCACCTGGGACCAGCAGCTAGCGTAATGGCTATGTCACTGGACTCCCACGTAGTCGAACACGGTTCATGTCCTGGACCCGGTGGCTTAAAAAAAACTCATGCTGGGCGCGTGTGGTGTGTACCCAAGATCTCGAGAGGAGAATGGAGGAGAAGGGATTGTGGTGTGGCCATTCCCCCTGGGGAGTGATTTCTCGCTTTCTGTCTCTCTGTCTCTCTGTGTCTGGCGAAAAAAACCTCTCCAAAAAAAATAAAAAAAGAAAGATCTCACCTAGCAGAAAACTCATTTATTATTATTTATGTATCTACACTTATAAACATACTCTAAGATGATTAAAAATAGATTGGATTGGATTTTTAGATAAACACTTCAGTTAATAATCTAAAGCAAGTAATTTCTTTTTCATAATCTTTCGCAGTGTTAGATATTAGCATTGTTTTGCAAAACCACAGTAGAATTGTAGTATACATAGATGACTCATAGAAATTAAGTTGATAGATGGAATCCAGATTTCTTTATACACGTAGGTATACGGATTGATGACATGTTCTTACCCTGATATAATTCACAAGAAAGGTAAATATTCACCTTTGTTAGTAAATCTTATTACTATAAGCACATAAAAAAAGAAGTACACAAACTGTTGAATTTAGAAAATATTTTCACAATTGTCAACTGCATCAAAAACTTGAACATTGGGGGACCAGCGTTAATGTAATGGCTATGTCCCTGGACTCCCATGTAGTAGACAGCAGTTTGAGTCCCAGACCCAATGGCTTAAACTCATGCTGGGCACTTGTGTGTGCATGCCCAAGATCCCGGAAGGAGAATGGAGGAGAAGGAATAGCCGCGTGGCCATCTCACTTTCTATCTCTCTGTCTCTGTTTCTTTCTGGCAAGCACACGCGCCCTATAGCAAAAACCTTTCTAAAAACAAAAACAAAAAAAAACTTGAACATTGGGACCAGCAGATGGCATAATTATTACATTGCTGGATTCCCATGTAGTCAACTGTGGTTCAAGTCTCAGACCCGGTAACTTGAAACTCACGGCACGTGCATGTGTGTGCATGCCCAAAATCCTGAGAGGAGAATGGAGGAGAAGGGATTGTGATGTGGCCATCCTCCCTGGGAAGTGACTTCTCACTTTCTGTCTGTTTCTTTTTTTTCCTCCAGAGAGCATGCATGCCCTATAGCACAAATCTCTCTCTCCAAAAAAAAGAACTTGAACATTACTACCACCCAACAAACAATTTCCTCTTGCATATCCCTACCATAATCCTGTTCACAAAAAGAAACCACAATTCTGTCTTCTTGCACCAGCAATGAGTCCATATTAATTGCTTATTAAAATACTGCTGAATATAATTACAATCCATATGTCCAATGGATAAAAATGCACAGGTTTTACAAATATATCATATTTAAGACCAGCAGATGACATAAAGATTACATCACTTAACATCCATGTAGTTGACTGAGGTTCAAGTCCTGGACCCGATGACTTAAAAAAAACTCATGCTGGACATTGTGTGTGTGTGTGTGTGTGTGTGTGTGTGTGCCCCAAATCCCAAGAGGAGAATGGAGAAGGGATTGAGACATGGCCATCCTCTCTGGTGGAGTGATTTATTGCCTCGCTTTCTGTCTCTCTGTCTCTTTCAATCTCTCTAGCAAGCACATGAGCCTTATAGCAAAAATCTCTCTTTAAAAATCATGCTTAATATTAATAAGGCATAAACTTATTAAAATGAATAGTTTAGGAACCAGCAGTTGGTGTAATGACTATGTCTCTGGACTCCCATGTAGTCGACTGTGGTTTGAGTCCTAGACCCAGTGCCTTAACCTCACTCCGGACGCATGTGCACGCGTGCCTAAGATCCCGAGAGGAGAGTGGAGGAGAAGGGATTGTGGCGTGGCCATCCCCCTAGGGGGTCATTTCTCACTTTCTGTCTCTCTGTCTCTCTCTGTCTTTCTGCTGAACGCACATGCCCTATAGCAAAACCTCTCCAAAAAAAAAAAAAAACCCGTATAGAAACCCCCCCCAAAAAAAAAAAAAAAAAAGAGTGGTGTTGTATTGACTCTCTTCGCAGGTGTCTTTGATACTCATGTATTTGCCTTTTCATCAGCTGTATGTCTTACTCATAGATGTACCTATATCTACTTTATGTACATACTTTCAAAGAATTTTCTAAAGTGGTTGCATCAATTTAGACTCCCAGCAGTAATGTATGAGAATTCATGTTCCTCCAGAGTATTACTAATCCTGGTCACATTCTGGCTTTAAATTCTTGTACACCTTTCTGATGAGGGGTAGTTGTATCCACAGTGCGTTTAATTTTGAGCTCCCAGATGAGAAATTTGAACACCGTTTCATAATTATTGAATGTTTTGATATCCTTATTTGTCAAGAACCTTTCATGATTGCCCATGTCATTTTATTATTGGTTGATAGAATTATTTTTACAGATTCTGGCTATGAACCATCCATTGGGCAGATGGACTGTAATTATGTTAAACAGTATTTTATTCAACAAATAAATCATAAAGTGGATACCACCTTGAGAAAAAAAATTTACAGGAATATCTGTGTATTACTATTCAGAAAATAAGTATCAGTCCTTATATTAAATGAAGACATAAGAAATAAAGTATGAGCCAATATACTTTATGTGCTTCAGCATAATCTTTGTCTTCCTAAAATAAAATTTTTTAGATAATTAAAAAATAGAGAGATTACTTCTGGAAGAAAGGACAATTAAAGAATACTGGATGGAAGGGCATATCGAGAAAAAAATGGGTCAAGTGTGGGCATAATTAAAGAATGACATGTACAGCAGTTGGCATAATGGCCATGTTGCTGGACTCCCATGTGGCTTGAGTCCCAGACACAGTGGCTTAAATTCACACTGGGCGCGTGTGCGTGCGTGCCCAAGATCCCGAGAGGAGAATGGAGGAGCAGGAATTGTAATGTGACCATTCCCACTGGGGGGTGACTTCTCACTTACTGTCTCTCTGACTTTCTGGTGAGTACACACATCCTATACCAAAAACCTCTCCAAAAGAAAAAAGAAAAAAAAATTAAAGAATGCATTGAGTCAATTGTATGGCAATTTGTCTGAATGTAGGTATCAATAACAATTGCACCACTCTCTACCCAACCCTCGATATTTTATTTGGATTTCTCTCGCTACAATAAAATAGGCAAAATTAGTTTTTAATATTAGCATTACTTTTATAGAAATTTAAGTAAAATGTGGATCTCTAGAAGGAAAAAAAAAACTCATAAAGAAAGTCCTAAGTTCCCTCTTCAGGCATACTCTTTTTAATTTCTCATTTTTTAATAGGTTTTTATTTATTGTTTTTCTTTCATGAGAGACAGAGAAGTACATTAAACAGAGTCTGGCTACACCATGAACCCCTTCCTCAGCCCTCTAGCTATCAAGATCTAGGGTGGAGGCATAGAGTGTTTCAGGTTGACCCAGAGTCTAAACCCACGGTCAATCTCGTGGCTTCCAGCGCTGCAGTTCAGGACGCACTACCTGTGCCACTCAGGCTGGGCCGTGGGCATAGCTCTAACTGAGCTACTTTGTACTCGCCAATGTTCCAGTGCTTCATGTACATTATTGATGGCTAATGAAATTACTCAAAGACTTAAAACTGCTCAAAAACAAAACAGAGTATTATTTTAATGAGTAATTGGTTGTGAAAAGGTAAAACCCATGAAGTGATGCTATGAACAAAAATCAGTGCTGAGCAGCAGTTGCTTCTCATCTCAGCCATTCTCATGTCTAGGAAAAGGATGACAGCACACATGTAAACAAACAAAAATATTATCACTTTTATCTCCTGGGATAGTAATTTCTTTTGTTGATTGAATTTCTAACATGGGTGCTTATTATTTTTGCATTAAAAATGACAGATTGAGGCCAACCAGTGCATGATGGTTAAGCAGCTAGGTCTCTCTCTCTCTCTCTCTTTTTTTTGGGGGGGGAGATTTTTGCTATAGGGTGCATACATTCACCAGAGAGACAGAGAGAGACAGAGACACAGAAAGCAAGAAATCACCCCTAGGGGATGGCCATGACACAGTCCCTTTCCTTCTATTCTCCTTTCACGATTTTGGCCATGCACGCACATGCACCCAGAGTGATTTTAAACCACCGGGTCCAGGACTTGAACCATGATCAACTACATGGGAGTCTAGTGACATAGCCATTACACTGACTACCTGATCCCAAGAAGCTAGATCTCAAATGGTCAACTGTACAGTTCAAATCTTGGACCCAGTAGTTTGAAAAACATGTGCATGTGTGTATGCATGCCCAAAACCCCAAAAGAGGGGGCAGTAAAGGAGAAGGGATTGCAGCATGATCGCTCACCATGGGGGGGTACTTTCTCTCTCTCTCGCTCTTTCTGGCAATCTCACATACCATCTGGCAAAATTAAAAGTGAGAAATAACAAGTTGAAAGAAACAAGTATCCTTTATGTTTTCTTACTAAATAACCAATAAATGGGTCATATTAAGTCATTTTAAGAGGAATTTGACAAATAATTGGCTATTTTGAAACTTAAAAGGCATAACATCACTTCTGTTAGATTATCAGATGAAGGTTCTAGGAATGCACTTTTAGTTTTTTGTTCGTTTGGGTTTTTTTTGAGAGATTTTTGCTATACGGCATGTGTGCTTGCTGGAGAGACAGAGAGACAGAAAGTGAGAAATCACCCTTCTCCATTCTCCTCTTGGGATTCTGGGTACGCAAGTACATGCTCCTGGCATCAGTTTCAAGCAGCCAGGTCTAGGACTGGGAATCCATTGCCTTAACTACTATGTCACCTGTTGACCCCAAGGAAGAAGATATTTTAAAAATGCACACTTGGGGCCAGCAGGTGGCGTGGCGGTTAAGGTGCTAGACTCCAACATTGTGGCCTGCTTTGGAGCCCTGCTCCTGTTGGCTTTAAAATCATCTCAGCATGCCCCAAATCCCAGGAGGAGAATGGAGGACGAGGGATTGTGACGTGGTCATCCCTCCCAGGCAGTGATTTCTGTTTGTCTCACTGTTTTCCTCTTCTCAGGTGAGCACACATGCCCTATGGAAAAAGCCTTTAAACAAAATGTACACTTTAAGAGTTGAAATACGTAACTTAATATTCACATGATTTTGCATTTTATTGAATTAGCGATAAACTGTATTAAGTTTAGTAGAAATGGTAAGGTAGCATTTCATTTGTTTTTTTTAAAGAAAGCCTTGAATACTAGCAGTTTTACTCATCTGTATAGAATGTAGAACCTTCATCTGATATTCAAATAGAAGTAACTTTTATACCTTTTAAGTTTTGAGACATATATGTACACAATTTTACATTGTTCATGTACATTTTCTCTTTTTAATTCAACGTGAATGAGGTTTTCTTATTGCAGCCTGTACCAGAGGTTGGCAAATGTTTTGTTGCTGTTTTCTGTGATGTATCATGCAACTATAGTCTTCTTTTGTGCCAAAATGCCTGCTTTAATCTTGCTGTGGTTATTCTTACTGTGATGTTCTTTACTTGATGTTGATGTGACCTTGTACGAAATCGGTGCTTACTCTGGTTCAAGGGTGAGCTTCCTTTGGGTGATTAAGGTGCAGGCCCCTGGGATCAGTAGATGACATAATGATTACATAGCTGGACTCCCACGTAGGACTGTGGTTTGAGTCCCGGACCTGGCATCTTAAACTGATGCTGGGCGATGTGCATGCGTGCCCAAGATCCCAAGAGGAGAAGAGAGAAGGGATTGAGGCGTGGCCATCTCTGGGAGGTGGGGGGAGCGGGGAGGTTATTTCTTGCTTTCTGTATCTCTGTCCCTCTCTGTCTTTCTGGTGAGCACACACACTCTATAGTAAAAACCTCTCTAAAATAACTAAATACATACATACATACTCACGCCTAGCATGTATGCATGCTTGCCCAAGATTCTGAGAGGAGAGTGGAGGAGAAGGGTTGGCGTGGCCATCCCCTGGAGGGTGATTTCTCACTCTCTGTCTCTGTATCTCTATGTCTCTCTAGCAAGCATACACACTAAAAAAAAAAAAAATGCAGGCACCCTGTCTCTTTCTAAAGAGAAAAATGTTAGCATCCAGCATGCCTAGAAGAAAAGATTTTGATCCAGGGTTGGACTATGAATAGTACCCCCACGCTTCCACTAGAGTTATTACTGTATCTTTGCTTTTTAATAGAAAATATTCGATGATTCTTCTTATGTGTTTTGAAAGGAGCACTGTAGGTCAGGACCATACTAGGCAGTTTTCATGGTTTGTCTCTGTGTATCTGCACAACCACCCTTGCTGTAGAGATATTTAACTGTTTCACCCAAAAGAAACTTAAAGCTTAGGTAGATTTCTCTCTAGTGAATGAAGGGGCTCAGAGAGTGACTCAGGCATGCTCAGTTTAGTCTATATGTATTTTTCTTTTTTTTTCTTTCTTTCTTTCTTTTAATTTTTTTATTTAAATTTATTTATTTACATTCATTTACTATACATCATTATAGCATACAAAATGAAATTTTTCATCCAGAATACACTGTATGTTGGCTCAATCGAGCACATCAACGTACATATTATCATCAACAAATAATTTTCTATTTCTTGTTTCCTTATATTTTGCTTTTTTTCCCATCTTGGATTCCCTATCTCTCACCCTCTGCCATCTTCCACCCTCCTCCCACACTGTCTCTGGTATCTATGGTTGCTTTCTATACATTTTTCACCCCACATTTTATTGATTCACTAAAGATCTCAATTAATCTAAATATTTTGATAGCAAGCACAGCTGATATATACATATCCATGAACACAAGTCTGACTTCAGGCATAAACCTCAGTGAGTAGAATGAACATACTATAAAGTAGCACCTAGCTGGGGCTATATAGCTTACTGCAGTCATCACATAGGTATTTTTAATGCATTTTTTTTAATTTCAAGAAAAACAGCTTTTGTGTTTTTTATTTCCTGAAACATTTTTTTAATTAATTAATTTACATTCATTCTCTAAGCATTGTTCCTATGTCTGACCCTCTGTCCTTTCCCACCCTCTTCTCACACTATCTCTCGTGTCCACAATTGTCTTCTATCCCCCCCATTTTATTGATCACACAATTTCATGAATAATCTAACTACATACAATAGCAAGTTCAGCTGGTAATTTCAAGAAAAGTAGTTTTAACTTTAATAAATAAAATAAATGCTAAGGAACTTTGCTTTAAAAGTATATAACACTTTCGAGTTTTGACTAGAAATACTTTACATGTATAGTATCTTCATTTGAACAAATGTGATAGAAGTACTATTTCCATTTAGGACTCTGGTGTGTTTTCCTATTTGTTTATTCTTTTGTACCAGTTTCCCCTTGTTTTGTTATTTTTTAATTTTTAAATTTCAGATAGTTTTTCTTCAACTAGTTTTTATTGAATTAATTTCATGACTTTGCACCAAAATGCATTTCACAACATGGCACCACTGTGCCATGGTAATGCTGAAGCAAAATTAATCTGTTGATTGTGTAAGACCATGGGGAAATTTGACAGAATGCAGCAAAGATTGTGTTTTTCCAAGTAAATTCTCTGTACCAATTTTATTTTAATCTAATTAAACTTGAATTTATACTATTTGTCCATGTAATTACTTAAAAGATATTTCTTAGTTAGGAATATTTTTCATTTTTCTTTTACTTTCTGTTAATGTCTCACACTGTGAAAATGATAGGCAATAATTACATGAAGAAATAAAGGAAAAGTCAGAAGGAAAAGTTGAAAAGTACATACATTTCACTTTTACCACAATTTTCTGTACTTTTATATTCTCGAGTTTTTGTTTGTTTGTTTGATAATAGAGAATGTATGCATACTCTGTTTTGTCCTCAGAGATACAGAGTTTTGAACTGTGTACAAAATCA
>NW_006159925.1:172179-180918 GCF_000334495.1 Tupaia belangeri chinensis | reverse complement strand
CATACCGGGGGGGGGGCATGTCCGAGAGGAAAAGAGAGGTCCCCTTCACGGGGTCTCTTTACAGGGGACTCCCTTTCCCAACTCTCCAGCTTCTCGGGACCTGGGGGGTTTGCACACTGCCTGGCGTGTTTTCAAGCTAACCCCAGATCTGAACCCACGTTTGGCCATGTGGCTTCCAGCCCCAAAGTCCAGCTTGCTAGGAATATGCCAACCAGCTGGGCCCTCACTGTCTTAACAATATATTTAAAAAACAGTTCACAAATTGTGAATCAAGAATGCATTTGTCGTATTTAAAGGACAAGGCGGGTCTTGTGGCCTAGTCCTTAAGCGAGCAGAGTCACACATGGGTGACCACAGTTTGGGTCCTGGTCCTGGTGGCTTGAAAAAACAAAAAAACATGCCAAGCACATGTGCATGCCCAGATCCCGACAGGATGGAGAAGCAAAGGAGGAGGGATTGCAGCATGTCCACTCTCTACTGAGGGGTGTTTCATCTGCTTTCTCTTTTTCTCTGCCCCCTTTTCTTTAGTGAGCACATGTAGCCTCTGGCTTTTAAAAAGAAAAAAAATGAAGACAAAAAAAAAGAAACTTGCCCTAAATAAATGAATTGAAAAGATTCAGTGTACAGCCTGCACCCGGGTAACCGTGTCCTCTGTTACACCCTCCACACTCTCCCTCAGCTCTCCGGCCTCTCCCTTATGGCATCGAGACCCTGTGAGAGGCTGTCTGTCGCTTGGACTCTTTCTCTGAAGAAATAAATGAACTTTTCAAAAATAACAAAATACAATTGAAATATAGATTTGTTTCACAGAATGTCAGACTTTGTACATTTGTATTAAATCAGGCAATGATCCATGCATTCCGTTGTGAAGGATAGAGAATAATATAAAATCGAACATATGATATGCTAGGTTTCATAATTGTAAGGTAAGAGATTAAAGCTGTGTAGACTCTGATATGCAAATCGCCTCTAACTTTATGTCTGTTATTTAATTTTCTACAGTTATTATTGAGCACACAGCAACTGTGAGAGTCTCTGGAATGAGAGAAAATAAAGACATTTACCCTTTTTTAAAGATTATGTTTCAGAGATAGTTTTCCAATTTCCCAGATCTTGTATGCTAATGAGTTGATTCACGAAGTCACTTTTATTTAGGATACTTTCCTTTAAACAAAACATATGAGTGTTTGTTTATATTATTGTGTTGTATGTATGCGTGTGTTTGTTGGAGGCAGTAAACCATGTGGTAGGACAAAATGAAGATTTAAATAACCTTAAACCCTAAGTGTTTCCTTTGATGGCTGTTGCTATTATTTTGCTCTTATGTTGTTAATCATTTTTATTTAAGTATTAATTATACATACACGTATGATAAACTGACCAGCACTACTTATTTCTTGCACAATAAAGGGATATTCAGTATTACCCCTGGGGTACAGTGTCTAAGAGAGAAATCTAAATCTGTGTGTCGTTTGGGAAAATGTCTTGCTTTGCCTGTGATAAACCACAAGTCAACTGTCACTATGTGCTCAGGGTCAGTCTGTTACAGCAAAGGATGTTTCAGTTAGGGCAGATGATAGCATTGTCAGGATAGGAATTAGACATCCACTCAGCACTTCCAAACTCTTCTGTCCCCTTATTATTATTATTATTTGTCAGGTTTCTGCCATAGGGTATGTGCACTCTCTAGAGAGACAAAGAGAGACAAGGAGAGGGAAAGTGAGAAATCACTCCTGAGCGGAGGTGGCCATGCCTCAATCCCCTCTCTCCCACATTGTCCTCCTGGGATTTTGAGCATGTACATATATATATATGCACCTGGAATGATTTTCATGCCACCAAGTCCAGGACTCAAACTGCGGCTGGCTATGTGGGAGTTCAGTGTCTTAGTGTTAATCATTTTTATTTAAGTATTAATTATACATACACGTATGATAAACTGACCAGCACTACTTATTTCCTGCACAAAAGAGGGATATTCAGTATTACCACTGGGGTACAGTGTCTTAAGAGAGAACTCTAAATCTGTGTGCCGTTTGGGAAAATGTCTTGCCCTGCCTGTGATAAACCACAAGTCAACTGTCACTATGTGCTCAGGGTCAGTCTGTTACAGCAAAGGATGTTTCAGTTAGGGCAGATGATAGCATTGTCAGGATAGGAATTAGACATCCACTCAGCACTTCCAAACTCTTCTGTCCCCTTATTATTATTATTATTTGTCAGGTTTCTGCCATAGGGTATGTGCACTCTCTAGAGAGACAAAGAGAGACAAGGAGAGGGAAAGTGAGAAATCACTCCTGAGCGGAGGTGGCCATGCCTCAATCCCCTCTCTCCCACATTGTCCTCCTGGGATTTTGAGCATGTACATATATATATATGCACCTGGAATGATTTTCATGCCACCAAGTCCAGGACTCAAACTGCGGCTGGCTATGTGGGAGTTCAGTGTCTTAGCCACTAAGCCACCTGTTCACTCCTGTCCCCCTGACTTTGATTATTGGCTCTAAGTCTATGATGCCCATTTTGAATTAACGTCCAAGAAATAGACTAGTGTTGCCACTTTTCCTATAGATATTTCTACCAAAAAGAGTCAACATGCTCAAAACCAAGCCCCTTTCCATGTCCTTCATAGCACAGATTCATGGTTCCATAGTTTCAAGTTATCATTTCTGTATAAAACCTCAGTGGCTTTTCCCTCTCTCCATCTATGAGCATGTTCAGTGTTTCATAATCCTGCCAGTTCTAATCGCTATAACCCATCTTTAGATAAACCCTATTCCCACTGCTTAGTTCAGGCTTCCATCATGTCTTTAGAGATTTCAGTGTCCTCCTTGCTTCCATTTTCCCCAGCTGCCCCCTTTTTTTCTCTTAATCAGTGTCCCCGGGCTTACAACAGTTTAACATGTGCTGTGGATACTTGATTGAACACAGTAGCCAGAAATCACTGTAGTGGTGGGGCTTGCATTCCAGTGAGAGGTGTTAACAACGGTCATGATAATCAGTAAGTTCTACAACATGTCAGAAGGTGGTAACTATGAAAAAGTAAGACAAGTGAGGAGAGGAAATACAGTAGGGAGGCTGGGGTGTTTACCTTAAGTAGGTTAGTCCTGGTCCTTGTAAGAGAATGACATTTGAGAAACACTAGAAGGAGGTGAATTTGTAAGTTTGGAAATATTTTGAGGAACTGCAAATCAGACCCTGAGGCAGGAAGATGTCTAGAGTGTTTAAGGAACACCAAAGAAGCCAGGGAGTTTGGGGCAGGGTAAAGAAGGAAAAGAAAAGCAGAGGTGATCTTAGTGATGTAACAGAGCTAGATAATACGGCATCTTTCTGCCCTATAAGAGCCTCTAGCTTTTACCTGGAATGAAATGGGAAGCACTGTAGGATTGTAACTGAAATGCAACAATCTGAATCTAGTTTTACAGAGACTATTCTTGCTACTGAGGTGAGAATATTGTGTTTAAAACACAAGAAAGTATTACAATATTCCTCTTCCTAAACTGATATCTTATTTATTTATTTTTGGAGAGGTTTTTGTTATAGTGTGTGTGTGCACTTGCCAGAAAGAGAGACAGAGAGAGAAAGACAGAAAGCAAGAAATCACTCCCCCCGGGGGGGCTGGCCACACTGCAGTCCCTTCTCCTCCATTCTCCTCTTGAGATCTTGGGCATGCACCCACATGCGCCTGGCATGAGTTTGAGCCACTGGGTCTGGGACTCGAACCATGGTCGACTACATGGGAGTCCAGCAACATAACCATTAGGCCACCTACTAGTCCCTAAAATGTTAGCATCAGAATGATTTCCAGACTCATATAAATGATTAAACTTAATAATTTATTTGATTATTTACATAAACTAATCCCCTAATATCATTCCTTTCAAAACACTCAAAGGAGACCAGCAGTTAGCGTAATGGCTATGTCGCTGGACTCCTACGTAGTCGACTGTGGTTCGCGTCCCAGACCGGGTGGCTTAAAACTCACGCCGGGTGCATGTGTGTGCGTGCCCAAGATCCTGAGAGGAGAATGGAGAAGAAGGGATTGTGGCGTGGCCATCCCCCCCTGGGGTGTGATTTCTCGCTTTCTGTCTCTCTGTCTCTCTCTGTCTGTCTGGCAAGCACACGTGCCCGAAAGCAAAAACCTCTCCAAAAAAAAAACACTCAAAAAACTCAGTCCACAATATGAGGTTCCATAGTTAAGCACTAAGGCTGTGCAGTGCAAATCACAAATGTATAGAAAAACTAATACAGCTAGTCCCTAAGGAACACTTAGTGTGGCTGTTTGAACATGAGCACAGTTTTTCTCTTTACCTCTTATTTATTGTCAGAGGGCATTTGTGCTCACTGGAGAGAGACAGGAGACAGAGAGAGGGAAGTGAGAAAGCAGCCCCCAGTCAGAGCATGGCCACTCTGCAATCCTCTCTCTTTCATTTCTCCATGCAGTCCACCTTTGGGGTATGCACCCACATGAACCCAGTGGGTGCAAGCCACTGGGACCAGGCCCTGACCCTGATTGCCCATATGGGATCTAGCTTCCTTAACCGCTAGGCTATAGGGTGACCCCATGAGCTTCGACTTGAGGAGAGATCAAATCAGTTAGTCAAAGTTAAGGAAGACGTTAAAGCCACTCTTGTTAAAGTGGGCTCAGGTGTGGGGTGCTACAGGAACAAAACAGAGCACAAAACGTCCATACTGCAGAGAGAGACTCGACTTGTTGGGGAGAAGTGGGACAGATGGAAACCAGAGTTTAGGCTATGATGCCGACATAAAAGAGGGGAAGTTATAGATTTTTCAGCAGAAGAATAAAATAACAGACTCCGTTTTTAGACAGTAGCCTGGTAGATGGCTCTGATTTATGGAGGAAGAACAAGCAAAAGCAATTCTCATGAGTCCCAACTTGCTCTCTATGTGAAGGAGCATGTCGTGTCGTGGGTAAAATCATTCACCTGATGTGAGTTGTACTTTTGACCAGAAAGGGCTTCCATTGTTTTCCCAAAAGATTCGTGCCTGACCAAGGGAAAGAAAATGGAGTGGAAAACAAAGGGAGTTACTGCTCCTTTGTGTGCTTAGGTGTGTGTGTTGCTGGCGTGTTTCAGGTCCTAGGCCTTTCAGCGGTATTTATCGTCAAACATATAATGTTAGTGTGTGACAACGACGTCGAACCGAGAGAACGCTGTAAAGTCTGATTTATGTAATAAAGTTGATGTTTTGTTTGTCAGGTAACAGAAACACGGACGGGTCCTCTTGGCTGCAGTAACTATGACAACCTAGATTCTGTCAGTTCTGTTCTGGTTCAGAGTCCTGAGAATAAGATTCAGTTGCAAGGTATGTAGGTTAAATTCCGTTCATTTTCTGTGACACTGGATGACAAATTACCCGGCTGTGATTTCTCTTCTATGTTTTAAATAAGCCATATGCAGTTTTAGGCTGTTAAAAATCTAGAAGCTCATTTTAGCTTTTGTTCTCAAATGAAATATTTATCGTGAAAATTGTCCTGGTATGTTTTTCTTATCTATGGTCATCATTGTTTTAATAAGTAGCAGTTCCACCTAGGCTCACCTGGACCTTAACTTTTTCTTACAGATTGTTACAAAAGTCGTAACCATATTTATTCATAGAGTAACATGAACTATTGACTTTGTCAATTTCATCTGCTATGGCAGTCAGGACTGTATTTGTCTTTCGATAAGTGGAAATATACTTGAGAATATATTAACAAAATACTAATATTAACACTGTTTCCAGTTTGAAGATGTGTTTTGTAGTAATGATAATGATCTGCTATTTTTACCTAGTATCTATATTTTGTTAGCTAATTTGATATAGAGTAGTTTATTCATAATAACATCCAACAAATATGGTTACTAATATGCATATTTGTTCATTCTCATGAACACAAGAGTATTATAAACACACCTGTTTAAACATGTACTGGTTAGACAAATTTAGAAAAGTCTTTGGGATAATCTCACCTTAATTTTGTTTTTTATTCTCTAGCATACCACTTCAAATCGTGTAAATTAGACCTGTATTTACAATATCTAGTTTGGGAAAAGTGTGCTTAAAACTTTCAGAAATTCTGCCTTTTATTCCCTCAACTTTTCAATCTTAAAAATGTAAAATCTTTGGCTTATTTAATCAAAAAGGACAATGAATATTTATACCAATTTACTTAATTGTTTCAATTGGCTAAAAATAAAACATTACTAACAAGACAGTATTTTTTTTTCTGTTTTTTTTTCTTTCTTAAGGTTTTTGCCATAGGACCCATGTGTTAGCTGGAGAGAGACAGACAGAGGAAAAGGGAGAAATCATCCCCCAGAGGGGATGGCCATGCTGCAGTCCCTTCTCCACCTTTCTCTTCCTGGGATTTTGGGCAAGCACACATGAATACTGGAGTGATTTTCAAGCTTGCCACGTCTGGAACTCAATCCGTGGGCCATGTGGGAGTCCAGTGCCTTAACTACTGCATCACCTACAGGCCACAAGACATTAATATATATATTTTTTTTTTTTTGGAGAAGTTTTTGCTATAGGGCGTGTGTGCTCGCCAGACAGACAGAGAGAGACAGAGAGACAGGAAGCGAGAAATCACCCCCCAAGGGGGGAAGGACACGCCGCAATCCCTTCTCCTCCATTCTCCTGTCGGGATCTTGGGCACGCATGCACATGAGCCCGGCGTGAGTTTAAGCCACCGGGTCCGGGACTCAAACCACGGTCAACTACATGGGAGTCCAGCAGCATAGCCATTATGCCAATTGCTGGTCCCATGCTTTTATACCTTCCAATCATTCAGTTTCTGCCATGGAGTGTCAACATTCAGTATATATTGAGTGGGGAAGTATAATGTGTCTCTTTCGTTGTCTGATTTGCTTCACTTAGCAATAAATCTTCCATATTTGTTCACTTTCTATCAAATGCCACGGTCTCATTATTTTTTATGACTGAGCAATATTCTATAGTGTATATGTTCCACACTGTTTCAATCCATTTGTGTGTTTGTGGATATTTAGGTTGGTTCAATTACTTAGTAGTTGTTAATAGTACTACAATAAATATGGATGTGCAAATGTTTTTCTGACTGAGTGTTTTACCATCCTTTGAGTAGATACCCAGGAGTGGAATTGCTGGGTCATATGGTAGTTTTATTTGTAGGTCTTTGAGGAACCTCCATATTGTTCTCCACAGTAGCTGCACTAATTTACATACCCACCAAAAGTGTAGGAGAGTTCTGTTTTCTCCACAACCTTGACAGCACTTAACATTTTTTATTTTTTTTTAAATTTTATCCATTCTGAGTGGGGTTATGTGGTATCTCATTGTGTTTGTTTGTTTGTTTGTTTGTTTTAAGAGAGATTTTTTGTTATAGGACACATGTGCTCACTGGAGAGATAGAGAAACAGAAAACAAAAAATCACCTTCCTGAGGAAATGACCACGCTGCAATCCCTTCTCCTCCATTCTCCTCTTGGGATCTTGGGCATGCACACACATGGGCCTGGTGTAAGCTTTAAGCCACTAGACCCGGGATGGAATTTTCATATGCTTATCCCTTATGATAAGAGATGTTGAAGTTTTTTTCATATGGCTTCTTTAGAGAGTTACACTTGTTCAGCTCATTTTCCCATCTTTTAATTGGGTTGATTTTTATCCCCTTCAGGTAAACTGTTTGAGTTCCCTGTATATCTTTGTACCCAGTCCCTTATCTGAGGCATAGTTTGCAAATATATTTTCCCATTCTGAGGGGTATCGATTCACTCTAATTATTAGTTCTTTTGCTGTGCAGAAGCTTTTTAATCTAATGTAATCCCACTTGTCTATTTTTGAGATTTTTGCCTGTGCTTGGTGGCCTTTTTCAAGAAGCCTTTGCCTACTCCTATGTCTCCAAGAGTTTCCTCTGTTTTTCCCACCAGCACTTTTGTAGTTTGAGGTTTTCGATTTAGATCTTTGGTCCATTTTGAGTTGATTCTTGTTCATGGTGAGTGATAGGGATCCAGTTTCATCTTTCTGAAGGTGGATAACCAGTTTTCATTTGCTAAAGAGATTTTCTTTTCCCCCCTAGTTTGACTGGTGTCCTCTGTCAAAAATCGGCTGACTTTATGTTTGGGGGTTTATTTATGGGGTCTCTATTCTGATTCCCTGGTCTACATGGCTATTTTTGTGCCAGCTCCTTGCTAATTTTATGATCACAGCTTTGTAATACATTTTTGGTCAGGGAGTGAGATGCCCCTTACTTCTTGCACAGAATTGCTTTGGCAATATGGGGTCTTTATGATCCAAACAAATTATTTGATTTTTTTTCTAGATCTGTCAAGAATGTCTCTGGTAATTTGATTGGAATTGCATTAAATATGAAGATTATTTTTGGTAGAATTGACATTTTTCTTGTATTAATTCTTCCAATCCAGGAACACAGGATATCCTTCCATCTTTTTGTGTCATTTTCAATTTCTATTTTCAGATTTTCCAATTTTTTCTTGTAGAGGTCCTTGAGTTCTTTGGTTAGGTTTATTCCTAGGTATGTTATGCTTTTTCTGGTTATTTTTTATGGTGTTGCTTTCACAGGTCTACCTCAATCTGCTCATTGTTGGTGTATAGCTATGCTATATTATATGTTGATTTTGTATCCTGTCACTCTACAGTATTTATTTATAATTTCCAGGAGTTTTTTCATGGACTCTTTTGGATTTTCCATGTACAAAATCATGTCATCTGTAAAGAGAGATGATTTCATTTCTTC
>NW_006159925.1:162780-172168 GCF_000334495.1 Tupaia belangeri chinensis | reverse complement strand
TTTCCCTACTTGAATGCCTTTTATTTTATTCTCTTTTCTGATTGCATTGGCTAGGACTTCCAGTACTGTACTGAAAAGGAGTGGAGAAAATAGGAAACCTTGTCTTATTCCAGGTTTTAATGGAAAAATTTTCAGCTTTTCCTCTTTGAGTATGATCTTTGCTATAGGTTTTTCATATATGGCTTCTATTGTGTTGAGAAATAGCCCTTCTACGCTGATTTTGCTGAGTCTTAATCATAAAGGGATGTTGTATCTTATTAAATGCTTTTTCTTCATCAGTCAATATGATTATTTTTATTGTTCTTTCTGTTAATATGGTGTGTTATGTTTATGATTTTATGTATATTGAGCCACCCTTGCATCCCTGGAATAAAGGGTAGCTGATTGTGATGCATAAATTATTTTTTTATATGTCACTGGGTGTGATTTGCTAGTATCTTGTTGAGAATTTTTGCATCTATATTCATCAGAGATATTGGTATGTAATTTTCTCTCTTTTTTTGTTACATCCTTATCTGTGTTAGAAATGAGGATGATGGAGGCTTCGTAAAATGAATTTGGAAGAGTTCCTTCCATTTGAATCATTAAAAATAGTTTGAGTAGAATGGGAGCTAACTCTTTAAAAGTTTTGTAAAATCCAGAAATGAAGCTATCAGGACCTAGACTTTTCTTTGTTGGGAGGTTATTTATTACATATTCTATCTCATTGTTTGTTATTGGACTATTCAGACTTGTTATGGCTTCCTGATTCAATCTGGGTAGATTATATATGTCCAGGAATTTGTCCACCTCATCCAGGTTTTCTCGTTTGTTGGCATACAGTTGCTCATAATGTTCTCTGATTTTTTTTTTTTGCTGTTATGTATGTTGTAATATTGCCTGTTTCATTGTAAATCTGATTTATTTCATTCTTTTCTCTCTTCTTTTTTTAGAGAGTTATTTATTTATTTATTTATTTGCTATAGGGCGCATGCACTCACCAGACAGAGACAGAGAGAGACAGAGAGACAGAAAGTGAGAAATCACTCCCTAGGAGGGATGGCCACGCCACAATCCCTTTTCCTCCATTCTCCTCTCGGGATCTTGGGCATGCACGCACACGTGCCCGGCGTGAGTTTTAAGCCACCGGGTCCGGGACACAAACTGCAGTCGACTACATGGGAGTCCAGTGACACAGCCATCACACTAACTGTTGCCCCCTTTCTCTCTTCTTAATTAATCTAGCTAACTGTCAATTTTATCTTCTCAAAGAACCAGCTTTTGGTTTCATTTATTTTCTGAGTATTCATTTATTCTCTGTTTCATTTATTTCTGCTTGGATCTTTATTATTCTCTTCTCCTGGCATTTTTATTGTTGTTGTTGTTGTTTTATCAGTTCCCTGATGTGTGTTGTTGGGTTCTTTATTTGTCACCTTTTCATCTTTTTTTTTTTTTAAGCACACTAATTGCAATTAACTTCCCTCTATGACTGCTTTTGCTGTGTCCCATAAGTTAGGGAAACTCGTGCTCATCATTAGTTTCAATGAATCTTTTGATTCTAGTTTAATTTCTTCAGTGGTTGTGAAGTTATTCAAGAGTAGTTTGTCTAGTTTCTATATGTTTATGTATTTTCAAAGTGTTCTTTTCTGAAATTAATATCATGTTTAATTCCATCATGGCTCGAGAAGATGCTGGATATAGTTTGTATGCCTTCAAACTCTAATAGCTTCTTTTGTGCCCTATGATGTTTTCAATCTTCAAAATATTTCATCTGGGTGAGAAAAATGTATATTTCATGGGTTTTGGTTGGAAGGTTCTATGAATATCTTTTAAGTCCATTTGATTTATGGTATCATTTAAATCCTGTATATCTTTGCTGTTTTTTTTTTTTTTGTCTTTATGATCTGTCTAAAGGAGATTAGAGGGGTGTTGGGATCCCCAATGATTGGTGTGTTGCAGTTTCTTTCTCCTTTTTAGATCTAGCAGTCTTTCCTTCACATATTTCGGTGCTCCTGGGTTGGATGCAGAGATATTTATAAGCATTATATCTTCTTGATGAATTAGAACTTTCACTACAACATAATGCCCTTCTTTGTCTTAAAGCCTATTTTGTCTGAAATCAGTGTGGTGACTCAAGCCCCTTTTTTGGTTTCCATTTGCATGGAATACTCTTTTCCAGCCCTTTACTTTCAGTCTGTGTATGTATTTATCCATGAGGTATGTTTCTTGTAGGCAGCAAATGGAGGATTTCTTTTCTTTTTTTTTCTCTTTTCTTTTCTTTTCTTTTCTCTTTTCTTTTCTTTTCTCTTTTCTTTCTTTTCTTTTCTTTCTTTTCTTTTCTTTTTAATCCATTCAGCTGCTCCATGTCTCTTGACTGGAGAATTCAATCCATTAACATTCATTAACATCATCAATATTTCTGGATTTTCCCCTGTCATTATGTTAGCCGTTTTCTTGGTTGTTTTTTATTGTCGTTTTTCTGTATCTCTCACTTTATTTCTCCTGATATAGCACTTTCGTCAATTCTTCTTGAAGAACTGGTCTGGTGATGGTAAATTGTTTCAGGTTTTGTTTATCTGAGAATGTTTTTATCTTTTTCTTCCCATGTGAAGGATAATCTTGCCCGGTATCCTCATTGTGGTTAAAATTGTTTTTGTTTTAAAACTCTGAATATATCTTCCCATACATTCCTTGGTTGCTTTGTTTGTGCTGAGAGGTTCGATGTTAGTCTGATGGCATAACTTCTGTATGTAACTTGATGTCTTCTCATTTTCAGAATCTTGCTCTTATCTGTGATTTTTGGCCAGTCTGGCTATATTGTGCTGTGGAGAGGATCTTCTTGGGTTGATTCCATTTGGGGTCCTTTGTATTTTTGGGGTCTGGATGTTTGAATGCTTCTCTAGGTTTAGACGGTTTTCTTCAAGTATTTCATGAAAGAGGTTTTCAATGTCCTTATTAGATTCTCAACCTTCCTGGATTCCACATATTTGAAGTTTGAATGTTTAATGGTATCTAATATTTCCTATTTGTTATCCTAGGAAATATTAGATACCGTTTTTTTGTTGTTATTGTTTCATTCTTTTTGGTAGTTTTTCCTAGGTCAGAGGTTTTGTCTTCTAGATCTAAGATTTGATCTGTATGGTCTAATCTGTTTTTAATATTTTTTCAAGAAAGGTTTTGATTTCCTGTATAACAGTCTTCATCTCTAACAGTTCTGTTTGATTCTTTTTTATGGTGTCTATTTCTTCTTTCAAATTATGCAAGGACTTCCTCATCTCCTGGAGTTCATTGTCTCTTTTCTCTTTTATATCATTCAGCTTTGTCACTAGGAAAATCCTGAATTGTTTATCTGACATTTCCATGAGTTCTATTGTACTCTCTGTAGATGATGAGTTGTTCTTTTCGCTTGAGGGAGAGATATTTTCTTGGTATCTCATATTCCTTGTGCCTCTATGCTGGTGTCAAGTCATCTGAAGGATCATACGTTTCTTCCTAATTTCTTGGAGTTAATTCTGTAATGTCAGGAAGAAAGATGAGCGCTACTTCTCCTGTGTGTTCTTGGAAGATGTCCTCATGTTCTGATCAGAGAGTGGCATATGTAGCCAGTTTGAGGTGTTTGATTTCTCCCCAGAGTTTCAGGACCAGGTATACCTGGGGCTGAACTGGAGGATATAGCTAAAGGGAGAGATACAATTCATGTGACATGGAGTCACATGGACCAGGAAAATATGAAATCTCAAAGGACACCAGGTATTCCAAAAGTCACTGGTGGGAGTAGGCGAGGTGCAGTCTCTTTACAGCTCTGCCTCCCTGACACTCACCCTGCACCATTTACATAGTGGATGGGGAGAGCAGGACCCTCTAGATCCCAGTTAAAACACCAGAGAGTTCAAAGGCACACACAGGAAGCTGAGCTGCAATCTCTCTGCAGCTCCATCTCCCCGACGCTTACTCTGCACTATCACTGAGTCCAAATACTTGATTGGCACACAGTGCAGGGCACCTAATGTTTACCTTTATTTGTACCCTTCCAAGTACAAAAAGCGTTCTGAATATCATCTTCGGTAATTAATTTCAAGACCCTCAATATCTTACACCCTTTTTAAAATTTGATCTGTACATGTAGACATATATTTTAAGTTATGCTGATTCATTTTCCAATTTCACTTATTTTTTGAGAGAGAGATTTTTGCTATAGGGTATGTGTGCTCCCAGAGAGACAGATATAGATCAAGAGAAAGAAAGGGAAAAAACCACCTCCCAGTGGGAATGGTTGTGCTGTAATATATAAAAATTAGCATTTAAAAATGAGAGGTATCAAAAATGTCCAAATAATTCTTAAATTTTGTATAAAGAGAAATGAAATCAAATGTTTTTAGTAAGCTAGATGTATTTGCTTGTATAAGATTACATTGCAAAAAAATAAATAAATAAATAAATAATAAAAATTAAAAATTAAAAAAAGATTACATTGCAGATAGTTTTGAAAAATTGAAAGTCATAACAACAAATTATCAATGAAAATATTTTTACAATATATGATAAAAAGTAATTATTAATACAATTTTAATTTTTTCAACCCCTTATTGTTGTAACATGTCAAAAAAAAGTGCCTCTAAATGAAAAGATTGCAGTAGTAATTAAAAGTCATTAAGTTGTGGAGTCATTTTGGGTAAAATTCCTAGGAATTAGGAAAGTAAATGACCCAGATGAGTTACAAATACTTTTCAGATCAGTTTTTCATTTATTTCAACAAAATGACACAGGAATAGGCTATTATAAGAGAGACAATTATATCTAATTTTTAATGATGGGTCATTATGCAATATTTTGTTTATCGCAAAAATGGAATGATTGCTTCATAAAATTATTTTTGTTTGCATTGATTGATTTATTAGAACACATATTTTCAGTGCTTAAATATATAAAATATTAAGCAGGAAAAAAAATTTACTGAATTAAGTAGTATTGTAACAAAATGTCTATAAGTTAATTAACAACAAAAGACCTAACCATGCATTAAAACCATGTGTTTTCAATATATACTTATTAAAATTGTTTTTTAAAATTTGTTTATCAATACATATAATACATTTAGTTCTATTGAACTGTATGGTAATAATTATTATGATAATGTACACGAGAAAGATTTTTTAAGTTTTAAGTTTTTCTTTCTCTATATCTATCCACATTGGTGCAAATGACAAATAGTATAATTTACACTATAATATTTTACATTATGTATGATTTATGTCTCAAGATATATATTCATTATGTCATTTATTTTTATAGCAGAGAAATATGACTGTGACTAGAAAGATTTTTTGAATAAAAATATGTTATATTTTAACAAAAATATTTACGAATAGTGGAATGAACTTATTATTTCAAGGAGCAAATTTGTTTTTGTGCACAAGGATATGTGTGTGTATAACTAGACAGACATATTATTGGTATAAATATAGATCTTGGTCTTATTTTTAAAGAATGTATTAGATACCAGGACTAGAAGGTTGTATAGGGGTTATGGCACTGGACTCTCACATGGCTGACTGAAGTTCGAGTCCTGGACCCAGTGGCCTGAAATGCACACCAGGTGCATGTACGTGCATGCCCTAAATCCTGAGAAGAGAATTAAGGAGAAGGGACTGAGGTGTGGACATCCCCCGTAGGGGTGATTTCTCTCTCTGTCTTTTCCTAGAGCAAAAAATATTTCTAAAAGAAAAAAAGTATTAGATACCAAATCACCAGGACCTTATGTTGGTTTATATATAAATGTAACATAATATTTTTATTTAAAAATATTCATATTTATAATGCAACAGAAATTATCTACTTTGGAACTTTTATGTATGATGAAAAATTTAGGTGGCAACTTGTCCAAAAGAGTACTTTTTTTATGATTAAATACATTCATTTTGATGAACTCCTCAAAAAGTTCATTACAATATTAGAATTCCATTAAAATGCAAAATAACTTTGCATTTAATTTTCCATGTACATTTATGATGTAACTTTTTTCTCATTTCTATTTTTAAATTGATACATTAACTACATATTTATGAAGTACAGTATGAGATTTTGATACATGCATATAATATGGACTCATCAGAATAGAGTGATTAGCATATTTATCACCTCAAACATTTATCATTTCTCTGTGGTGAGAACTTTCAAAATTCTTTCTTGTAACTATTTGAAGTATATAATATAGTATTTTGTTAAGGTTTTTGCCTTAGGGCATGTTTGGTCACTAGAGAGAGACAGTGAGAGGGAAAGTGAGAAATCATTTCCCGGGGGAATGGCCATGCCACTATTCCTTTTCTTCCAGTCTCCTTTTGGGACTGTGAACACACATACATGCCCAGCATGATTTTCAAGTCATTAGCTCCAGGACTTGAACTGTGGTGGACTATGCGGGAGTCCAGTGACTTAACCAATACACCACTTGCTAGCCCAAATACAGTATTGTTAATGACAGTCACTCAATTGCACACTAAAATGTGTGCCTCCCATCCATAGCCTTGTACCCATTGGCCAGTCTCCCCCTGTCTCCTACCCCACACCTTGTACTCTTCCAAGCCTCTGGTAACCATTATTCTTCTCTCTACTTCTGTTTAAAAGTCTACAAATGAGGGACCAGCAGTTAGCATAATGACTATGTCGCTGGACTCCCACGTAGTCGACCACGGTTCGCGTCCCAGAACCAGTGGCTTAAACTCTCCAGGCGCATTTGCGTGCGTGCCCAAGATCCCGAGAGGAGAATGGAGAAGGGATTGCAGCGTGGCCATCCCCCCTGGGGGGTGATTTCTCGCTTTCTGTCTCTCTGTCTCTCTCTGTCTGTCTGGCGAGCACACACGTCCTATAGCAAATACCTCTCCAAAAAGAAAAAAAAAAAGTCTACAAATGAGTGAGGTCATGTGGCATTTGTCCTTCTGCATCTGACTAATTCATTTAGGATGATATCCAGGTCCATTCCTGTTGCTGCAAATGAAGGATTGCATTCTGCTTTATGGCTAGGAGTATTCCGCTATGTAAATACACCACTTTTCTTCTTTGTTCATCCACTCATGGGCACTGACATCGACTCCATATCTTTACTGTTGAGAATAGTGTGACAATAAAAATGAGAGGGGAGCCGTCTCTTCTATGTGCTGATTTCAACTCCTCTAGACATATACCCAGTAATGGAATTGTAGGATCTGATGGTAATTTTATTTTTAGATTTTTGAGGAAACTTCATACTGGTTTTCACAAAGACTGTACTGATTTTTCCTAACTCTTTTTGGCAGTATGTGAGCAAAGCAGCATTCAAGAGCATTGGTCAGCTTGTCATTATCATCTAGCTGTTTCTCTTGCTATGACATTTGTTCATGTGCTTCAAATTACAATTTTCTTAATGACTTTCCTTAATTGTATAAGTCATCAGGTATTACGTTGTTTTCTCCTGCCATTTTAGTGTTCCAATGAAATGCAGTTTACACTTTCCAGCCTGTATCTTCCATGCAGTCTTCCGTGTATGATATCCTTTGGCAATGTTATTATTTGTTGTCAGTTTATTCTTTGGACATATTTCCGTTTACTTATTATATCTTTATTGTTGTCTAGTTTTCTGTTTAATTCATCAATATTCTTAATTCTAATTTATGTATTTTTATTTTCAGAATCTCCATTATTATTTGTAATTTCTTCTTTGAAAAAACTGTGTTTTGTTATTTACTTTTTATCATGTGACTGAAAATAGATTTATAATTCATGTTGGTAGAGTCTGTAGTGTTTCTTCTGTTTTTAAATACCCATATTTTTATTGAATTCTGCTGTCGTGATAAAAATTTGTTAAAATAATTTTAAATAATTGATGATGTTTTCTTCCTTCAGAGGAGATTTACTTCTGTTTCCAACCATGCTTTAATATACTTTGACTTGAGCTATTTGAAATGCAGTATCAGACTGAATGAAAGCTAGTGGATTGTTTTCTTAGTTTCTTTTTTCTTTACTCTTTGGACATGTAGCCCATCTACAATAGATTACTATAAATCTTGAGACATTTCCTGCCTCTCCCATAGCTGATCAGTGCCAATTTTTGCTTTGGTACTCAGCAAAACTCTAAGAGAAAAGGTTTATCCCACGTGGAGCTCTCGTCCAAGTTATTTTTTTCTTTTCCAAATTAGCCCCAAAATTCTTCAATGATTTAGTAACCTACTTATTTCATCAAATAAATTATTTTAAATATTTTGTCTAGGTTTTCTAGTTCTTTGCAATGAGAAGATTGATTCAAAACACAGCAGTCCTGCAACACTGGAAAACCCATATTTTACTCTGTCTTTCTGTATTTGTAGCATTTTCCTGGCTTCATATCCGGTTGTTAAAATAAACCCGTAGGCTGGGACCTCAACTCCTGAGTGTACTCTCAACACCAACTAGACCTGCTCTAACGACAGTGTTGGCAGTATTTCCACTCTCTTGTTTTTGTACGTTTTAGATATTCCCTTGGGCATCTTCCCAGGCACTCAGAGTTGTCTACTGAGGGAGTCAAGTTCTCTCTCTAGGCAGCAATTATTGTTGATGTGGGGGTCTGATTATAAAATTAGCAAAGGTTGAATGATCTATCCTTTAAGCTCTTTTCCCTAAAAATCTTTATTTGGTTTTACGTAATGTGAATTTTCTTAACGTACCAATGTACCCGTGTATCTCATCTGAGCAAGAATGCGCTTATGTCTGACACTGAGCTCATGATTGCTTGCAGCCAGTCATCTTTCTAAAATTATTTTCTGCCCTCTCTATTTCTAAAAGCACTATTGTTGCAAAATGAAAGTTGTAATAAAATAACTTGTTCTATGACTGTCAGTGTTACCTGAGTCCTTTGATTTTCAAAAGAAATTAAGCTAGAAGTAGATCAAAGTTCTTAAATAACTGGTACACACACAAAAATAAAATTGGATGCCTTAGATATTTTAATAAACATAATTTTTCAAATAGGAGTCACCTGTTAGTTTTTTAAAATTTATTTTAGTTTAATTCTGCCAAAGAGTGTATAAACTTGATGAAGAGAGACAAAAAGAGAGAGAGAAAGAGAGAGCAAAAGTTGAAAGCACCCCCAATGTCGCATAGTTATGCCACAATATCGGTTTTTCCATTTTTCCTTTCAGAATTTTGGGCATACACACACCTGTGCCCGGTTAGTTTTTCAAGTTGTTCAGTCCAGGACTCAATGTGTGCAGTCAACCACAGGGATCCAGCCATGGACTGATCTGATAAATATTTCTTATTTGAAATGAAATAAAAATTAATCAAAACCCAACATATAAGTGATAGGAATATGTTTTCTGACAAAAATATGGGAGAGGTAATCTGAAAGTGTAATATAGGCACGCTTCTCAAGATTCTTGCAAAGCAGATGTTTTCCCTA
>NW_006159925.1:81541-162764 GCF_000334495.1 Tupaia belangeri chinensis | reverse complement strand
CATTATTTTTTATTAAATCAACATTATACATAAAACTGAGGGATCAAAAAACTGATTTTTTTATTAGAAAGAAAATATGTAAAGAATTTAAAAGTCCAATTTTGTGGTTAATAGCAATTGTTGTTGGCTAAATTTTCTCTTTATTATATATTTTACCTACTGATTAACCTGTATATGTAGCTTATTTTTCAGTTTTCTTATGTAGCAAGAAATACTGAAATTGAAACTATATTCTTAAAATATTAAAATAAAAAAGTTAAAATAAATATAAAACCCTTAAAGATACCTGAGCATTAATTTTGCAGCTTTTTTTTTTTCTTTTTGATATTTTTCTTAAGAGAGAGCAACTTTACTAAACTTGCATCTAGAAAAATAATGAGTTCTATCATTAGGGATGTTATTTATTTTATTTTAATTATTTATTTGTTTTTATTCATTCATTCACTTTAATTTGAGCAGAGAGAGACACAGAGAGAGCGAGAGAAGGAAAGGAAGAAAGCAAGCTGCCAAGTCTGGGACTCAAACCATGGTCAGCCATGTGGGAGTCCAGCACCTTAACCACCACGCCACCTGCTGGTCCCCCTTTTTTTTAAATTTTAATTATAAGGGCTGTTTTTATACATGGTAAAGAAATGAACTGTGAAACAACTAAATCAGTTCATTTGATCCCCCCTAGTCACTTCGTTTTTTCCAATGTACTATTATTATTATTATTATTTTTTATCGAGAGAGAGATGGAGAGAAAGAGAGGCACCATCATCGGGCCCTCCCACTCCAGCCTTCCCCGTCAGTTCCGATCACAGTCACACGGGCACATGCTTGTTGTGTACAGGCCGATTGAGGAACTATATTACCCAAAAGTAATGCAATATTTTCATCAATTGCATTAAAGAGCCCATCAAAGAAGTTTAAAAAACAAAATCAGATCATCTAAAACCTCAACTACACCTGTAATTTCTGAGTTTCCATATTCATTGAGCTTGCACATGTTGAAATAATTATAAATATTTGTGATTGTGTAGACTTAGATCATTTTCTCTTGATATTTTTAATGAGAAAGGGAATCAAGAAGCAGAATAATGAAGCACAATATGTAAGGGCTATAAGAACTGGAAAATTATCTGTCGATGGTAACCTGTATGCTATCGTTAACAGTATAATCATGCTGGGAAAATTCATTTTACAAGCTGCGGTTATATATAGTGATTGGATGTATAAACAAAATAAATAAATATAAAATAAAATGAAATATACATGAATTGATCATTTTTGCACAGAAAGATCATCGTTGCTGTTTCATTGAATAATATATATACATATATTCTTCTATTTTTAACAAAGTGAGCTTATGTGATTGCTTTGTTTGTTCTTCAAGGGCTTCAAGTACTCCTTCCAGACTATCTTCAGGAGCGTTTTGTACAAGCAGCTTTGAGCTACATTGCTTGCAATTCAGAGGGAGAGTTTATCTGCAAGGACAATGACTGCTGGTGTCACTGTGGTCCCAGATTTCCAGAATGCAATTGCCCCTCCATGGATATTCAAGCCATGGAAGAAAATCTTCTTCGAATAACTGAAACCTGGAAAGCCTACAACAGTGACTTCGAGGAATCAGGTAAGACATGCACTTTAAGGGAACGCCATCAAACTTGGACAGAAAAGTATATGGAAAAGAGTCTTTCACTCTCTTTTTCTAGTTTTCCTCCAGCTCTTAGATTTAAAAACAACAACTATATCAAGCACGAAACAAATATAAGGAAGCGTAACCAGGTTCTTTTTCCCAATGTCTCTTCAAACTTATCAAATGCAGTAACACTTTACCTGTTTTAAGTATGCTGTCTTTTATTACTACTGGGAGCAAGTATTTATAAAAATTCATTATGTGCCTAACCCTCTTACGCTCTTAAAAATCTGAGTTAAATTCCGATATGGATAAAAGAGTTGAGTTTGAATGTAGGATGTCATTGGTATCAAAATACATTAAATAACTGTGATGACATAAATATAATAATATATTCCTTTCTTTCTTAATCCACTAAATAGCTGGATCTGAGTGGGTCAAATAACTATGATAGTATCACAATGGACTTTAATGTGTCTGGTTGCCGGCACTACTGCAGTAAGATATGTAAACACTTGTGGCTGTAGAGCTCTTACTCGGGGACGTGGTGAAAACTATGGTGGTTTTCTGTCTTTTTTTTTTATTTTTTTATCCATTTTAAAACTGTTTTAAATTTCATTTTTTTAGAATTTCTCATTTACAATTAATTGTTGTACATCTTTTAGCCTCCAATACAGATTTTCAAAGTATGTGAGCTGTGAACGATGATCAAGTCAAGGATATTACCATATTCATTGTTGTCAACAGAGAACACTACATTTTAATGTATACCTTCAATTTTTGCTCTACTAGTTCTCTTTTTTTTTTTTTTTTTCTCCAGATACAGCTATGTAAGCTGGGCAATGTCCCTTTGTTCACACAGTTGTGTATGCCATTCCACAGCCTACTTCCCCTTCTACATTCATGCTCATGTCTGCTAAGTGACTTTTCCTGAGTCCCTTCCAACCAACCCCCCCACTTGTTCTCCCTACACTTCTGTGTTTTCAGAGCTTCCAATTTCTGCCTTAGAGCGCATTCGGTATATATTGAGTGAGACATAGTTTGTCTTTCATAGTTTGGCTTATTCCACTTCTCATTAAACCTACTAGATTCATCCCCTTTGCATCAAATAATAGAATCTTGCTGTTGTTTTTTAAAATTTTTCATGGCTGAGTTGCATTCCGTACCGTACATATACCACCTTTCTTTAATTTGCCCATCTGTATTTGAGCACTTAGGTTGATTCCATGTCTTAATATTTTTGTGAATAATGCTGCAATAGACAAGGCTATGCAAGTGTCTTTCTGATTGATTTCCTGCCCTTTGGGAATAGGCTTACTGAATCATATGATAGTTCTGTTTGAAAATATTTGAAGAAACTCCATATTGTTGAGTCATTGGAAAAGTCATGGCACATTTTTGCACAGAAAAACAGAAAAATTAATTATGATTTTCCAATACCCAATATTTATAACTTATTTAAAGGGGAAAATTTAAATTGTGCATGATATAGCAGTTATGGGAGCCAGATCCCACAGGGCTGACTGTGGTTCAATGCCTGACTCTGGTGGCTTGAAAAAACAAACTGGGTACATGCAGGTACGTTCTCAAAATTCACATGGTCACCAGAAGTGGAATATATATGATTAGCCAATTCCATGCCCCACTGGGGAGTTCCTTCTCTCGTTCTCTGGCACATGGAATTTAAAAAAAAAGAAAATACATCAAACAAGTTAAACAGTCAGAGAAAACCTGATTTTATTTAAGTCTACTGTAATAAAGCAAAGAGACTTGTAATAGGGGAGAGAGTATTAACTCAACTCCATTGAAACAAAAAGCAAGGAAATTTTAAATGCAGTGGGCAGCTCAAAGACAAGTCCTGGGGGATCTTAGCTGGGGCATTAGTCGATACAATAATGCCATCTGTGTTTGCTGTTTGATTCAATGATTGAAATTAGACTCCTACACTACCACAAAACCTGGAAAGTAGGGATGCTGTTTCCTTGAATGATTACATTTCAAAGGGATGATCTTCAGCTTCTTTAAAAAGACATGTCTGGCTTAGAGATTTAGGGTTCAAAGGGGGAAGAGAAAGAATTACAATGGCCAAGTTTTCTAAAATAAATCCTCTAAGAAAAGAGATCAAGGACATACACAGAAAAAGAAACCTGCTCAAAATTAATCAAGATAAAGGAAAATGTTAGCCCCCATTTGTCAATATACAGTAAGGAAGCCCCAGAACAATGGAGAAAAGTTTTACAGAAAGACACATAAACTATCATAATTTGAGAGTTTAAAGTACTTTTCTTAATAGATGAAAAAATAAAGATTTTTAGTGAAGATTTACTGAATTTAAACATATTTAGTGTGTCTAAAATAAAATATACAGAACAATGAATAAAAATATTACAGAACTTATTTTTTTCCAGTGCTCATGAAATATTTACCAAATTTCACCATATGCTGGGCCATGAAGTAAGCCTGAACAAATTCCAAAGGTTTGAAATCATTTAACAAATATTTTCTGAGTATCCTAAAAGCAACATGAAATTAATAACTAGCAGACAAATGGGCAAATACTATCATCTTGAAATTAAATGATAGGTTTTGGAAAAATTTATAGATATTTTCTGAGTATCCTAAAAGCAACATGAAATTAATAACTAGCAGACAAATGGGCAAATACTATCATCTTGAAATTAAATGATAGGTTTTGGAAAAATTTATAGTTAATACTAGTTAAAAAATAGAGAAAATATGTTGAGGTGAACATGATTTAAAAAATTATTGTGCAAAGTAAAATACATGGAAACTTCTATATTTTAATAGAGAATCAACTACAAAAACCTCGTAAGCAATAATGAAATTTTGAAAATTTCTAATCCCAGAAGGTTCAAGAATGAAGCAAAAAATGTCCATTTTCTATAAAACTATTGAAAATATGCTCACAATCCTAGTCATTACAATTAGATAAGAAAATAGAACACAAAGTATAATTATCAGGAAGGAAAAATAAATTTAAATGACCAGAGATAATAAAATTATATGCATAGAAAACTCAAAAGAGAAGCTATTTAGCAAAATGAGTGAATCTAGCTAGTTTGCAATATAAAATGTAAAAACGCAAAATATTTTGTATAGCCACACATCAAAAACAAATCGAAAATAAAATTTGAAACTTGATACCATTTGCATGAGTGACACAAAAATATCAATGATTTTGAAAATAACCTAATAGAAAACGTGTTTTATTGAAATATAAAATATCTTTACAGTGAAAACTACAACATATAATTGAGACAAACAGGGAGCCCTATCTAGAGGAATGTATCATATGCATGAATTGAAAGACTCAGTATGTAACAATGACAAGTTTTCTCCAAATAATCTATTCAATGTAAATGCAGTTTTTTTTCTATCAGGTTTTTTCTCCATAAATTAGCAAGCTGATAGAATTTTTTCAGAATGTGATCTGATACAGCTAAGTCAATCATATAGAATAATGAAAGTGAAAGAATAGTGAATATTTAAAACTCTATAAAATGTTGGGGAATTAAGAATGCACTGACTGACCCATGGCAGAGAAAAGAACGTCTAGAAAAAGAGTTACGTGTATGTGGTCTCCTGACTGATGTCTGAGGTCTCACTACAGTGAAAGGGAAAAGGACAGTGTAAATTAATTGATTAATTAATAGTGTGGGGATTTTTGAAATCTATGTAAATAAACTGAATCATTGCTGTTTCTCTGTAACACACACACAAACACAGGAACACAAAGGAAGAAAATCCAATAAAGAGAAAGAAATCGGTTCCAGATTGGTTGAATATTTAAATATGAAAAGATGTCTAAGATAAAAGCAAAAACAAACAAACAAACAAGCAAACAAAAAACAGAAAAAGATCTTCTAGGATAAGTAAAATGCCTTGATCAGAATCCCAAACACTAACTATAAAAGATGGAAAATAAACCTGAACATAAAATGTAAAATTTCTATTAAGCAAGATGCCATTAAAAAAAAAATAGTAATCTACATGTAGAAAAAGTTTCTTCCACTACATTGGTACAACAACTCCTATTGAAATTATATACAGAACTCCTTCTAATCAATTAAAAGAAAGACAACCTAATAAAGAAATGGTCAAAACATTTCAACATCATGTGAAAAAGGATGAATAGATGAAGAACATATGACAAATTGTTTGATAACCTTTGTCACCAGAAAAAGGCAAATAAAATTTACCATGTGATATTAATATATACCACTAATATATACCTACCAGATTGGCTAAAATAATAATAATAATAATAAATGACAACAATAATAGGAGGGGAAGACAAAAAGAAGAGAGAGAAAATAGCAAGCAAATTGAGAACTTAGAACAGCTAAAATTCCCATAGGATAATGATAGGTGTATAATTGAATGCTCTTCAGAAAAGTTATTTTGCCATGTCTACCAAAGGTGAATATATCCTTTTCTATGACCCAACTATTTTATTACTAGGTAGAAAGTACCCCCAAAATGCACATATTTGCAATAATACATATATGTCCACAAAAATGAACAAGATGTGTGTAACAACATTATTCTTAGTGCCCAAAGTGCCAATCCATAAAAAAGATTCAATTGTGATATAGATTTACCTATACAGGTGTATGAAAATAATAGGGAATTATCTAACACAATATAAAACAAAGTTCTCTAATAGCACATCGAACAAAAGAAACTAGATGAAATTGAAAATGTATTATATGGCTCTAATTTTATTAAGTATAAAAACAAGCAAACTTCATCTATGCTAATACAAATCAGTATAATAGTCCCTTTTCTGAGGCAAAGCCCAATATGATGGACAACAGTAAGGGAAGCTTTTTTGTGTTTAAAAATTCATTGTGTATTTATCCATAGACTACTACTTAAGTATATTTGGTTTTCTGAAAGTTGTCTGTGTTGTACACTTACAAAATGTGTAATTTTCTATGCACGGATAATAATTTAATAAAAATAAAAAGTAAATATTTTGGAAACTACATAATCTGACATATGAAATCTCCTAATAATTGAGTAAAAGTAATATTTTAAAATGCACTATGTGTTATAAGTTAATTGTGATGAATTGGTAAAAAGGGATATAAATGATGAGAGATTTTAAAGTACCAGTTAGAAGCCAGTCCTAATAAAGATCAAGTTTTTGTTTTCTATATTTTTATTATAACTTTTTTACATTGAATCACCATACATCTTTTTTTCTTTTTTGAAGAGAGATTTTTGCTCTAAGGTGCATGCACTCACCAAAGAGACAGAGAGAGACAGAAAGCAAGAAATCATCCACCAGGGGCGATGGCCACGCTGCAATCCCTTCTCCTCCATTCTCCTCTTGGTATCTTGGGCACACATGCACATGTGCCTGGTATGAATTTTAACCTTCCAGGTCCAGGACTCAAATTGCATTCAACTACATGGGAGTCCAGCAATATAACCATTATGCCATCTGGTGGTCCCTTATCACCAAATAACTTTAGAACATAGAAAATGATTGTTTCCCTGCATGAATACATTGTACATTAGTTCATTTCATTGTACATTATCAGATAGCTATCCATTCTGTGTCCACTAAATATTTTGCTTTTTGTCTCCCTGATTCTCCCCCTCCCTCCATTACCCACCACCCCTCCCACACAGTCTTTAGAAGCTACTGTTGTCCTTCCTGCTTTTACACTTTTCAGTCTTTCAGTTCCTGCCATGGAGTGCAGTTAATACATTAAGTGAGGACACACAATGCCTCTCCTTCATAGTCTGGTTTGCTTCACTCATTAAATCTTCCATATTCTTCCACTTTGTATTGAATTTCAGAGTCTCTCTCTCTCTCTCTCTCTGAATAACTGAGCAGTATTTCATAATGTATATATGCCACATCTTTTAATTCACTCATGTGCTCTTGGATGTTTGGGTTGATTCCATGTCCTAGCAATTGTAAATAACGTTACAGTAAACATGGAATTTGTAAGTGTTTTTCTGATTGTTGTCTGATCCTTTGGTAGATACCTATAAATGGAATTTCTGGGTCATATGGTATTTCTATTAATAGGTTTCTGATGAACCTCAATATTGTTAATCCTTTTTGAGTTGATGTTTGCTAACGGTAAGAGAGAAGGTTCCAGTTTAATTTTTCTGCAGATGAATGTCCAGTTTTTCCAATACTATTTGCTGAAGAGATTTTCTTTTCTTCACTGGATTGTCTTATGCCCTTTGTCAGGAATCAGTTGGCTATATATTTTAGAGTTTATTTCTGGGTTCTCTCTTTTGTTGCATTGGTCTACATGCCCGTATTTATGCCACTGGTATGCTCTTTTAGTTATCACAGCTTTGCAATATACTTTGTGGTCTTGAGGAGAGTTGCCTCTTATAATATTCTTTTTCCACAGTATTGTTTCAGCAACATAGTCTTTTATGATTCCAGACAAATTTTATCATTACTTTTCCTATTTCTGTGAAGAATCTCTATGGTAATTTGACCTGGATTGTATTAATTTGTAAATTAATTTGGGTAGAATTGACATTTTGAGTACATTGATTCTTCCAGTCCAAGAATATGGTACGTCTTTTCACTTTTGTGTACCATATTCAATTTTTTCCCAGTTTTTTGTAATTTTCCTTATAGAGGCCTTTGACTTCTTTAGTTAGGTTTATTCTGAGATATATATTTTTTTCCTGAATTTTTTAAATGAAATTGCTTTCTTTAATTCTACCTCAGTCTTTGTTAATGTATAAAATGCTATAAATCTTATATGTTATTTTGTATCCTGCCAATTTACTGTTTTCATTTATCACTTCTGGCAGTTTTTCTTTTGTAGATTCTTTTGTATTTCCTTTCCTTTTTTTTTTTTTTTTTTTTTTGAGAGAAATATTTTTGCTACAGGGCACGTGTGCTCACCAGAAAGACACAGAGAGAGAGACAAAAAGCATGAAATCAATTCCAGTGGGATGGCCATGCCAAAGTCCCTTCTCCATTCTCCTCTTGGGATTTTGGACAGGTGTGCTCACATGCCCAGAGAAGGTTTTATTCTTTTATTTAAGTATTTTAATATTTAATATTTATGTATTTATTTAGACCAAAGAGGGACAGAGTAAGAGAGGGAGGGCAAGTCAAAAAAGCAGCAGGCTGCAGTCAGCCATGTGGGAGTCCAGTGCCCTTAACTGCCATACTACTGCTAGCCCTGCCTAGATTTAGTTTTAAGTCACCGGGTCCATGACTCAAAGGGCAACTGACCACGTGAGAGTCCAGTGACATAACCATTACACCATCTGCTGGTCCCAGTTCTTTTGGAATTTTGGTGTATGTGATCATATCATCTGTAAATAGAGATAATTTCACTTCTTTTCCATTTGAATGCCTTTCATTTTATTCTCTTATGGGATTGCATTGGCTAAGACTTTCAGTACTATGTTGAAAAGGAGTGGAGAGAGTGGGAAGCCTTGTGTTCCAGTTTTCAGTATGATGTTAACTGTGGGTTTTTCATACATGGCTTGGATTATGTTGAGAAATGCCCTTTCTACGCTGATTTTGTGGAGGATCATAATTATGAAGGGATGTTGTATTTTATCAACTATTTTTCTGCATTGATTGATATGATCCTGTGTTTTCTATCTTTCCTTCTGTTAATGTGATGTATTATATTTATTGTTTTACATATGTGAACCACCTTTGCATCTCTGGAATAAAGCCTATCTGGAATGGTGTATAATCTTTTAAATATGTTATTGGATATGATTTGCTAGTATCTTGTTGAGAATTTCTACATTTGCATTCTTCCGGGATATACATCTGTAGTTTTCTTTTTGTCATGTTCTTGTCAGTTTGGGGGATCAGGATGTGGAGACTTCATAGAATGAATTTAGAAGGATTCCTTTCTTTTGGATCTGTACAAATAGTTTGAGTAGAACTGGGATGATCTCTTCTTTGAAAGTTTTATAGAATCCAGAAGTCATAGGGACATGGCTTTTCTTTGTTGGGAGACCATTACTGATTCAATCTCATCGCTTGTTACGGTTCTATTAAGGCTCTATGTTTTCTTGATTCAACATTAGTAGTGTATACCTGTCCAGAAATTTACCCATTTAAGTTTTATTGTTTGTTGGCTTATAGTTGCTCATAGAATTCTGTCATGATTATTTGTATTGCTGTTTTGTCTGTTGTAATATTGTCTGTTTTACTGGAGATTTTATTTAGCTGGTCCTTTTCTCGGTTCTTCTTGATTAGTCTAGCTGACAGTGTGTCAGTTCTTTTTCTCTCAAAGAACCAGCTTTTGATTTATTTTCTGTAGTTTTTTTTAAATTCTTTATTTCACTTATTTCTGGTCAAATCAGTATTATTTCTTTTCTCCTAGTATATTTTGATTTTTGTTGTCATTGTTGTTATTGTTTTTCCAGTTCCCTGAGTTGTGTTGTTAGGTTGTCCCTTTGCCACCTTTCAATATTTTTCTTGTGAGCACGAATTGCTATGAACTTCCCCTTATGACTGCTTTCACTCTGTCCCAAACGTTACGGAAATCTGTGCACTCATTGCCATTGGTCAGTGAATCCTTTGATTTCACTCTTAATTTCTTCAGTGGTTGTGAAACCATTCAGGAGTGAGTTCTTTAATTTCCATGTGTTCATGTATTTTTGAGGATTTTCTTGCTGCAATTAATTTCAAATTTTATTCCATTATTGCTGGAAATGATGCTGGATATAATAATTTCTACACTTTTTAAATTGTGAAGTCTTGTTTTGTGTCTTATCATATGTTCTATCTTCAAAAACACTCAATGTAGAGGTGATAAGAGTTTTGTGACTATTGGGTGAAAATTTCTATAGAGGTCTGTCAAGCCCATTTGATTTATGGTATCATTTAGATCCTGTATCTCTTTGGTTATTTTCTGCATAGATTTGTCCAGAGGAGAGAGTGGGGTGTTGAAATTGCCAATGATTCGTAGTCTACCTCTTCCATTATATGTGCCAGTCTTTCTTTCACATATTTAGGTGCATAGATATTTATAAGTGTTTATTTTCTTTGTCGATTAGCCTTAGTACTATATAGTGTTCTGCTTTGTCTCTTCTTACTGTTGTGTTAAAATCTATTTTGTCTGATATCAATATCTTGACTCCAGCTTTTTTTTTTTTCATTTCAATTTGTACTGAAAATCTTTTTCCAACCCTTCACTTTCAGTCTATGTTTGTGTTTATCAGTAAGGTATGTTTACTGCAAGCAGCATATAAGGTGGTTTTTTTATTTTATTTTTAATAATTCAGCCAGTCTGTGTCTTTTCATTGGAGCATTTAATCCATTAATATTTCATGTTATTATCAATATCTGTGGGCTTATTCCTGCCATTTTCTTAGTTATTTGTGTTCTATTATTTGCCTTTCTTTAGTTTTCATGATATAGTACTCCTTACAGTATGTCTTGAAGAGCTGATCTAGTGTTGGTAATGTTTTTCAGTTTCTGTTTATCCGAATAATTTTATTTGTTCTTCCCATTTGAAAGATAATCTTGCCAGGTATAGTATTCTTGGTTGGAATTGTTTTTCTTACAATGTTTTGAATATGTCTTCCCATTTTTTCCTTGCTTACGTTGGTTCACTTGAGAGGTGTGACATTAACCTAACATGATAACCTTTGTAAGTTACTTCGAAGTTTCTCTCTTGCCATTTTTAGAATCTTGTCTCTGTCTTTGATTTTTACCACTTTGGCTATGATGTACCATGGAGAGGATTTTCTTATGTTGATTCTATCTGGAGTTCTTTTCATATCCTAGATCTGAATCTTTTCATGTTATTCTAGATTTGGAATATTTTCTGATAGTATATCATAGAAGAGTTTTTCTATGCCTTTATCAGCTTCTTCACTTTCTGGAATACCCATTATATGTATATTTGGGTATTTAATGGTATCTAGAATTTCCTGTATGTTATCCAAATTTTTTTGTGTTTTGTTTTGTAATTTTTTTTAATTATTTTTGGTGGTTTGGCCTCTGTCGGAGACTTTGTCTTTAAGGTCATAAGTTTTTTCTTTTGCATTAGCCAATCTGCTATTAATGATTTTAAGGGAGTTTTTAATTTCTTGACCTATAGTCGTCATTTCCGGGGGTCCTGCTTAATTTTTATGTTTCTAGGGTCTCTATCTCTATGAAATTCCTTTTTCAGGTCATGTCATGATTTTCTCATCTCCTAGAGTGAATGGTCAGTTTTTTCTTGCATCTCATTGAGTTTTGTCACAATGAATATTCGAAATTCTTTCTTAGACATTTCCATGAATTTTTTTTGTACTGTTTGTTGTTGAAGAGGGGTTATTTTGTTCCCTTGGAGGAGAGATTTCCTTGTTTTTTTCACATTTCTTGTGTGTTTGCACTAGTTTCTTGTCATCTGATGAAGCAGTCACTTCTTTCTATTTATTGGAATAGATTATGCAATGTTGGAAGGAGGACGATTAGCTCTATATCCTAGGTATGTTCTTGAAAGATGTCCGTTTCTTTCAGTTCAAAGCAGGGATTATGTAGGCTGCTTCAAGTGATTTGCTCCTTTCCTAAACTTTCAGATCCTGATGAGCTATGCAGAAGCTAAGAAGGTAAGACTTAATAGAGAAAGTGAAGTCATGTGCTGTACATAGTGCCCATGCTGAAGGACTCTGGGTCCTAAGACAAACTGGAAGGAGTTGGGATGTACCCTGGTCATAGTCAATGCTGAAATCCAGCTCCATTGGCAGGCAGGTGTCCAAAAGTGTGGACCCAGTGGCTTAAAGTCATGCCCCGGCACATGTGCGTGCATGCCCAAGATCTTGAGAGGAGAATGGAGGAGAAGGGATTGTGGCGTGGCCATCCCTTTTGGGGTATATTATAGCTTTCTGTCTCTCTGTCTCTTTTTCTCTTTCTGGTGAGCGTACGTGCCTTATAGCAAAAACAAACAAACAAAAAGAACCACCAGCCCTGTGCTCAGGTGTAGTCGTTAAGTGTTTCTGCTGAGATTCTTCAATTTTAGGCATAGGAAGTAGTAATTTGTGTATTCTTACCTATATGCCTAGATCCAAAACTTGTTAGATTCTTGATAGATAATACAAGTTGGAATGGAGTTTCAAGTTACTTCCAAATGTTTAGTGCAACTTAACTTGAACAATTAAAAAAATGCAAAGCATTCTTATATCTAAAACATATTTTTACTGAAACTTATTTAAAAGAACAGTTGATATTCATTTCATTAAAAAAGAATATTTATCTGAATTTAGGAAATTCTTTCTTAAACATGAACAGCAGCATGGAGTATGTGAATCAGAGTGCATACCACAACAGTATAGGATGTTAACTGTCACCATACAAAAGGGAAGACGAGGACATGCATATTTTATTGGGTCAAGATAATGTGTCTTTCTGTTTTGTTTCAATTTTTATGAAGTGTAAAATTAAATTAATATATTGGATTATATTGGATTAGCATATATTTCTAAACCATTTTATATTTGTATGAATTTATTATGTCTGTAATATGAAAGTCCTGGGAAATATACTTATTATAGCATACTGATAAAAATGTCGAAGAATTTTGGGACCAGCAGTTAGTGTAGTGGTTATGTCACTGGACTCCTATGTAGTCAACTGCGGTTTGAGTCCCGGACCCGGTGGCTTAAACTCACGCTGGGCGCATGTGCGTGCGTGCCCAAGATCCCAAGAGGAGAATGGAGGAGAAAGGATTGCGGTATGACCATCCCCCCTGGGGGGTGATTTCTCACTTTCTGTCTCTCTGTCTCTCTCTGTCTTTCTGGCGAGCGCACGCGCCCTATAGCAAAAACTTTGCTAAAAAAAAAAAAGAAAGTCAAAGAATTTTAAAATAAAACATATTTTCTTTTAATATTTTATAATCTGAGAAAAATTCCGACTGTAAAAAAATATCTATACAAATGTATTCATTCTCTACCTTTACATTTTCAAAAAAATAAAGTAAGATATATTGCTGGCCTATATGTAACATTGGTTCAAATGAAAGAAAAGATATAGGAGAATGATATAGGGAAATACAGAGACATAAAAAAAAACACCTCATTTATACCCTCACAATGGAAGTAACCAAACTAAAATGATTTATGTGCTATACTTAATTAGATAACTATAACAATATCATTGCCAATTAATTAGAGTCAATGTCTATCCAGAGCTGCATTAAAAATATCAACTTAATGAGAAAACTGAATGTTCTTACTGTTTTTTTTATATATATATTTAAATTGTTAAAAATAAAATTTATTTTGGTTTGGATTATGCAACCATTTACCAAAACTGCCAAAAAGAAAGAAAGAAAAAAGAGAAAAAGAACCACTAAAAATAAATAGCAATTCATTATCTCTTCCAAATATTTTTTGAGTTCAGAAACAGAATTATTTAAGCTACCACTATGGAATATTGTTATATTTTTGCAATCAACTTAAGGAAAAATATTACTTAAATAATCTTAGGTAAAAGTATATAATGAATAATCTTTTATGAATCTTTTGACATGATATTTTACTCTTTGGAAAAATGTTGTTAGCCCTGGGTGTGTATGAAATCTAAGGTGTAGTGTATCTGCCAACATCTATCTTTATCAGAATCATGTGCTGTTAAGTGTAAGACCATTGATTTGATGATCCAAGAATGGCAGATGGAGGTCACCCTGTAATGGGAATTGTCTAGGTGCTACTTTTAGAGGACACTGTCTATTTTGACACTTTATCTGAAAATAGATAAACTTTCTAATGCTGGAAAACCAAAATGTATTGAATGCCACTGTACTATAGAAGTTAGGTTAGCTTGACTTATAACATTTAAGGAAATAATCTATTTTTTCTTCTTACTTTTAGGGAGACTTTATTTTAAGTAACAGCTGTTTCTAAAATGATTTATTTAATTAATGTATTTATTTGTTTAATTTTACCAGGAAGAGAAAGGGAAAATGAAAAAGCAAGCTGCCAGGTCTGGAACTCAAACCATGGTTGACCATGTGGGAGTCCAGCACCACAACCACCACACTAGTTGCTGGCCCCAATGGAGACTATTCTTAATTTTCTTTTCAAGAACATTTTCCCCCTCAGCTGTTATTTAACCATAAGTTTACATAAAAAAGGATGTTTTCCAGGGGGAATAAGTGTGTTTGGATAAAATATTTGAATTTTAACCAACAGCCAATTTACATATTACAAACTTTAATAACATCCTACTGTTGGCTGCTCAGTAGTTATCCTCCCCCCCTCATAATGAAATATCATAAATTTTCTGGGACAAAATCTGATTTCATCCTTAGGACTGTATAATCAGTGGGATTGAACTCACACCGAGATTCAAAATTGTTTTCCAATTAATTCCGGTTACTCACAGGAATCCATTTTCCTAGGTACCAAGATTAGTTCAAGACATGAAAACATAGGTCAATGAGGCTTAGAAATATATTTCTCTCAGCAGTAATGTAGGGGAGAGGAAAGATTCCTTATTTTTCTACAATAGCTACAGGGAGTTCTATTGACTTCCTTCTGAGATGTGAAAGAACACAGTCATAAGACACTTTGAGAGCCTCTTATAACCATCAGAGGTCCTTGAGTCACGAAGATTGAGAAAAATTCTTCTCCAGTCGCTTCAGTGAGCTGTTGAGGTACACCTGCTGCAAGTTCACTTTGCCAGTAGAATCTCATCGCAAGGGTGCTGAGTTGTGCTCTCCATTCAGGACTGGTGGGCAGCAGCCCCTGTGTGGAAATTGGTCACGATGGTGGAAGGAGAGCACACAGCAAGTTATGCTTGCACTGTCTTAAAGCTTCAGCTGGAAAACGATGCTGGACACACCTGCTAAAATTCCACTTGCCCAAATTATCCCTCCTCTCAAGGAGGGCTTTTTGTTTAAAGAGAGCCTACACCTGTGTGAAGAATTCTGCCTCTGCAGTACTCTGTTCTTATTACCAGATGCTCAATTGACTTTCTTTCCCAGATACACATATTCACACAAATCCCTCCCCCTCCAGCAAGAAAAACAACAAAAAGTTGTATCTATTACTGAATCCCGGGCAATACTGGAGGCCTAAGAGCCTGTTCATTAAAGCCAGATGTGATGGTGCCAGGAGGTGGCGTAATGGTTAAGGTACTGGGCTCAACATGGTTGATTGCAGTTTAAGTCCCAGACATGGCAGCTTGAAGATCATTCTGGGCGTGTGTGTATGGTGCCCCAAATCCCAGGAGGACAATGGGGGAGAGGGCCATCCCCTTGTGGAATGATTTCTCACTTCCCCTACCTGTGTCTCTCTGGCAAACTCATGCATCCTTTGGCAAAAATAAAAACTAAAAAAAGAATAAAAGCTAGATGTGGTTTCTTTTGATACCAAGACATAGCCCATAAAGCAAGTTATCTATTCGAGATGTACTATGTGTCAACTAGCATACTACAGTGAGCACTTGAAACCAAAAGGGGAAGATAGGGAACCAAACACACTCAAGTTTGGAGCACTTCTGAAATTCACTGGGCAGGATACAGTGAGGACCTGAACCTGGACTAGTCCCTGAAGAGTCTTCAGATGGTAGTTCTGTTGTCTGCTGTTGCCCACAGACGTCAGTTCCAGTGTGAGGGAGATTCATCCTATTCCATTTCTCTCTTTTCCCACATCTGAGGTGAGAATTGAAAAACAAGCGTAAGTATTAGCTTCTTCAGACTTTATTCTGACTGAACATTGGGAATCCAAAGTCATTTTACCTCTTGAACTTGATGCGTTTTTAGACAGGAATCACATTTTTTTGGACAACAGAACTCAGGTAAACATGAAGTGGTCTTTTATCTGAGTTCAGCCAGTTCCATGGGTCAATTAACACACCCACCGTTTTCCTGAATAACTCTTCCATGTTTGTTATTTTTCTTTTCTTTTTTACCCTATTCCCCAGTACTTCCTTTTTTCATTTGAAGTGTGGGCTTTTTTTTAGATTTTTTTAAATATCTGATTCCATCAATAATTGAGAAACAATTTACTGGGTGCCTTTTGTTGGGTGTAGTCTCTGAGACAGATTAATGCATTCCATGATCTTGACAACGAGAATGGAGGCCACACTCATGCTATCCTTGTTATAAGGCTGAATTTTAATTGACGGTTATAATTTAATGAGCTATTAATACTTTAATACCATGAGTTGAGAAGCAGTTTCCTCTTTACACTCTACCTGATTCATGGTCTCTTCATTCTCTTTTATTCAATTTTCAATTCTCTTCTGAATTTGAGGTCATATGTCAGACAAGAAATACAGGCAATGCTGTAGAAATGCATGACATAATTTTTTTGTTGCCTTGGGACCAGCAGATGGTGTAATGGTTATATTGCTGGACTCCCACGTAATCGACCACAGTTCAAGTCCCAGACCTGGGGGCTTAAATTTACGCTGGCACATGTGCATGCATGTTCAAAATTCTGAGAGGAGAATGGAGGAGAAGAGACTGCTGTGTGGCCATCCACCCCTGGGGGGTTGATTTCTTGCTTTCTATCTCTCTGACTCTCTCTGTATCTTCAGCAAGAGTGTGCACCCTATAGAAAAAAATCTCTCTACAAAACAACATTGTTGTTACCTTATAACATTGCAGTTTATTTTCTTCACATCACCTTGTTGTGAGTTGACCGTGGCATCTTCTCCAAGTCTTCTCACTTCAGAACATGGACTAACAGTTCAGCCACCATCTGCAGCAATGAGTCACTGTGACAGAGGGTGATAGTAGCCATTCTTCTCCAGAAGCAGTTATCAAGGAAAGGACTAGCATTCCATTTTTGGACTTCGGAGTTTGATGGGTATATGATCGTCCCTGGTTGCTACAGGCAACAGTGTGACCAGCTGTCTCCTCACTGCTTCATGTGGGTCGTCATCACTCCTCTTCCAGCTTCCCCTAAAGTGTTCTGGACGCCTCCGTGGGCCACTAAGTCAATGCCACTTAACGTTTCAGCGACTACATTTGTCATTCAGCTATGACATTATTTAGACTTGATGAACGAGGTATGAAATTCTCATTCTAAGTTAACTATCACATATAATATTGCCTTTTCATGGGTAAAACTTTTCAGCAGATATTTGCTTGTATGTCTAACATAACTCTTTGAAAGGGATTGGTAGTTAGAACATAAGAGTTAGGGATTAAAACAAACTTTCACAATACCAAGTCCCAATGTTAATTCCCTTGATATCAGTTTTTTTCATTTATTATGGCGATCTGTTCATCAGCTCTTCTGTAATGCAAAACTCTCTGCAGTAGAAGGGATGGTGCTCAGCTCTAGGACTGAGAGCACAATCAATTTGATTGTCCCTATTTTGATTGGTCAGTGTTTCCACTCTGATTCATCACTGCTGCCTGTACCAGTACTTAATATATCCTAAGTATCACCTTTGTCATTATCAAATTTTATTCTGTTCATCAATTAATTTTTTAACATTATTTGAAATAAGATGGCTGTGGCATGCCAAGCAGGTGTTTTCTGAAACGATTCCTGATTTCGATCCCAAAAGGCCTTCTGCCAAATGGCTCCTACCTGTTCCAGTTGGCCTGCTGCATTTCCATGGCTACATCGGTGCCATCATTCCAACCCTCTGAGCAGTTTGACATTCCTGGAGGACAGAGAATGGCATAGAAACAAGGGCTGTGTGCCGTGTAGAGCAGACACATTCTATATCACAGGACGTGCTGACTGAAGAGTAAGATAACAAATTGTGTGTGTGTGTGTAGAGATTGCCCACTCACTCAGTGCATCTTGAAATACCACAGCAACTATAACACCATTCATCTTTCCAACAGGGGTGTTGTAAACACCATTCTGAAAACAAACAAGCAAACAATTGCACTCTGTTCTTTCTATTTATTTATTTAAATGTATATAGTCAATCACTATATATCATTACAGCTTGTAAAATGAGTTTTCCTAGCATGCATACACTTTTTATTAGACCAGTTAAAGACATGGCCATACACCTTATCAATAGATAATTTTCTATTTTTGTGTCTCGTGTTTTTCTTCTTTCTTTCCCCCCGATTCCCTTCCTCTCACCCTCCCTCAGGTCCCACCCTCCTCCCACCCTGTCTCTAGTATCCACAGTTGTTCCCCGTGCTTTTATATCTTCTCATATTACATAGTCTATCATCTTGTGAGGAGTAACCCAAGGCAGTTGTTCATGCTCTTCATCAGATTTGAGTGACAGAAAAGAAAACAAAAAAACAAAATGGAACAAAAACCCCTTTCAAAATACCTATATAACAATTCAAATTACATATATAACAGTTCCAAATAACACAGTCAGCTTTTCTTTTTTACATTCTTTTCTGTCACTCACATCTGATAAAGAGCCTTGCGTGACCCCTCACCAGATGACAGACTATGTAGATGCACCAGGGCACACAGATATAATGCTTTTCTTATTGGTTTGAATTGATTATGCAGGACCGTCTCTCAATATATGTGTGTTTGCACTAAAGTGTGTGTTTGTTCTAAAATGATGGTTCCAACTTCCAGTATAACGTGAAACAAATTACTCAAGGCTTTGATTCAATACCATAAAAACAAAGTAAATGGTGACTTCATTAACTGTTTTAATGTTTGCTTTTTCAGATTAGCACAGGCTCCACGGAAGTGAGATTAATAAGTAATACTACTACATAGTCAGGGAATTTTTGCTTGCTACTCTTCGGTCTGTTTTATACAAATACATGTGATAACTTCTAGGCTGTTTGCATGTTATGCTACCACTTGGGTCATTTTGATCAATGTAGTTACTTATTTCAGTATAAATGCTTAGAAGCTGGGCCAAAGGTGGTCTGTACGTCGTGAATTTACTGATTAACAAGTTCGTTCATTTTCAGACAAATGCCCTGTGTATTTTCAAGTGACAAATGACTAATTTATTTTCAAACATCATTATTCTAACAACTAAACTTCTTATATAAGTGCAGAGTAATTTTGATGTGTTTTACCTGAACTGCTTTGAAGACAGCCATGTATGGAACTTTACCCTGCGCTTTCAGATGCTTATAGATACATACGATGGTAGAGCATTAGAAATTAAGACAACACTGAAGTAAATCATGTGAAATAGTTTCTATTTAGTCATCAGATCTCTCAAAATAGATATTTAAAGGGTACAGAAAAATTTTCAAGAGTTCCAAATGAAACTGGTATGTAATATAAAGTTATCGTTAATACTTTAGAAAAATTTTGTTAATTATTTTTTTTTCATGGGGGGGAGATTTTTGCTATAGGGTACATGTGCTCACCAGAAAGATAGAGACAGAGAGACAGAAAGCGAGAAGTCACCCCCCAGGGGGGATGGCCACACCCCAATCCCTTCTCCTCCATTCTCCTCTTGGGATCTTGGGCACACACACACGCCTGGCGTGAGTTTAAGCCACCGGGTCCGGGACTCTAACCGCAGTTGGCTACATGGGAGTCCAGTGACATAGCCATTGCACCAACCGTTGGTCCCTGCTAGTTCTCATCCTAAGAGACACATAAGAAAACTGGCCTCTCAGCACCTCGAGGTTATGTACAGCCATATGATTTGCTTTGGTAAAGGAAAGAGGAGAGGAACCTGTGCTTCACACTGTCTAGAGGAAGACTTTGAGATCTTGTACAATTTTCTGGGTTTACATCCTGTGAAGTGACTGATGATGTTCTCAGTGGCAGAGACTGGCAGGTTGTATCACTGAAATAGGGCCATGAAGAGTTTAGGTCGCAGCAAACCCTGGGGACATGTGTGATAAGAGTGGAAATCCAGAATTGTTGTTGTTGAAACCTAAGAATCATTTAATGATGTGTTTACTTTGGCAAAACCTAGTTTATGCTGACTTGTTCCTAAGAATATCAGCTTTCTAGTTCACTGTCAGTGAAAGTACATAGATAGGTGATAATGATCCTTTTATTCAATGAAAGTAACATTATGGAATTTTAAGTTTGATCAATTTATATAAGAAATCATGTTAAATATTTACTATTTTTTTGGAATTTATGTTATTATGAATGTAATGAAAGTATAGTGGACCATTTGAAATGGACCAAATATAACAGATATTTCAGATCTTATACTATTTACTTTTTAATGTAATCCTTCCAAGTACTAATATTATGATTGTACTCTGAGGTTTTACAGATAAGAAAGCCAGGGTTAACACATCTTAAGTTATTTGTACAACATATTTAATGCATGCTCAAACAAAAGAACATGGTTCTGGGACCAGCAGGTGGCATGGTGGTTAAAGGCATTGGATCCCCACATAGTCAACCACAGTTCGAGTCCTGGACCTGGCAGCTTGCTCTCCCACTTTTCTTTTCTCTCTCTCTCTGTCTCTGTCTGGTCAAATTAAATAATAGAATAATAACAAATGGAATTAAATAAACAAATTTAAAAAAAAAACATGGTTCTTGCACTATGCAATCTTCTTTCATGAAGAAGCTGTTATCAAGCAAGAACTCTGCCTTGCATAGCTCATATCTTTACAGGCATTGACTTAGTGACTTGCAATGACCCAGGGTTATAATAAGCCCCTTGTTAAAAAAGAAATTGCATGTAGACAATGTACAAACACACATGTATATGAAATGTAATATTTACACTATTTATAATATTAATAGCCAATCCATGGATTTTTATATCCTCCTAAATGCTGACATAAGATCCATGGCATCACTTGTTCATTTCATTATAGAATGATGGAAGGCTCAAGGGCCAAAAGAGATACTACTTTTACTTAGAGGAAGAGGAACTCCATGGGAGATGCCTGCAGCTGTTAATGTTTGCTATCCACTTTTTTAGCAAGGGTCTAAGTAACATTTAAAGGCTGTAATCTAGGATGTGACACTAATTTTCACAGTGTGAAAATTTTATCTGTATTTCTGACTTCCAGAAAAGTCAGTTTGATCAATATTGTTATGGTCATTTATGATTTTCTATGTATTGATAACTGCAACTTGTAGAGCACAGCCAGACAACTCGTAGGACTTATTGAACCTGTTTATAAAATCCTTCGGTTTGAACAGCATCCCTTTAACCTCCTCTGTTCTCTTCTAGTGACACCGATATGGCATGTGCATAACATCTGCCATGTGGCTAAATGGCTTGTCACTGGGAGCCCCATTTAATTTCTGATATCTTGGTAGTATGATCTTAGCAGCTAGCTTTGAAGAAGAAATCGCCCTTCTATTGGCAAAAGTCACTGCTTCCTTGAAGGAGTTGACAAAGCGTTAGCAGAAAGATCTTGAAGTTAATTGGCAGCAAAACAAATATGGGGTGTTATGTCAGGTTGTCAGGCAGCTGTGTTGTGTGGACTCTGAGTAAGTGTCATCCCAGGAAGGTGGACCGAATTTGTTGCACTGGCTGTGTGAGATAACACACAGAGAATAACAAGATAAATTTCCCCAAACACTATTGAAGCATAGAGTCATGCCTCAGCTCAAAAAGTGACAGGAACTTTAGTGGTCAACGTGACGAGGACTCCTCTACTTCTCAGAATTTAGAGTGATTATTTAACTTCTGTTTTCAGTGAGAGGGAGCTCAGTGCATTGAAAACCTGAAGACTATGAGTTTGAACATTTCTAGTTTTAAGATTGCTCTTATTTAGTTTCAAAGGAAATTTTTATTTTCTACTTTTCTGAAAAATGACACGCTTGATATTGCCTTGTGTTGAAATATATGAAACTCTAACTTCTGCTTAATATACTTAATCTTCTCTGGAATCAAACTGATGTCTACTCCCTCTTCCCTGGGGTAGACTTCAGATATTTGCATATAACTATCACATACTTTTTATATATTGATTCTCGCAAATTTGATATTCTTGCTTTCTTAGATTACTTTTATGTCACAAAAACTTTAAACCGTTAACCATCATTTTCATCTTCTTGATAGAATCTCCATGTGTCATTGGAATTCAGAACCACACTGACACAGTATTATAAACGTGGTTTTATTATTTTGAAACAATAATTATCTCCATTATTTTGGACTGTATAAGATTGTGTAAGATCTCTTTAACTTTCTGGCAAATGTGTCATATTGTTTCTTTATATTGAATTATTGGCAAAATTTTTATTTTTCTCATAAAGTATTGAAGTCAGATCCCCTTCTCATTTTTTCAAATGCATATGCACACACACATACACAACACACACACACACACACACACACACACACACTTTTTTTTTTTTTTGAGAGGTTTTGGCTATAGGGCACATGTGTTCACCAGAGGGACAGAAAGTGAGAAATCACCCTCCAGAGTGAATGGCCACGCCGCAATCCCTTCTCCTCCATTGTCCTCTCGGAATCTTGGACACACATGCACACGCGCCTGGCATGAGTTTTAAGCCTCCGGGTCTGGGATTCAAACCGTCGTCGACTACATGGGAGTCCAGCGACATAGCCATCACGCTAACTGCTGGTCCCATACGCACATTTTGATAACTCAGGACTTTACTATATTTGAATGTTCTCAAATATATACTAATATTTCTACCATCGTGAAACACTTTGAATTATTTTTTAGAAACTGATCCTGTCATAGGCTAAAATTGTCTTTATGGTTTCTTACTGATCACTGACTTTTTTTTCCCCTAAAGTAGAGGAGAACGGGTAGCAGAAACATATTATAAATGACAGGAGAGTTTCCTAGAATTTGAAGAGTTCCATATTTATTTTAGCAATTAATATTCACTTTGGTTTTTCATTCTTTAAAAAAAATGGCCAGCAGGTATTTATGTGCTTACCAGAGAGAGAGAGAGAGAAAGCAGCCCTATAATGGGAATAGTTATGCCTCAATCCCTTCTCCTCCATTTCTCCCTCCTTTCAGTATTTGGGCATGCATGTATACATGCCCACTGTGCTTCTCAAGTTTCTTGGTCTTGAACTAAGCAGTTGGCCAGGTAGGATCTGACTACCTACCAGTCCATAGAGCCAGCCCAGCATTAGCTTCTTATAAGTTTTAAAGGCATATGTGACTTCTAGTAGAGGTGAATATAGACACAGCAGAGTTCATCTTTGTTGTGAATTTGGATGCAGATGGTCAAAAAGAAAAACAAATGTGAGCTGGAGGGAGGTTATAAAGAAAAGGACTACCTTTGTACACTTGTCTTAGTTTTTTAGTATCTTTTATTCCTGTCCTTTTGTTAGGTCAGACCTGGCCCTAAGCATACTTGGAAGTATGGTGTCATGTTCATATACATTTCCCTAGGTTCATAAGTAAACAATACCCCAGCTTTGGCCCCCTCACTTCTTGTTCTTATCCATGGACATAGTCTGCTTCTGAAACTGCTCAATGCACAGAATTTACCCAGTTAAGGCACCTGTTGCCCAGCCCTCCTATTGACCAGAGTGGGTTAGCAACACAGGACCCCAGAAGCTCATGAGCTTTACAACAATAAACATACATTTAACCTTCATGCTACATGAGCACTGCAGGGGATCTGGACTCCCCCCTTCTCACTGAAGACCTAGGCTGACAGAGCAGTGTCTGCCTTGAACATGAGATGTTTTTAATTGTAGATGAAAAATAGACTTAGATAAATCGCATTCTGGTTCACAAAGCTTCTTCTCAGAGGAGACGTACATCATTGAGGCTCGTATTTTATTGATGAAAAAGAGAATCATTTGATGATCTGGAAATTTTATATATATGTATATATATAAAATTTTATATATATGTATATAATATAAAATATATATATATATGTATATATATACATATATATAGCAATGCTCATGTAATTTTTATTGTATCCTTGATTATTATTATCTTTAGCAGTGTGTTTTTTATTTTATGATTTCTTATTCATATTTAATTGTTGGTTATCTCTAGCATGCAATATAATTTTTTAAATATGCATGTAGTACATGACAGTCAAATCAATGATATTAGCATAGATATATCATTTTTAATGGAGAACTTTATATTCTTATGACTGATAAGTGTTTCTTCCTGAGCCCCTTCTACCTACTCTCTACTCTTCCCCGCTCCCCTCTTACAGTCTCTGGGATTTACACTTGTCCTCCCTACTGTTTTGTCTGCTGATCTTTCAATTCTTGCCAGGAGTGTGGAAGACACTAGCCAAGCTGTGATTTAGATAAAGGATTGATAACCAGAAACATAGTGAACTCAAGCAGCTCACTTGCCAAAAACAAACAAACAGAAAAAAAATCCAATGGAAACATGGAAAAATGAGTTAAACAGACAATTTTCTAAAGAAGACATATGAATGGCCAATATGCATATGAAAAAGTGTTCAGTATCTTTTATTCCACAATTTTCTTCCGTAAGGAAACGATACAAAGAAGAACCAACTATAGATGGACACTCAGGAAATCTGACACACCCCATGAGAGATTTTGATTGGCCTGACCCCATAACTTAGTGATTAAGGGACAGGAACCTCACATGGCTGATCTCAGCTGGAGACCTGGCTCTGGTGGCTTCAAAAACTTGCTGTGCACATGGTCATATGTGGCCCAAGCCCGGACAGGATGGAGAGGTGGAGGAAAAGGTAGCAAGACCACACCCCACGAGGGGTGCTTTTTCCTTCTCCCTCTCTCTCTACTTCTGATTCACTCTGGCAAATCATAGGCTCTCTGGAAATAAAAACAACCAAAAAGATTCTAATCCAATAAATGCAGTTCGTCTCAATGCTGAAGAATTGAAAACAACTAAACTGCACTGACTCGTGCTTAGTAGACGAGTGACAGCCTTTACACATCGTCGAAATTCTTTTCACAGACTGAGATCTCCTCATCGAATCACAGTATTTCAATGTTAGAGAAATCCATCAGAGAGAAAGCAGTTTGTCCTAGTCACTCAGTATTTTAATTCCTCTTATATAACCCTCAGAGCATTATTGGGTGAATTTATTCTGGAGTTCAGATAACTCATGCCCTCTGAGGGCAGCTGCTTCAATGTTTAGATAGTATTCTGATGTTTTCCTTTAAACGCCACCAATGTCCCTCTCCTGGATTTCCATCGACAGGTGAGCCCTGGCTTTGGCAGCTGCACCTACTGGGTCATAGTATCTCTTCCATGTTAGTGTTTTTTTCATATTAATTATTTATTTTGTATTCATTCACTGAACATCATCACAGCTTTCAAGATGCAGTTTCCCATCGAGAATACACTGTACAGTGGCTTAGTCATACCTGCTATCATCACAAATAATTTTCCATTTCTTCTTTATATATGTGTGTGTGTGTGTGTGTGTGTGTGTGTGTGTGTGTATTTTCTCCCATATTTTATTGGCTAACAAAATATCTTAATTGATCTAACTACTTCCAATAGCAAGTTCAGCTAATTTATAAATATCTGTGAACAAATGTTTGACTTTAGGCATGAAACTGTGAGTAGAATGAATACACTATAAAACAGCACCTAGCTGAGGGAAGAGAGTTTTTTAAAGCATTTGAGTGACATTGTTTATTACTACAGTCTTCTCTCTAACAAGCTAAATAGTCCTCCTTAATCCACCTTGCATTCTATTACAGGATTTCACATTTCTGTATTGGCCCATCAATCTCTGTTTTCCATTTTCCTCTTAAACTTTGTGTACAGACACTCCAGGTATAACCCACTCTGCAGAAAGTACAAAAATCAGTTAGCTCTTACTTATTCTAAAAGTTTTTTTTTTTTTTCCTGACTAGGTAAGCCTTGATGTAAGGTGATATTCAATCAGCTTTTATTCAGTATCAATCTGTTTTAATTAACTCACCTTTCTTTTCAAACCCATGCCAAATCTAAAATGGTATCTACTTAACCAAGCAAACGTTTTAAAAGTTTAATTAAAAAAGAACTGCTATCATAGAATGTAATTAGTAACTGTAAGTAACCTCAAGCCCAGTATATATCACAAATGACAATCTACAGTATATTATGCTATTTATGATTAGGTATTCTTTAACTTGTGAAAGATGTCCGCCATTGTTTTCATTTGAAATATATTTAAAATTGTGTAATAAGAACAGCAACAGATAAAATGCCAACATGCCTTAGTTTCCATCTTTGATTTTTTTTTTTCTTCTTTCTTGGTATCTTGGTTTCTGCTAAAATGCATACTTATATTTTACAGTTCTCAGATGAAATACAAGGTATTTACTATCAAGGAAATCTCCTAGGGGAAACTACATCTGTTCAACATTCTTTAAAACAATGCTTGAACTTCTCAGCATTTTTAAATTCTGAGCCAGCTTTGATGATAACATTCTAGGATGTGAAATCCTTCCCAGGAGCATAGAGGGCTATAGAAGCATGTAGTTAGCTGAATATAAGAATTAGATTTCTTTTCTAAAAAAGAAATACATTTGTAATGTGTGTCTTTTAAAAATGTTATTTGTTCTCTTTACATTCCAACTCCACTTCATGGGTTTTTGGAGAAAAAACAGACTTTTTTAAAACACAAATTATTCCCTTTTTAAAATTTCTTTCTTTCTTTCTTCCATGAGCAAAAGCAACATCCAGAGAGAAGGAGAGAGAGAGAGAGAATGAGGGAGACAGCGCTCCTAACAGTCCTGACACCATGGTTTACCCCGGTCTCAGCCAGCCCTGGGTTAGGGGCTCAGGCACCCCTGGCACACTCAGGGTGGTCTCTGGATGAAAACCTGGACTCTGCCGTGCACATCAGCCTCACAGAGCATTGCGTTGTACTGCTATGCCTTGCTCTGGCCCCTTCAGAAACAAAATCTTGAACCAATGTATATTATAGTTAATAAATTATACAGTATTAAAAACTACTACTACGTTTTTATATAACATGACAATTATAACTTTATTTCACAACAACAATAAAGTCTAAATATAGCTCATGATACTCTTAGTAACAGAGTGTTAAAGGGGTCATTCTGGTACAGAAACAAAGTGTGAACGCAAGTCAATATGGTAACCTGCTGTTCAGGGATTAAGCCCATAAGAAGACAGCTTATAATTATTTTTTACTGCTTCTGCCATATTGATCTTAGAATAAACCAAATGGAGTGAAAGTAGGGTGGATACTTATGTGCACTCTTTGTTTTTAAAGAATGATTTTATTTAACTTTACTTATTTATTTTAATATGACCAGAGAGGGACAGAGTGTGTGTGTGCATGTGTGTGTGTGTGTGTGTGAGAGAGAGAGAGAGAGAGAGAAAGCCACCAGTTCCAGGACTTGAACCACAGTTGGCCACTCCACCATCTGGCCCCTATACATGCACTCTTTAAGTGGTATCATTTCTGGATAAATGGCCTTTATATTTAATTAGTCTTATCTTTTGTTGTAGATGACTCACTGTTCAAAATATTTAGGTATTTAAGATTTGGTCACTATGTCTACCTCTTGACTGACATGTCTGATATTTGAAGATGATATTTAAAAGTAAAAATTCTGTGAGATTCTACATCTTAAGGATGTATTTCAACCCTTGTGTACTGTGCTCTCTCTGGGTAGAGAATAAATATGAACTCTCTGATCTCTAAGTTTACATTCTATATGTTCAAAATCTAAATTAATTCGAACTCTAAGATCACGTTAAGGTGGAGTTACTATTGTTTGAAACTAGATACAAATTATGAGTAGACTTTGCCATGATTAATAAGCAGTAGTTCTTTATTCATGGATAAATATTGAGTAGGCAGAAAAATAGAACATGATCAAGACTGTGTCCTTGAAGAACTCAAAATCTACCTGGGAAGACAGATTTTAACAGCATATTCCAATATAAATATGACACCGGTAGACTCCAGGTAGACTGTTAAAAGAAGGGAAAGATAAATATTGTTGTGTTGATGATAAGCAGTGAGGAAGAGCTTCTGGAGAGGTGGACACTTGAGCTGCATCTGGAACAATAGTTAGGAGTTATATCAACTCCTGCCATGATCTGCACTGCAGGGTTATAAACTAGAAGGGAAAAGGGGAGAAAATGAAGTTGGCAATGTACACAGTTGCTACATGGACATGGTGAAAGTTCATTTCTTTTCCTTTTTGTTTTGTCCATATTAAAGAATTAATACAGGATCAGCAAGTGGTATGGTTGTTAATGTAGCCAGACACCCACATGGCCGACCACTGTTCGATTCCTGGACCCAGTGACTTAAACACTATGTAGGACATGTGTGCGTGCATGCTCAAAATCCAGAGAGGAGAATGTAGGAGAAAGGAGTGAGGAATGGCCATGCAGGGATGGGAGGGAATTTCTTACTTTTCCTTCCTTTGACGAGTGCATGTGCCCTATGGCAAAAACCTTAAAAAAAATTAATACATGACGAAGTAGACTGTTCAGAAGAGGGATGGAATATAGCTAGATATTCATAACAGGTAGAATGTACTTTGAGAGGAAGAGATTGCAATCTTGTTAGAAATGTGTCATTTGACTGTCTCTTCTCTTTGTTTTGACTTTCATCTTGGCCAGTTTTCCCCCAAACTGTGACAACGATGACTACCAACGCCATCACAATTTTATTTTACCGACTTAGTCTTAGAAATAAAAAATATATTTTTCTAAAAGTTACTAATAATGTAATTTACTGGACCCTTAGAGCCCTGGCTTGGACATGAACATAACACTAGAACAATCGTTATTGTCAAAGGATTGGGGTTGGGGCTGAAATGCTTTGGCCAACCAAGCCCTAGGCATTTCTTCTCCCCTTCTCCACCTGTAGTTTTCATGGTGGGTAAGGTTACATTTTAGAATTATTCTCAAATTCATTGCCCCTTTAGGAATAATGGAATGAGACAGAAGATTGTGGATATTTAAGAAGGGCCGACAGATGCCTGTTTGATAAGGTACACTTTTAGCTCTTTATGATAGCAGTGGGCCCATTTTAAGCTTAACCTTGCTTGTGTTTATTTGAAAGAGGAACTTCAGGGTTAAATGTGCCCCTGACACTTTGCCAGCAATGACTAGCACTCTACAGATGACCTTCATTAAATTAGTCTATATGTGGCTCTCAGAAGAAGTAGCTAAAGTTCAATGATTGATTCTGAAACAGAAAGGGTAGATTTCTTACCTAAAACATCTCTTAAGGTTTAGACGTTTTCAGAATAGAAACGAACGAAAAACACTGTCAGTTAAAGTGGGCACACGAAGCCGTGTCTGCAGAACCTGAGTTCCTCATGATGTGTGGCCACAAGCTTCCTTCTAAAGTCTCAACATCAATGCCCAGCTGTTTGCTGCTCTGGAGGAGTTCTGGCTCAGTAAACTGTTAATACAACTGTTTACTCTGTCATACAAATACAGATTTAAACATTTCGTGAGAAGAAAAAAAAAATGTAGACCATAATTCCAAGGCCCCAACAATGCTTCTGAAATGATCAGAAACGTAGTCCATCTCGCGATGCCTGAGCAGCTCTCCGGCATTCGGCAAGTAATCTGACTCAGAGTGACCCACGGGCGGAAGTCCGTGCCACAGCTGGGCGTGTGCCCGCCCAGTGACAGCACCTTGTTACCTGAAGACAGGTGCCGTTGGTAGGGGAGTGGAATTGCAGTTGTCTTGAAAGAGCAAAATCCAGCACTCACAATGCACTGCTGAAACTTGTAAGCCAGGGTTGAAATACTATCTTCATGATAGTATTGATGGCAATGTCTGCTTTATAGGGATAGCAACTGTAAAACGTGTCGATGTGGGGTTGAAAAGGGTACCTGAGAGTTACCAAGAACACATGAGAACCTCACTGGGATCCCAGCCAGAAACCTCAGCCTTACATCTGGACAGCTGCCAATAGGAACTTGACGGAAATGTTTGAAACTGAGAAAATATGCCAAACATAAATCTCTTGATGATAGGGAGCTGGGCATGAGCTTAAGAAAAACTGAATAATTGAGTGAAAAGAAAGTAGAGATGATAAATATATTTTTTTCTAAGAACTTTAATTATGAAAAGGGGAGAAAACTTAGAATGGAGGCTTAGGAAAATATAGAGTTCGGTAAGAGTTATTGACTATGAAATCACTAGTCATATTTTCACACTGAAGGAAAAGAAAAGATGGGGGGGAAAAGAATATTAACTAGCCAAGAGAGAGAAAGGAGATTAGAATCAGGTTATAAGGATTTGTAGTTGTGGGTGAATATAGTCATAAGTGTATGGATATATCTTCTGATGAGAAGAGAAAAATAATTCTCCATATATGTAAGATGCAGAAAAATTGAAAGTGAAAAGGAAGAACCGTATCAGCATGGTGGGTAAGGTTACATTTTAGAATTATTCTCAAATTCATTGCCCCTTTAGGAATAATGGAATGAGACAGAAGATTGTGGATATTTAAGAAGGGCCGACAGATGCCTGTTTGATAAGGTACATTTTTAGTTCTTTATGATAGCAGTGGGCCCATTTTAAGCTTAACCTTGCTTGTGTTTATTTGAAAGAGGAACTTCAGGGTTAAATGTGCCCCTGACACTTTGCCAGCAATGACTAGCACTCTACAGATGACCTTCATTAAATTAGTCTATATGTGGCTCTCAGAAGAAGTAGCTAAAGTTCAATGATTGATTCTGAAACAGAAAGGGTAGATTTCTTACCTAAAACATCTCTTAAGGTTTAGACGTTTTCAGAATAGAAACGAACGAAAAACACTGTCAGTTAAAGTGGGCACACGAAGCCGTGTCTGCAGAACCTGAGTTCCTCATGATGTGTGGCCACAAGCTTCCTTCTAAAGTCTCAACATCAATGCCCAGCTGTTTGCTGCTCTGGAGGAGTTCTGTCTCAGTAAACTGTTAATACAACTGTTTACTCTGTCATACAAATACAGATTTAAACATTTTGTGAGAAGAAAAAAAAAATGTAGACCATCACACAATGCACTACTGAAAATCCAGCACTCACAATGCACTGCTGAAACTTGTAAGCCAGGGTTGAAATACTATCTTCATGAAATGACTGATGGCAATGTCTGCTTTATAGGGATAGCAACTGTAAAACGTGTTGATGTGGGGTTGAAAAGGGTACCTGAGAGTTACCAAGAACACATGAGAACCTCACTGGGATCCCAGCCAGAAACCTCAGCCTTACATCTGGACTGCTGCCAATAGGAACTTGACGGAAATGTTTGAAACTGAGAAAATATGCCAAACATAAATCTCTTGATGATAGGGAGCTGGGCATGAGCTTAAGAAAAACTGAATAATTGAGTGAAAAGAAAGTAGAGATGATAAATATATTTTTTTCTAAGAACTTTAATTATGAAAAGGGGAGAAAACTTAGAATGGAGGCTTAGGAAAATATAGAGTTCGGTAAGAGTTATTGACTATGAAATCACTAGTCATATTTTCACACTGAAGGAAAAGAAAAGATGGGGGGAAAAAGAATATTAACTAGCCAAGAGAGAGAAAGGAGATTAGAATCAGGTTATAAGGATTTGTAGTTGTGGGTGAATATAGTCATAAGTGTATGGATATATCTTCTGATGAGAAGAGAAAAATAATTCTCCATATATGTAAGATGCAGAAAAATTGAAAGTGAAAAGGAAGAACCGTATCAGGTTTTTTTGTTTTTTTTTTAGTGGGTTTTTTTAAAGAGGTTTTTGCTTTAGGGCACGTGCGCTTGCCAGACAGAGAGAGACAGAGAGACAGAAAGCGAGAAATCACCCCCCAGGGGGGATGGCCACGCTGCAATCCCTTCTTCTCCATTCTCCTTTTGGGATTGTGGGCATGCACGGAAACGTGTCCAGCGTGAGTTTTAAGCCATAGGGTCCAGGACGCGAACCGCTGTCAACTACGTGGGAGTCTAGTGACATAGCCATTACGCTAACTGCTGGTCCCATCTCAGTTTTAAAATCTCTTTCAGGAAGAGGAAAAAATCTCATGTTATTTAATAGGGGATACATAAAACTCTGCTATAAAATTTAAGTAGGATTGGAGCCAGAAGGTGGTCTAATAGTTAAGGAGCTGGACTCTCATATGACCAACCACAGTTCGGGTCCCTGACTTGGTGGCTTGAAAGTCAAGCCAGGTGCATGTGCATATGTGCCCAAAATCTGGGAGGAGAAGGAATGGTGGCATGTCCATTTCCCCAAGGAGTGATGTCTTCTCACTTTCTCTCTCACTGCCTGTCTCTCTGGTGAGCGCATATGTCCTATGCCCCCCCTCAAAAAAAAATTAAGTATGATTACAAACTATATGGCTAGTGTTCTATTTTTTTCACTAAGGGCATGTTTTCCAATTCTTTATCTGTAAAATGAAATGTAATTATATCTGTAGAAGAATCCTTGTAAACTATAAAACACCATTCACATTAGTTTTATTTATTTTTAATTATAATAAAATGCATTTATCTCCTTGAAGTAATCAAAACTATATATGAGATAAATGAACACCTACTTAGCCTTAACCACATTTACATTGCGAGGCTGGATGTATTTCATTGTAGCTACATATATGAAGGATAGATACAATATTCAAATATGATCCGCGTGAGGTTATACCCGTATTGATGTTAGACCACTAACACGCAAATGACGAAAATGTTTGTCCCTAAACTTCATGTCAAAAGCGAGCATGAAAAAGAGAGAATTTTATATGCCTAACGTTCCAAGTAACCTTGTAAACATAGTTCGACATATTGTTTTTCTCCACAGAAGTGACTAGAGAGCTCTTCTGAATTATTTATGCGACCCATCTGTTCTTGCCTATCATATCTTCCAGAACAGACAAATCTCATGGCCTTCAGACTTCAGCTACTACTACCTCTAGATGAGCAGCTGTTTTCTTATCAAAAAATCCATACCAAAGCTGTTTATCCTAAGTTGGTGAATTTCATTAGTATCCCTAAGGCTCTGGCTGAATTAATCTATTTAAACAGCATTCTCCTTAAAAACAGGTGTTAAAGTGGCTTATCTCAACTCTATCATTTTAACAATAGTACTTGGGGAAAAAAAGGAAACTTCACATTTTCTGCTAAAACAATACGGTTGCTTTCATTTACCATGGCTTTCTGTTATAAAAACAGTACACAATTGTCTACAGATGACAGGGCCTTAAGAATCCTATCCTAATCAAAGAGTGATTTCCATCTAGAACGTTTCAAGTGAAATTAACATTGTACAGCAGTTTAATTATTATAATTTTAAGATGCTACACTTAAATAAAAATGCTTTCTGATCACTGCATGTGTCCTAGCGCTGATGTAACAAATTACAGCAAACATGGTGGCGTGAAATAAGCATTTATTCTCTCACTATTCTGAGCCCCAGAGGTGCAAAGTCAAGGTTTTAGCAGAACCATCTTGTCTATGCGTCTTCCAGCTCTGTGGCTGTCAGCATTTCTTGATGTATCCCCCATCGCCTCCGTCCCTGCATCTGTGGTTCCATTGCCGCCTCCTCCTCTCTGTGTGGACTCTTCCTTCGCCACTCTGTTACTACGTAAGCTGTAATGGCATTTAGGGACCACTACTAATTCAGTTTAATCACACCATGTTGTCAAAGAAACAAATTGCATGGGACAAATTAAGACAAAGAAGGCTTTGTGTAAGACCATTGCAAAGGAAAAGAAAGAGAAAGACCCCAACTTGCTTTAATGAAGATGGAAGAAGCTTTAAGCACTGGATGGGTTACTGGAAAAGTCCTGGAGACAAGAGAGGGTGTAGCTGGGCTTTCTTGTTTTTGTCAGTTGGTACATCCAGAATATTGGCTTCAACCTCCCACTTTAACTGGAAAATAGCAATCTGACATATCTTGACGATTTCATTTTTTAAAAGAATAATTAATTGTTCCTTATCATTGTATTTATTATTTTAAAATTTGCTACAGGGCACATGTACTCACCAGAGAGACAGACAGAGACAGAGAGCAAGAACAAGAGTGAGGCATGGGCATAGTAAGAAAGCAAGTCGCCAGATCCAGGATTTGAACCACATCGTCCTTGTGGGAATCCAGTACCTTAACCACCACGCCACCTACTGGCTTGGATGATTTTATTTTTAAAAGGATAACTTCCTGGTCTCTGAGGAAGATGTTTCTGTGTTGTGCAAGTGGCCAGAGGCTAGAATGAAATTGGCATTTTGGTGGGCAGAGAAAAATTCACAGCTGCAAGTTTTTGAAGTTAAATGCTCTAATTAGAGGGAAATAAGGAGTCTGGAGTCAGAAAGAAACTTGTCTAAAGTTTAATCAAGCTGAAGGAAGCATTAAATCTGTATCAAGTCAATGTCAAGGTCCTTAGTTTAATTATACCTGTAAAAATACTTTCTCTAATTAAGGTAACATTTAGAGATTCCAGAAATTAGTACATGTGGAGTTGAGAATCTAGACCACTGTACCACCTGCGCACCCCTGAGACAATCTCTTTATCTCTCACAGGACTGAACTGCAGACATTTCTTGTTGGTTTTCACATTACTTTTTGTCTCTTCTAAAGCATCATCTTTATCATCTTTTTTTTTGTTTGTTTTAGAGATTTTCACTATAGGGCACGTGCGCTCGCCAGAGAGACAGAGAGAGACAGAAAGATAGAAAGCGAGAAATCACCCCCCAGGGGGGATGGTCACGCCGCAATCCCTTCTCCTCTCAGGATCTTGGGCACACACGCACATATGCCCGGCGTGAGTTTGAGCCACCGAGTCTAGGACGCGAACTGCGGTCGACTATGTGGGAGTCCAGTGACATAGCCATTACACTAACTGCTGGTTCCCAAGCCTCATCTTGTTTTTTATAGAATTATTTTTCTGTATTCCATATTTTTAAATGCTATAAGCACCTCTTCTGATCATTGTCCATGTTGATAATTTTCTTCAAAGGAAACCCATTTAGTTACCCCATGCTGCTCATGAAGGAGCCCACAGAGGACTTATTGAAAAGTAAAGGTATTTGCAAATTTAATGTAATTTTTAAAATACTAAAAACAAAATAAAATAAAATACAAAATGAAACTAAAGTAAAATACTTAGGAATAAGTTCAACCAAGGAGATGAAACATCTATACACTAGGAATTATAAAGTGCTGATGGTAGACGTTGAGGAAGGCACAAATGAATGGAAAGATAACTCATGTAAGAATTAACATTGTTAAAATGTCCATACTAAAAGTGATCTCCGTTGGCCAGCAGATGACATACTGGTTACATTGCTCCGTGCAGGACACACAGTCAAGCTCTGCTCGAGCCCCAGACCCACTGACTTGAAACTCATGCTGGATACGTGTGCGTGCATGCCCCAAATCCCAAGAGGAGAATGGAGGAGAAGGGACTGTGGAGTGGCCGTCCTCCCCGGGAGTGATTTCTTGCCTCCTCTCTCTCTGTCTCTGGCAAGCACACGTGTCCTATAGCAAAAATGTCTCTTAAAGAAAACATTGGTGAGTGGATGTGAAGAGTTCTCACAACAAAAACGGTAACTATGTGAAGTAATACACATGTTAACTAGCTAGATTTAGTCATTTGGCAATGAATATATACTTAAAAAATTATATTGTGCACAGCAAATACATACAATTTTATCTACTGATGTAAAACAATTACATATAAGAAATAATAAACAAACCAAAAATAAAACCAAAAACTTCATCCAAGGGTTTAAAAAGCCTGTGGGCAGAGCCAGCAGATGGCGCACTGGTTACATCACCAGACGCCCACATAGTCGACCGCGGTTCAAGTCTGGGACCTGGTGGCTTAAAACACACTGAACATGTGTGCACGCATGCCTCACGTCCCGAAAGGAGAATGGAGAAGGAATTGCAATGTGGCCATCACCTATGAGAGAAGGGGGAGGGGATTTCTCGCTTTTTGTCTCTTTCTGGTGAGCACACGTGCCCTTTAGCAAAAATTGCTCGGGGAGCGGGGAGGGGGGGAATAAAAAAAGAGCCTTTGGCCTACGAATACCGGGACTTGAGTGTTTACTTACTTGAGTTTGTAGACACAGCGTTTAACAGTAGTTAATAAAATGTAAAAAGAAGAGACTGATCTATTTCAGAGTAGCTGAACATATTCAGGCTCATCTTGGGAGTCCTTCAAAAATGCAGAATACTGGACTACTCCTTAGCCTAATGGTTAAGAGGGTTGGATATGGGACCAGCAGTTAGCGTAATGGCTATGTCACTGGACTCCCATGTAGTCGACTGCAGTTCGCATCCCAGACGTGGTGGCTTAAAACTCACGCCGGGCGCGTGTGCATGCGTGTCCAAGATCCCGAGAGGAGAATGGAGGAGAAGGGATTGTGGTGTGGTCATCACCCCTGGGGAGGTGAATTCTCGCTTTCTGTCTCTTTGTCTCTCTCTGTGTGTCTGGTGAGCGCACGCACCCTATAGCAATAATCCTTTAAAAAAAAAAAAAAAAAAAAAGAGGGTTGGATACTGCATGGCTGACCGAGGTTTGAATGAAGCCTTAATTGATTAAAAAACATGATGGGCACTTGTGTGTACATGCCTCAAATCCCAACAGAGTGGAGAAATGAGAAGGGTTTATGGTGTGTCTATGCCCTATTGGAAGATACTTTCTCCCTCTCTTCTCTCTCTCTTTCTCTCTCTGGTGAGCATATAGCCCTCAGACGATTAAAAAAAAAGATACAGAATCCCAGTTTTCTAGGCTCCATACAGACTAAAATTGGAGGAATTTTATTTCTTAAAATAAAGGATCATTTATTTTATTATCATATCGCTTCACCAAGCACCACTTTGAATATAGATAAATTATGCTACTAATATAATATGAAGTTCTTTCCATGTATGTTTTAATAAGCCAACTGGTTTTAATGATCTATTTTACTTATGGAGACGTGAGGCACTAAAGATTAAAATATAAAATAGGGTTTGCGTTTTTGAAAGGCACTCAGGAGAGTGCTGGTACCGGAAGCAGGATAAATGCTGTGGAAATACCAGGAAGGACCAGGTACTGTTCCCACTGGCCTGTAGGGCCTCAACCTCAAACACTTCATTACCCACCATGGTGAAAAGATGTGCCCTTTATCACAGTATTTTTAACTCACAAATTTTTTTTTTTCTGGATCTAGGAAAAGATGAAATGTTCCACAAATGTATTTGAAATTATTTTACTTTTAAATTTGCTTTTAAAAGCTATTCCTTTCATTTGTAGACTAGACTAGACATTCGTCTTACACTCATTGTGCATCCCTAATTGAGTAATTCCATTATCTACGTATGTTTTTGGCAGCTACACTTTTAAATCCAAATATTTAGATTTTAAACATTATTATCTAATAGATGGAATTGTGTACACTGTAGGAAAAAAATAGAGTCTGATGTCTGCATTGTATCTCTTAATTTTGCACCTTGGTAATCTTTATAGGCATAATCTCTTAGAGTAGGTGGGTAAGTTGCTATACCAGTTTAGCTAACTCTCTACCAATGTAAACTTTACAAATAAGGAAGAATAAGTTTCAGTGTCCTCTTTTAAATGTGCGCTTGTGACAATTAAACAAACAAAAAAAACTTACCTGTTTTTTTTTTTGTTTATGGTTTTTTAAGTTCACTTTATTTATTTTTTCCATGAGTGAGAAACACAGGCAAATTCCCTCTACACAAGCCTGATGCTATGATCCACTTCTGTCCCTTAGCCAGTCCCTGATCCTAGGCATACACATGCTTGGCATCCTCAGGGAGGTCTTCAGACTTGAACTAGAAGCTTTCCATGTGGGAATCCCATGCAGAGCATCTCGTTGCTGGGCCACCACCTAGTACTCTGCTTTTTGCTTGGTTATTTTGACAGTAGTTATCCTGACAGGTGTGAGATGATACCACATTGGGGTCTTGATTTACATTCCCCTGATGACCAGAGACCTTGAGCATTGTTTCCTAGACCTATTGAGCATTTGCATTTTTTTTTCCCCTGAAGAAATGTCTGTTCAAGTCCTTACCCCATTTTTTAAGCAGGTCATTTGTTTTTTGGCTATCGAATTATGTAAGTTTCTTTTTAATTTTAGAAATTAACCTGTTATCTGACATGTGGTTTACAAATATTTTATCCTATTCTGAAAGTTGTCTTTTCACTTTTCGGATTGTCATGTTCTATGCAGAAGTTTTGTTTTGTTTTGCTTTTGATGTCATAAACTTGTTTAGAGCTGTTCTTGCCTGTGTTTTGTTGTCATTTACACAAAGTAATTGCTAAGAAAAATGTCATGAAGTTTGTTCCCTATGTTTCTTGTTTTTTTTTTTTTAAAGTATCCTAGGTCTTCTATTTAAGTCTTCAATCTTTTTTGAGTTGATTTTTGTGCGTGGTGAAAGTGTGGTCATTTTTATTCTTTGACATGTGATTATCTAGTTTTCACACTAATGTTTATTGAAGAGACTATCTTGTTGAAGGTTAGTTCACTGTGTATGCATGGATTTCTTTCTGAGCTCTTTTCTTTGTACCATTAATCTCTATATTGGCAAGGTTGTGAAGGAATTGGAACCTTTGGACACTATAGGTAAGAAAATGAAATAGTACAGCTGCTTATGAGAAGTACCATGAGATTTCCCAAAATTAAAGGTAGAATTCCTTTTATTTTATTTTTGGAGAGGTTTTTACTATAGGGCATGTGCGCCCACCAGACAGACAGAGACAGAGAGACAGAAAGCAAGAAATCACCCCCCAGGGGGATGGCCACACCACAATCCCTTCTCCTCCATTCTCCTCTCAGGATCTTGGGCACACACACACACACGTGCCCAGCATGAGTTTTAAGCCACCGGGTCTGGGATGCGAACCACGGTCGACTACGTGGAAGTCCAACGACTTGACCATTATGCTAACTGCTGGTCCCATAAAAGTAGAATTTCTTTATGATCCAGCAATCTCAATTCTGGTTATTTATTCAAAATAAATGAAATAGGAGATCAAAAAAAGATATCAGTCCTCTCATGTTCATTCAGCACTATTCACAATAGCCAAGATGTAGAAATAATCTAAATGTCCACCAACAGATAAATGGTGGACATTTATATATAAATATTATATATAGTAGGTCATTGGGAAAGTCTTTTCTATGTTTTTTAAGGTGTCATGACTTTCCTGATGACCCAATATGTCCAATATGCAAACACACGCATGCACACACACATATGTACACACATACACATGCATGTCTATGTATACACACACACACACACACACTGGAATACTGATATTCAGCTTTTAAAAAGAATGAAATATACAACAAAATGGATGAACCTTGTAGACATTGCATTATGTAAAATAAGGCAATAGTTCACAGAAAGTTAAATATGTATGTTACACTTATGTGATTTATCTAAAATAGTCTAAATCATAGAATCAAAGGATAAAATGCTGATTGTCAACAGCAGGGAATATAGGAAAAAGGGGAGTTGCTAAGTTGTAGGTGAAAGTTCCTTAAGCAAGATCATATTTTAAAGATATGCTGCACACTAGGGCCAGCAGGTGGCATGGTGGTTAAGGGCACTGGACTCCCACATGGCCGACCAAGGTTTGAGTTCCAGACCTGATGGCTTGCTTTCTCACTTTCCCTCTCTCTCACTCTGTCTCTCTCTGGTCAAATTAAAACAAATCAAGTTTAATAATTCTTAAAAAAAAAAAAAAAAGACATGCTGCATAAACTTGTACCTATGGTCTAAAATAATGTAACTTAAAAAGTTGTTACAAGGTTAGATCTCAAGATATGTTTTACCACAGTTAAATATAGTTTTTCTCATTTTTTTAAATTGCAGTGTGTGTGTGCACGCACTCTTGGAGAGACAAGCACAGAGAGGAAAAGGAATATAGCACTCCTAATAAAGCACAATCATGCCCTGTCATTGGAGGGTGTGTGCAGAGCAGTAATGGGGCTTCCTGGCCCTTCTCCCAGCATAGTATCAGCAAACACCTCATGAGAAAACTAAGCTTCCCCTGCCCTGCAGTACTGAGGAGCTCTTCTCCCCAGGCAGGTCCATGGAAACCATGTTTGGAACTTGGACTTCTGCCTCAATGTGGCAGAAGGTGGTATTCCTCACTATTTGAGAAGTGGTCAGAAGTGACCACTAAAACACATTTAAATAAGTAAGACCCAGTAGTTCCTAGAGTAATATCCAAAATGTTCAGCTTTCAGTTGAAATTACTTATATGAAGTACCACAAAAAACTCAACTTGAATGACAACGGTCATCAAAAGATACCAACCAAAAAAAGATTCCGATGCTAGAATTATCTGCCAGGGATTTGAAAGCAGCAGTACAAATATGCTTCAATGAACAGATATGAGAAGACAAAGGAAAAAGATAGCCTCAGTTTGCTGCATTAGGCCAACCGCTGAGGTAGAGGTACACAGTTCTCACAGTTAAGATATGTCCCTCATTTCTGACACCAATCACATCTTCAGGCATTTTGTATGGCCAACCTCAGTTTGGACAACTCACCAGAAAGACTGACAGACATCACTGAAAGCCAGTTTACTCATAATTAAATTTATTGCCAGGAATTTCAGACTAAAGTCAGCCATGTGAAGAAGCTGGAATTACCAAAGCTCTGGCATCTTTTCACTGTGCAGTCCGGATGTAGCAGTGTCCTGGCATTGGCTTGTGACATTATTCATGGTGTATTGTCAACTAGGGAAGCTCATATGAACCTCAGTGTCTAGAGAATTTAACTGAGGATCTATCACAAAGACATAATTGCTTGTCCATGTCTCCAAGTCAACTGATGCTGTGCGACCCAAAGCCTTCATCCTAAATCACATTGTTGGTGTTTCTGGTATGACCAATCTCATCCTAAATATTATCTCAGATGACCACACTCCCACCTAATAACACAGCATTCTATCTGATGTAACTCAGAGTCTGCAAGCGAGCAACAACACCCCTCTCAGGCATAGCAGAGATTGCCTTCCCTAAACCACTCGTGAAGGACATCTCTCTTTTTGGACATGGTTAAAATTTTATCAAACACTCAGCAAAGCCATAAATGTTATAAAGACCAGATGGCAATTTAAAATGTGAAAATCAAAACAAAACACTCAACAAATGGGACCCATAGCAGAACAAAAAAACAGAGAATAATTCATGAATTGGAAAGTAAAACCATAGAAATTATCCAATAAGAAAAACAGAAAGAAAATACATAAACATAAATAAGAACCCAGGACTTATGACTTGTACTTGAGCAGAAGATCTGACTTCCTTGTCATCAGAGACTTGTAAAGAAAGAAGGAGAAAAAGCAGTTGGCATAACGGTTACATTGCTAGACTCCCACCTAGTTGATCGTGGTTTGAGTCTGGAACCTGGCGAACTAAAACTCATGCCAGGTGCATGTGTGTGTGTGCCTAAAATCCCAAGAGGAGAATGGAAGAGAAGAGGTTGCAGTGTAGCCATGCCCCGTAGTGGGTGATTTCTCACTTTGTTTTCTCTGTCTTTGTCTCTCCAGTGAGCACACTCACCCTACAGGAAAACACACACACACACACACACACACACACAAAACTCTCTTCTTATTAAAAAAAAAAAAAAAAGAAGAGGCTAAAATTACTCAGTTATAGCATCCAACAATTTCCCACATTTAGAAAAGACATAAGCCTATAATCCCTATAATCTTAAGAAGTCAAAAGGCTTCCAAACTGGTCAAACACAAAATAATCCACACCAAGACACATGCTGAACCAAATTCTAAAAACCAAGACAAAAGTGTCTTTAAAATAAAGACTGAAACCTACTATCTTAGCTATATGTGCAAAATTATTAGAGTGATTTCTTATCAAATACTATGGAGACCAGAAAGAAGTAGGAGAACATTTTCACATTCTGATAGAAAAGGACTATTACTAGGGTTTGATAGCAGGCTAAACTGTCCTTGAGGTATTAAAAGGATTTTGAGACATTTTAAGATGAAAAAAACTAATAAAATTTTAGTGACCTACCCTAAAATAATAGTTTTTAGAATTTAGTTCAGGTCTTTAGTGACCTACCCAAAAATAATAGCTGAAGGAAGTTCTCTAAACAGAAAGGAAATGGTAAAAGATGTTATCAGACCATTAAGAAGAAAGGACAAACAACAACAACAAAAACCTGAAAATATGTGTAAATACAAGTGACCTTCCTGATCTCTTCAGTGTTCTGAATTATGTTTAGTGAACAAAGAGAAAATCTATCTACAGCCTAACATGATACCTGATCTATGTAGAGGAAATATTTAAGAAAATTAAATTGTAAGTGAATGAAGCCAAAAAACTTAAAGAGCAGGTAATATTTCTACACATTTTTCTGCATTTTTTTTTGCCACAAACTGGTAAAATGTCAACATTATCACATGGTAATATTATATAAAAATGTAACCCTGAGTAAAATGGTTAAGCAAACTGTGATGCACACCATGGAATTCTGCTCACCACAAACAAAGGATGAGTTATTACATTGGTACACACAATTACTTTGGTAAATCTCATGGATATTGTATTGAGTTAAAAAAAGAGAGAGAGAGAGAGAGAGAGAGAAATGGGGCAGCTCTGTAACCTAGTAGTTAAGAGAGCCAGATCCCACATGGCCTACTGTGGCTTCAAGTCCTGGCCCTCTGAGCTAGAAAAACACACCAGGAATGTATGTGTGGATGCGTACTGAAATTCCAACAGAATAGAGAAATAGGAGAGAAGGGAGTGTGGCATGACCGAGCACCCCGTGGGGTGCTTTGTCCTCATCCTTCTCCCTCTCTCTCTGGAAGGGGAGTGCATGTGCCCTTGGGCAAAGCAAAACCAAAAACAATCCAAAACATCCAGAGAACCCATATTATCTGATTTCGTTTGTATGCTGTCCTGAAAATGATAAAATTATAGAGATGGCATCAGTTTAGCGTTTGTAGGGGTTGGAAATAGTTGGAAGCAGAGGAACACGTGTGACAACGAAGGGGTGGCATGAAGGACGTCTTTGTTGTGATAAAACAGTTCTCTGTGGGCACCAGCAGGTGGTGCGGTAGTTGGGGTGCTGAACTTTTATGTGGCCAACCATGGTTCAAGTCCCAGATTAGAGGGCTTGAAAATCCCACTGAGCACATGTGTGTGCGAGCCTAAAATTCTGAGAAGAATAGAGAGGGGGTCATGGCATGGACAACCCCACCAGGGAGTGATTTCTCACTTTCCTCTCTTTGTCTCTGTCTCTCCCTCTCTGGTGAGTACATATATCCTATAGCAAAATAAATAACAAAATAAAATCATAACAACATGGTTCTGTGCTTGATTATGATGATAATTTTATGTACGCTAATGAAAAAAAATCGCATAGAATTATGCACATATGTTATACCTGTGTGAATTTCTTGGCTTTGATATTTTGTTATCTTGACATCAAATGTGATTATTAGCAGAACCTTGAAGACAGATACACAGGATCCTGCCTATACTATTCATATAACTTCTCATGAATTTGACTTGTTTTAAAATAAAGTAATTAAGAGAATGGAGTCACATAGCCGACCAGGTTTCAAATCCTAGCACAGCTTCTTGGAAAACACACATATGTGCGTATGCCCTAAATTCCTCCCAATAGCATGGAGACATGAAAAAGAAGGATTGCAACACGGCCATGCCCCATTGGGGGCTGCTCTCCTCTTTCTCTAGAAAACACACACACCGTCTAGTCATAAAAGAGAGGCAGCTTGAACACTAAGTAACCGTTGGTTAAATCCTATCTCATATTTAAATAATATGACTAATACCTAGACTTCTTATTTATTTATTTATTTGTTTGTTTATTTATTTATTTCAGTTTCCAAAAAGCTCACATGCTTGCCCAAGAGAGAGACAGAGAGAGAGAGAAAGAGAGGGAAAGTGAGCAAGCACTCCGTGGGGAATGATCACAACACGGTCTCTTCTCCATCTTTCCCTCCTTTCAGGATTTGGGGCACACTCATACACGTGCCTGGTGCATTTTTCAAGCCTGAGGTCTGGGACTTGAACTGTCCAGGTGGGATCCACCTGCCTTCACCACCACAACACCAGTTGGCCTGATTTCTTAGAAAAATAAGTTGACGTTAGCCACTTCTGATCATTTAGAGAAGCTAATGATACGTGATCATTAAGCAGTTTCATGCATTAATTCCTGGGAAGCTCACACACCCTCTTGATGGCTACTACTATGACCTGTGAAAATACGTAGCCTCCCTGGAGTTCTTAACTTTCCTGGAAACATCCTAGTGTCCCCAAAACAGTTTCGCAAACTGTTAAGGGTTAGCTCTACCACATTTGTTTCCCTCATGCGGGGACTAACTGTTCTGACCTGAAAGGATAATAAAGGTCTATCATCCCGAGAAGGCCACGTATGTCCAGCCAGTACCAGGCACCTTCCCCAACCCCCAAAGGACCAGGAAGCCTGGAGGGGCTGTGTCCATGGATATGTCCACTCCTGGAGCTGAAGATCCTAGACTTGGCGATAGCTCTAGTCTGTGAAGCTAAAATGTACACGGAAGGCACCTGGGGCAATCTGTTTTCTGAGGAGTTTGAAGGATGGAAGTTTGAATCCAGGCCCTCTGGTTTTCCAGGTGACCCTTCCAGGTGTGTGTTTGTGTGTTCTGGGGAGGTGGGGGCAGCGACAGCTACCACTTTCTTCTTCGCCAGCAGAAAAGCAGAAAATTTGTTTTCCTGGTTCTTGGCCGATGGGGTGCTGCTTATTCAGGGAGACAAAGAAACCAGCATCAGCTGTCTTATGTCACCCCAGGGAGAGGGACTAGGACAAAGGAGGGCTGACACATTTTTCTCTATGAGGTATTTTATAAGAAATCCCTCTCTGAGTCAGAACACCTCATGGGCTCACTCGGGATAAAATTAATAACCCCGAAAAGTACAAACCCAACACTATTGCACTCTACAGAACAGGACGCAGTGTCACAGGCATGACAAGCAACCTTCTCCAAGGTCACATGGTTTCTGGGTGACATTGCAGAAACTGAAGCCTCAATGGCCCTGCTCCAGAAACTATTCATTGAGCTGCTACTCTCTAATGGGGAAGGGAAAAATAAATTTAACAAGACCACAAGCTAATGCTAAATCAAGAATCCTGATTCTTTCTCATAGCTGGTATCTTTTACCAGAAAGATGATTCACTTTACATGCAAAGCAAATTCTAACTTGTTTTCATTGAGAGATTCCTTGGGGAATTTTAAATTAGAAGGATGAAAATTCAGGATCCTTTTAATAATTTAGAATAATGAAAGAGAGTATTAATAACTGCTGCTTTTTATCAGGGACAGGGATGGGTTTGATAGAAAGGTACAGACAAAAACTGGTAGCCAGGCCTGGGTTGCAATAGCTATTCAAAGAGATTTGGGGAATATCACATTTAAGATTACAAACAGTCTCGGAAGGGTCTCCATATAATTATGTTTTCTTTATTATTTTGCAAGGGTGTTAATTGCCTACTAGTAGTTAACTTCCCATGTGACTGTCAAGGAATGGAATCAGTAGTCGAGCAGAGGGACCAAGCTGTCCTGACCTTTGTGACCAGTAGCATTTCCTCACCCCTGGCAAGGTGTTTCTGTTTTAATAAAACGAGCAGGTGCAAACGTACAAGATTTCTCCAGAAAGCCACTAGCTAAATCAGTTCATCTCATAGTTCTGAAATTAAAATGTAGCCAATCAGAACTTTGAAATATAATTGCCTCATTTTCAAACTTAAATACATTATGGACCTCCTGCTAAGACTGCACCTGGCAAATCTACTTATTAAAGTTATGAAGGGAAGAGTTTGCTGAGACATTTTAAATATTATGCTGACATTGTAATAAAATAAAGGAGAAAAGTAGGCGTGATCTAACCCTGCGGATGTCTGCTCAGGTTACTAGACACTATCATTCCTGCAGAGTGGATCATCCTGTTTCAGCCACAGAAATATTCCAAGTAATTTTACACAAAGTAAGACCTACTGCATTTAAATATGTGACCTCCCTTATAGTTGTTTAATTTCTCTGAACTTTTTACTGTTTTACTACTCAGACAGTAGCTATCATTTAACTCAACCAAGTTTTTAAAAAGGCCTTTCTTTAACAAGGCTTCTTTCTTCTCTAGAGTGGCTTCCTGTGTTTTTATAAATGCTTATGTAAGAAAAGTGTAGAGGCTATAAGAAAGATGAAATCTAATTCCCATCACTATGCTGGCAAACCACGTGTGTGTATTCTGAGATGTGATTAATTTTCATCAGTGAGCAAAGAAGATTCAGAAATGGAATTCAGATCTCTGGCATCCATATTTTCACCTAAGTTCCTAGAGGTTTTTCTCTACTATTTTCTTAGTGCCATCAAAATAATAAAATGCTCAATGTTTGGCTGAAAAATATTTGCACTTAAAAAATGCAGTACTACAATTACTTTATACCAAAGATCATTATATCAGATGCAGATCTTTATTCATTTATTTATTTGTAGGGAGATTTTTGCTATATGGTGTGTGTGCTCACCGGGGAGATAGAGAGAAAGTGAGAAACCGCCTCCAGGGAAGATGGCCATGCCGCACCCCCTTCTCCTTCGTTTTCCTCCTGGGACTTTAGACACACATGTACATGCATCCAGCATGAGTTTCAAGCCTATGGGTCCAGGACTCGAACTGTGGTCAACCACATGAGAGTCCAGCGCCTCCACCACTACACCATCTGTAGGTCCTGAGATACATCTCTTTAAAACATAGATGATCACAGCAGTAACAATAGTAACAAAGCATACACTAATATTCAGAAATAAAATAAACATTGCCTAAGAACGTGATGTGAAAACATAGTTATGAAAACATAAGTGTATCGTGCATAGTCGGCTGTACAAGCGGTTGCCTCTGGTACCCCCCTGTTCGGCGTGAATTAGGAACTACAGGGCAATAGTGCTTTGTGGTGGGAAGGCCCTGGTGGAGGGTGCTGTCTTTCTATTTTCCTTTCTTCGTCAGTCTCACTCGTGGATAGAAGAAATAAACATATAATACAAATACTGCATATTGCATCACATGCAGCTGGTCTGGGATTGCGTCCTGGTGAAGATGATTGTCTTTAGGAGAGATTAGTTTCCAGAAGAACTTAAATAAAATCAGGCGAGGATGTCAAATTAATTACAAATTCTTGCTCAGGTTTTAGAGCTTTTGGGGTTCTAGTATTGTGACTATAGGATTGTAGGGTTTATTACAAACACATATTTTTATTTTGAGGTAGTTTGATCAATAATTTCATATATTTTCATCAAAATTATGCATTAAAGAGCAATGTAACTTTTACTGATTTTCAAAAAAAATTGTTTGATGTTGTCTCTAAATTAAGTGGTCTCTGTGTTTGTCATCACTACTTGTGGCTTTTTGGTGTTCCAATGACATTATCTTTTTTTTTTTTTTTTAGAGAGATTTTTGCTATAGGGCATGTGTGTGCCCCAGAAAGAGAGAGACAGAGAAACAGAAAGCAAGAAGGGGTGACCATGCTGCAGTTCCTTCTCTTCCATTCTCCTCTCTGGATCTTGGGCATGCTCGCACTTGTGCCAGGTGTGAGTTTAAACCACCAGGTCCAAGACTCGAACCACAGTCAACTACATGGGAGTCCAGCTACATAGCCATTACACCAACTGCTGGTCCCAAACATTATCTTTTGCTAACACTGTCATCCATCGACAGCCATTTGCCTCATGCAATTATAGATCTATGGAAACCAGCTGAAAAGCAAAGCCTTCTTGGTTGTGTTGATGGCTGGCGGCCCTGTTGGGCCATGTGCTGAAGAAATAGATGAACTCTCTTTGGGACACGGAAGAGAGAAAGCCCAGAAAATTCTGACTACTGGAGTTAAAAGAGCTAACTGCTTCTTGGCCCCTTGTATTCAAACCATGCAGGAGAAAACCCAGGTCTTTTCCGTATGTTCCGTAACAGAGCAGTATTAAGGTTTTCTCTATTTAAAATCTTGACTACTATTTTTTTTTCTTTTGCTGTAAAAGTATGTGTGCTTGCCAGAGAGAGGGAAAGTGAGAAATCACACCCCACCTCTAGGAGGGATAGTCACAATGTCATCCCTTATCCTGACCCTACATTCTCCTCTCGAGATCTTGATCATACACTCATACATGGCTGGTGTGATTTTCAAGTCGCTGGGTTTGGGGCTTGAACTGTGGTCAAGTGTTGTAACCATCATGCCATCTTCTGGCCCCCAAATTTTAATAGCTCTAAAGTAGTCATTCCCCTTTGAATCTAAGAGAGGCTGAAAGGCAAAAAAGTAAAGAAATGCAACAGGGAGCAGCAGTTAGCGTAATGGCTATGTCGCTGGACTCCCACGTAGTCGACCGCGGTTCGAGTCCCAGACCCGGTGGCTTAAACTCACGCCGGGCGCGTGTGCGTGCGTGCCCAAGATCCCGAGAGGAGAATGGAGGAGAAGGGATTGCGGTGTGGCCATCCCCCCTGGGGGGTGATTTCCTGCTTTCTATCTCTCTGTCTCTCTCTGTCTGTCTGGCGAGCGCACGCGCCCTTTAGCAAAAACCTCTCCAAAAAAAAAAAAAAGAAATGCAACAGATTTGAGAACTATTTCTGAAAAAGTGCTGTGGGTGGGGTCACTAGCAGAGAGCCATGTTAAAAGGAAGAGCTCTCCAGAAAGGAAAACCAGGCCATAATCAGGAACATCCTTCTTACGCAGGGCAAGGAGCTCCCTCAGTGTCGGCCATAGAGGGCTTTTGGATTCACGGTCCCCATTCATGCCTGCTAAAAATAGTAGTGTTTATTGTGGTCACTCTCTCCCTCCTCCACTGAAATTGTATATGGAAGGTAAATCATGCCTTTTTTTTAATTAATTGATTTGCAGACTAGTAGAAGCCATATCAAAAATCGACTTATAGACCTGCCCACATCATTCTGCTGTCCTGGCTTTTGCACTTACTACAGTAATTGAACATTTGAATGATCCTCCCTAGGGAAGAGTGTGGTATATTCTATGGCTGGGAAAAAATGAGGAGAAGATGTTTAATGATCAGCAAAGCAGGCTGTAGACACAGTAATACCACCAAGTTCATCTGCTCCAAGATCTTTCCTAGTTCTCCTGTAGTTAGACAGTACAATGTGCTGAATTCTGACCGTGCAGACTAAGTGCAAGAAAAGGGTGTTCTTTATGGGCTGAGGTGGTAAAACAGAGCAAAACAAAAGCACACGTCACTCTCTTTCCTCTCCCGTGAACACCAGGAAGACCTGGTGTTCCACGGAGCGCGGTTAGAAGTTTGAGCCTTGTGGTCCTGGGATCCCGCAAAGCCTGCCCTAGATCCAGTAGGCATGTGACATGAGAAAGAAAGAAGCTGTTCTTTTAAACAGCGAAGATTTGGCGATGGTTTGTTATAGCATCAAACTCTAGCATCTCCTGAAAACTGTAAGACATTTAACAGGCACTGATGGATGATATAGATATGCAGGTAGGTCGATGAATATGGCAGACAAAAAGCTAGACGGATTAGATGGCAAATACATAGATTCCTATTTTTCATGCTTTTCTTATCCTATAAGAAATAAAAATTAGAGTGATCTTTTTTATGTTTCCTTAATATGCAATAAGATGAAGAAAACTATTTTTTAATATATAATCACTTCCAAACCTTTCTGGAATAATTTCCTCGACTGCATCTGTTTGCACAGAGAAGCAACAACTGGCTAAGATCTAATGTTCCCTTCGATTTCAATGATAATAATAGAAAAAAATGCCTTGACACTGAGAGTCTAATCTTTTTAGGATGAGTTGGGTAATGTATTGTGAACAACTGAAATCCATTGGAACATAAAAATAAATGCATTTTTATTTTAGTCCTGTGTTTTGCCACAAAACACGAAGAAAGATTGTAAGACTGTGGGAAAGACTGCAAGATTTTTTAAGCAATATGTCTTTGGTAAATCACTATCATAATGCTTGCACAATAGTAAGCATCATTTTATTGAACATTTATTTGGGAGCTTGAAATATTGGTTCTATTGTAGATCAATCCCTCTGATAACAATTTCACTCGCTTTGCAATTTGCCATTTCAATTTAATATTGCCAGTGGTGTTAGACCTGCTATTACTTTTATTGCTTAGATTACTATTGAAAATATTGTTGCGAGAAAGAAGTAATATTGCCATGATTTTATTATGAGACCACTTTTCTTGTACATAATGCCTGGTTCTCCAAAAGCATCAGGCACTCAGGCCATATGGCATCATTTGTATCGTTTACAACCGGCTCTCAGGGCTCTCCACTAAGAATAGTAATGGTGATGTTCAAAGCCGTGGTCACAGCTACTTCTCTCTGCGGTAGACAGAATAAATACGATGCTCTTGTTTTGCAAGTTGGCAGCATGTTTCAAGAAAAATTAAAAAATCAAACAAGTGTCACAGAGTTCTCTCCTTGCCCCATGAAATCCCAAGACACTAACTCTGGGGACCAGTAGTTAGCATAATAGCTATGTCGCTGGACTCCCACGTAGTCAACCACAGTTCGAGTCCTGTACCCGGTGGCTTAAACTTACGCTGGGTGTGTGTGTGTGCGTGCCCAAGATTCCGAGAGGAGAATGGAGGAGAAGGGATTGCGGCATGGCCATCTCCCCTGGGGATGGATCAAAGCGTCAAAACCTTGTTAGGGGTACTTTATCTCTGACTCTATTTCTCTGTCTCTTTATCATGGAAAAAAATAAATAAACCTAAAGAAAAATGTGTATGTATGGGCTAAGATATATATCAAATATATATGTAATATATGTTTAGGTATGCACAATCTAAATGTGTGTGCATTTGTGTATATGTATATGTGTGTGCATTTGTGTATATATATGTGTGTGTGTGCATCTATCTTAGAAGAATAAAATAGGCAGAGTGAAATTAGAAAAATGTGTAAATACTGGGCAAGGATCAACATTGAGGTGGGAGAAAAGAAAATACTGCTCTGAAGTTAAGTTCCCTTGACTATAAAAGAGACTCAGTAAAGCTGAGATGCACTTATTTATATCTAGGACTGAGGAGGCTATGAACTGAGATAAGAAACCAATTACAAAGTGCCTACAAATATAAGATGTGATCATTAAGTTATCCTTTGGAGCAGCGGTTCTCAAACTATATCCAGGGAAACCCAAGTTGTCCCTCACATACTTTTAGCTAGTCCACGAGATAAAGTACCTTGTTGTAATAATATTGAAATGTTGGGACCAGAAGTTAGCATAATGGCTATGTCGCTGAACTCCCATGTAGCTGACCACTGTTCAAGTCCCAGGCCCAGTGGCTTAGACATACTTATTTTCATAAAATATAAAATTTACTTGTAAATTATTATTGTTAGCTTTCATTAATTAATAAACTTTTAATTTGATATGGTAAATACCTATAAAATAGGCAGGCAAAAGCACTTTGGGATTCTCTATCACTTCTAAGAACGTCTAGGGCTCTTGAGATAGGGGATTGTCACTTTAAAGGTTTGCATTATCTGCTCTTTGTTTTTAACATAGCCAGAAATGTGTGTACTCATCAGAGAGAAACAGAGAGAGGGAGAGGGTGAATAAGCCCCACCCCCACAATGGGATGTGGTCATGCTATGATCTTTTCTCTTCCATTTCTCCATCCTGGATTTAAACTGTGGTCGGCCATGTGGGATCAGGCTCCCTTAACCACTAGGCCATGGGACTGGCTCAGTTCTCAGCTCTTCCTTCCCATCCTTGGTGACACCAGTCTTCCAGTAATTGCTGTGAGTTCGTAGTGTGAGTGCTGCTTCTAGGCTTGAGGAGCTGAAAGCGAAGGCCTCATCCTTTCTCTTGACTTTTTCCTCACGGTCACAATGTGCTCCAGCTTTGCGTTTGCATTTCACTCAGGAGGATCAAGAAAAGCTTGGAAGGAAGAAGCACAAGACCTATATCTGAAAAGCAAAACTTTACAGAGGTCCACCTTTCCCACACAGGTGGCTGTTTTTGTCACATTGCAGAAAATATCCCCTTTTTGCAAGAGCTGCATTAGGGTTCTGTCTGCTCCGGTTCCCATGTGTAGCCAACTCAGTCCTCTGGTGAGAATAATAAGAATAGAAGTGCTGGGGAACCAGACACAGCTGCCTTACCTGATTTTGTCATCTGAGTTTAGGTAGGAAAATAAAGCCACTAAGAGAATTACGGGGGCAAAGGGTTTGACATGGGAAGTATGTCTACATGAGAGAGGAACTGAGAAAATGCAGGGGTAGAAGGTGCTGGAAGGGAACTAGAGACATTGCCATAATCCATTTATTTCAGCATTTTGGCATGGACGGGGAAGCCAGAGACGATGGACAGGTCCAGAGATTGCATGCCTGTGGCCCCTGTGCAGTGGCCTGGGGACAGCAATCTGGATGACGCTGCTTCTGGGCATGATGCCATTAATATGGAAGCTGCTGTGTATGTGGAAGTCACCATGCCACTGCCTCTCCAGAACGATCGTGTCTAACTATCACACACTGTCATCATAAACTTCCGAGGATGGCGGCTTGCACTGCATTTCCATCTTCCTCATCCCACGTGTGTTTTTCTCATTGACAAACTCTAGCCGGAAATTGTCCCAGAGAGAGGATTTGGGCAAAAAGATGTCAGCTATAGACTGGCAGCAGTGGTGCCAAGTCCATAATAAAAGTTAATACCGCTGCCAACGGTGTGCGGAGAGTAAGTGCCACAGTCTGAGATCGGAATACACTGGACATGAACATACTGTTCTTATTCCAAAAAGTCAAGTTCTGACACACCGAAGTAATAGTATGAAAAATTCATTAGAGAAACAATACATAGAACATGTGGTTAATGCAACCCAGAGAAAAAAGCCTTGAACCACTAAATAATACAAGGAATCTCCCGTAATCATAGCATAACACACAGAGAGAGCCTCCCATCTTTTCATTGTACAGAAGAGCCCGTCTGTCAGCATCTGAGGAAGGAATTAGCGCACGTATATGGCCTAGCCATTTCTTTGTCACCACAGGCACTCACTCTGTCTTGTTGAAATTTTATCATACTGTTATTTTTCTTCTGGTTCATACTTTCATTATAAGTGAGACTGCTGTGAAACAGCAAGAAAAAAATAAATAAAGGAAAGTTTCAGCTGAATGTCATGGAGCGAATTGCGTGTCTAGCTTTGCGGTCCTCCTAATTGTGTGTGGAGATGCTCAGTGTGCTGGAAGAGAGGCCTCTCCGGCTAGCTACAGTTTCCCTGTGGTTTTTGTGCAGGATTTAGACCGCTTTCTGCTCTCAGAGGTCTCGCTGTTTCAAAGGTGTGTCTACTCTCGGTTGAAGTTTCATATTCCAAAGTTCTAAAGCAATTTCTTAGGGTGTTCCCAAATGACCATGGACCAGGATTGGAAGTCCTGACTTGTACTTGAAATTTTACTTGGAATAAGCTACATTGGAATAGCTTAAGATGATATCCTTGATGCTTGTTTTAATTGATGATAAATCTATCAATGTGAATATCAAAAATAATTGGTGATTTTATTTCATGGTTTTTAAAATTTGTCTTGTTTGGAAATATTTTCTGCTAATTAAATAATACGTAAATTATTATTGAGTAATCAAGGAATTCATGCACATTTTTCCATAGAAAAATATGTCATGACTTTCTCGATAATGTAATATTATTATAATTATCATCTATTTTATATACATATGTATATGGCACTTGAAATGGCCACATAGCATAAGAGACAAATTACAAATTACAAAGCTAATCTTATAGTGATAGTTGAGTACTGTTCTGAGGAAGCCAGATGCCACATGGTCAACCAGGGTTGGAGTCCCAGCCTGGGCAGCTTGAAAAACTCACTGGGCACCTTCATGTTCAGGAACTTGATGGGATGAATATTTGGAGGACAGAGGATTGTAATGTCATCAGACCCTTTCGGAGATGTTTTCTCTGTCCCTCTCATGCATGCATGCACCTTCTAGCATTAAAAACATAACAAACTGCAAGTAAAAGTTTATAGTTTAAGTATGAATTTAATTTGCTGTAGAGCTGTGTTCATAGGAAAAATCTCTAAACTATTGGCCTCCATTTTCATTGACTGTTGTAAACAAATGAAAACTGCTACCCAATTGACAACTGGCCCATAAGGGAAGGAGGTGCCAGGATGTGTTTCCCATTTAAAGAGAAAAAAATATTCAGTCCTTCGAGCATCACTTGTGCCCAAAAGGTGTTACGTAAAATCACGTAAAATCTCTTACTTTTCTCCATCATCATGCTAGTGCTGCAGTCCATGACTGCTAGGAAGCACAAAGCTTCAAGTGAATTTCATTTTGTGTTGTTTTGTTTTGTTTCTTTGGCCAGGTTTTTCTGTGTCTCAATCCTCCAGCCTCAATCTTCCAGTTGGGACTGCAGGCTTGAGTCATCGTACCTTGGTCTTTTTCAGACAGGCTATTACTCTGTTGCCCAGATCAGCTTGAGTTCCCAAATCCTCTAGCCTTGGTCTGTTTGACTTTCTGGGATTTCATGGCACCATTCTTGACCTTTAGGTTCGACCAGTAATTGAACCTGAGGCGCCCACGTGGTCCCCACCTGTGGAGGACAACTTAGCAGCAGTATGGTGCCACCATGGTTAGACCCTGAAGGAGTTTGATTTTGTAGGCAAATATTACTCGTGTTTTCCAATGCTTTTCTCTAGGCATTGGGTAGGAGACATCACACCTGGGGAAATTTACCATGACTCTAAGTCATTGTTATCATTTCAATACAACTGACATCATAGCAAGAACTATTGTGGAAGCATTGAGAGAGGTAAGGACATGGGAGAAAGCTTAATATTTACATTTTTCATGCAAGTTATAAATATGTAGTTCTAGTTTTTGTAGGATATTTTGTTGACCTGTTGATTAATCAGAAATTTACACACATTGTAATTATATCCTCCAAACACTGTCATTTTTAATCTATAACTTAAAAAATAGATGCTTTAACCTTGCAGCTTGCTTTCAACCCAAATTTCCCTTTTTAATATGACAAAGTATTAAAGCTTAGAAATATAAGAAATCTTATTTCTGCTTTTATTTTCCCCATGGGCCATTTGTGGTTTCATGTTTTATATGACTAAGCTCAAGCTCTCCTTTTCCAGATGAATTATTCTGCATGTTTATATTTAGCTTCGGCCATCTCCTTCTAATTGTTTTCCTATCAATGGCTAAGCCACTCAAAAATATATGCTTAATTCATAGTATATAGAATGTACCATCTTGGACTCCTGGAAAGACTTAATATGCTGTCTTGAGCTTTCAGAAAGGAAAAATACAAAGAAAAATAAGACCTTGTTCTGACAGAGAAATGTAAATTCTTTTCTCTTATATCTCCTTGGTCCTCCTGTTTTCCTTATTTTTTTTTTCTCTTATGGATGGCTCTGTGCAATGATCCTATAATTCAGATGAATTTTTCACACATCTTAACAAAGCCAGGCTGTCCTACTGCATGGTTATGAGGTTGGATGTGATGTTTGTGAAGAGTCTACTCAACAAAAGCACTCTTTAAATGTGAGGAATAATCATTTTATGTCCCTGTCATCTCTCGAAGAATGCATGCTTGTTGAGGAGGAGGTCTGCTTTTCTCACATGTGGGTTATTCTGGGCTCTCATTAATCACATGTCACTCTGAACAATTTGCTGAACTGTGCAGAGGCACATTTTCTCATCAACAAAATGCGTAAGAGTATCCACCTCCTAGGATTGTCGCAAGGATGAAATGAGATAATCCATGTAAAGTTCTTGGCAAAACACACACAGAAACATTGAATAAATTATAAGACAAAAAAAATAGCTAGCATTTATCTATCACTAATCATGTAAAAGGCATTTTATCACATTTTCATAGTGATTACCTAATTTAATCGACACAGAAATCCTGTGAGGAAAGTACTATTATTAGAGCTAGAATAATAATTGTTATTGTAGCTGTAACACTTAACCAGCACAGTGATTGGCACACAGTAAACACTCAACAAATATTTGCTACACTCTTGTTGAACTACAAACTATAATTACCCTGGAGGCCTCAATTAGCAGTATCCGGCAGCATTTCTGCAAGAACAGAATCTGACTACAGCAGAAGAGGCGTTTATTTAAAGGCATCGGATTGGTTAGCTTATAGAATCAGCATGAGGATTAGACCTGCTGGCTCAGAGGCACGGCCGGGAGCATTTCTAAAATCACGCAGGGGACAAGATCTCCTGAGGACATCACAGAGCACAAGAGTCTGCAGCTGGGACATCTGTCACTCCAAGACAGATCACTGAAGTTGTTGATAGCGATGATGTCTCCAGAGAATTCACCTGATGCAGCTTCCGAGATTTATACATTTTTCTTATTAAGAGAAATTGAAACAGCAGTGACAAGTTCTTGATTTTGAAAGGGATATTCAAATGTGCTCAGAATCACCAATTTTCAGAATAGATTATTTTAAAAAAACTATCTTATTTATTATTGAGTTTTCTTTTTTAATGTATTTTTAATGTACCATTAGATTCAATTACCTAGTATTTTTTTAAAGAATGATTTATTTAATTTTATTTATTCATTTATTTATCTTAATTTGACCAGAGAAAGACAGACACACAGAGAGAAGGAAAATGAGAAACCAAGTTACCAGGTCCAGGACTTGAACCATGGTCAGCCACGTGGGAATGTCTAGTGCGTTAACCACCATGCCACCTGCTGGCCCCCTCATCAAGCTTTCTATAGGGCATATATACTCACCAGAGAAAGAAAGAGAGAGAGAAAGTGAAAAAGCAAGTCACCAAGTTCAGGACTAGAACCACAGTCAGCCATGTGGGAGTCCAGGACCGTAACCACCACGTCACCTGCTGACCACAGACTAGATTATTGATAGATTGATTTGCAGGACTCATGCACAGCTAAGATGTGGCCAGCAGCTAGAATACTTGCTAGTGGGTTTTTCATGTCTTTTCAGTATTATGCCATTAAGAAATTATGCCCTGCAACACCATGAGTTCATTCACATCCCTGAGAAGTACATTTCCATAGTAGAGAGGCTGAGAAGTTATTTAACTCTAAAATACAATGAAGATCTTGGGACCAGTAGATGGCATAATTGTTATATCACTGGACTCCCATGTAGTCAACTGCAGTTTGAGTCCTGGACTTGGTGGCTTAGAACTCACACCTGATGTGTGCCCAAAATCTCAAGAACAGAACAGAGGAAAAGGGATTGCAGCATGGTCATCCCCCCTGGAGGATGATTTCTAACTTCCTGTCTCTGTCTCTCTGGTGTGTGCACTCACCCTATAACAAAAATCTCTCTCTCAAAAAAAAAAAAATACAGTGAAGCTGTCTAACTCTCATGACAGACACTTAAAAGAAAACTCTTCAGTATTCTTTGTTTACAATGAGAGAGAAAACAATCCCAGAAGAAGCTTTGTCCTTGATACTGGAGTCACGCAACAGTCTAGCTGCCACATTAAAAATAGCATATTTTTTTAAGTTTATTTTTATTTATTCATTCCATGAGTGAGAGAGAGAATGAGAGAGAGATAACGAGAGAGAGAGAGAAAGAGAGAGAGAGAGAGAGAGAGTGAGAGGAAGCAACAGGGTCCTTACTCTATCGCCCATCCTCACCTTCGGCTAGTCCAGTCTTGGGCGTGTGTACCCATTCCTGGTAAGTGTCTGGAGATCTCAGAACGTGACTCCGTAACCTTCCCATGTGAGCTCAGCATTGCAGAGGGCTGTGTTACTGCGGAACCACCGTGGCTGCTCAGGAAGAACAGTTGTACTTAGTTAATCTGTGTTTAAACTACAGCCAGTATGCTGAGTTGGTTGAGCATGGAAAGAAATGCTATCCTCATCATTTTTGAGTATGGAATGACTTTCTAATTTTTGCAGTTGTATCAAACAGGAAAAACAAGCACTTCAGATTTATTTTTAATTTTAATTATTTTTTCCATGAGAAAGAGAGAGAGAGAGACACCCCAAACACGGCCTCCACACCATAGTTCACTCCCAGTCTCAGCTAGCCCAAATCCCAGGCACACACACGTACTCAGCGAGTTTCTGAGGCACAAATACAGGATCTTTTCCATATGGCTCTTAGTTCAGAAAAACAACCATATAGTCTCTCAATTGTCTTCAGAACCTATTGCCAAACTATTTTTGATATCCATACCTAGCTTCTTTATTTCATATCAGAAAAACAGGCATGGAGCCAGCCGATGGCAGAGTGGTTACAGTGCTGTACTCCCACATGACCAACTGCGGTTCAAGTCCCAGACCTGGAGACTTGAAAAATCACACTGGACACTTGTGTGTGCATGCCCAAAATCCCAGGAAGAGAATGGAGAAGGAACCGTGGTGTGGCCATCCTCCTTGAGGGGGTGATTTCTCACTTTCTCTCTCATTGTCTGTCTCTCTTCAGTGAAGTATACAACCCAATAGCAGAAAAACAAACAAATAAATAAATAAGAACAGCAGGCACTAGATGACTCTACCTAATAAGAAATTCATTAAAGGATATTGAATAGCACATAAAATCATCAAGAAAGGTAGAGAAATAAGCTCTTGTGCCCCATATTAGGGAACGGTCAAAAATTTTGCACAACAGTTACTGAGTGAGGTCATCACTGCTTACTCAGCAGACCTGGGATTGGCCTCAGCAGTACGATGACTGCTGTACCCTTTCCTTCCTGAGGGATTTGTTCTCGGCTTTGTCTCATCCTTTGCACCAGCAGCTTACCAGCCCAAGGCTGGGCGAATGATGTTACCACCATGGAACTGCACTGGGGGCATGAGGTCCTGGCTTCTCCAGCTTCTCGAGTTAGAGATAAGGCGCTGTTTGGGACATTTCCTAAGTATTCAAATGGAGTCATACAGGATAGCCCAATAAGGGGCACATTACTCTAGTTGAACTAACATACTGAAACATTTTAATTTAAAGACATCATGTGTCTTCCAGAGAAAAAGAAATCCAGAGAAAGCACCACTGATTTCTGGGCGGCTACTAAGGAATTGGGGTCCATTTCTGATTGATGCCTTTGTGCATCCACTGCTCTGTAGCTTCATAAAACTGGGCACTTCACAAGGTATTCCACAGGCCTGCCATTTGTTTATGCAGTGTTATAGTATTTGGTCAATTCCAGTATAAACTCTATACCCAGAACTTATGGAGGGCTTGAATACTCCCACTGACGTGTGACCACTCAAAATCATATCGGTGATCTTCTGCAGAAGTTGGGAACATTCTAAACGGATGCAGATCATTCCAACAGTCCCTTAGAAGTGTTGGGAGGGAAAAAAAAAAAAAAAAAAAAAAACTTTTGTAAAAATAGAAATCAGTTGATTCCAGTCAGGATTCTAGCATGGGCCGTGATTTCTGCATTGGTCACATTCCTCAAGGATCAGGTATCATTTCAGCCCCTGGTAACTTCCTGCCGTTCAGGAGACTGAGCGCCTGGACTTTCAACTCTTCTTGCCATGCACCCTTTTTTCTACCCTTAGTCTCTCTCAGTCTTTCCCAATTCAGTAATGCTGTCTCCTATCTACCTATGGCCACTATTTCTGTAGTGTCAAGACTTTAACGTAGTTGCTAGAAAAGCATTTGCCACTGAAAATCAGAATAGAAAAGAATTATACTGTCTTCTAGGAAACTGTGGGTCAAAAAAGGGTGTTTTCTTTGGGCAGTAACGTTACACTTCAGGTAGAGATGTGGTTAGTATTTATCTGGCAGCCTTAAAGACAGTGCTTAGTAAAAGTCTAGGTCTAGACCTATTGTAGACTAAAGAAAAGGCCAACAGACCAAGTAAATTAATAAGTAAAAATCCAGCCACAGAAACAGAACCTACTTGCATGTGTACACGCATGGGTAAGGCCACAGTCGTGCATTTAGAAGCAGTACTTGTTTTATTAGCTTATTGCTTACAGAAAGTCCGTGTTACTAGCGTTCATTACTATGCAGTCATTACAGAAAATGTGCTCACAAACAGAAGGAGGAAAGATGATTGTGTAAGAATTGAATTGGTTATATATCAGAATTATCTTTTCTGTTTACAAACAAATGTACGGGGCTGGTCTGTAGCCTGGTGGGTAAGGGAAGCAAATCCTCCATAGCTAACCATCATTCGAATCCCAGACCAAGGGCTTAAAATACCCTCTGGGCACATATACACATGTATGTGTGTGTACCCAAAAGCTGGAGAAATAAAGAAAGAAAAGTTATTTTGGGATGACCATGCCCTGTCGTGGGATGCTTTCTCCTTCCTTCCACCTTCTCATCTCTCTAACAAGAGCAAGTAGCCTCTGCTCTTAGGTAAAAAAAAAAAAAAAAAAGTTTGAGTGGATTCTTCACGTATATCTGAAATACTTTTTCCTATTTCTACTTTCATTGTGTTTCCTTATTCTCTACGTATTCTGTATGACATTGTATATTATATTGTATTACTATAGTAAGATCATTGATATACTTTCATAATAATTAAACTTATGCAATATGCATTGTCATTTCTACTGAAAGAGTGCCAGTATATTAATTGATTTTTTTTTAGAAAAATATGTAAAACATAAACCAGTAGGCTTTTGGCTGCATGTTAACAAGTTATTAAATAATGTCGTTTTTATCTAAATATTGGAAACCTAAGCTATGTATATGGTGTGTTGATAAACTCAATAGTCCTTTTTGGTTATGTTTTATATTTATTGATAATATTTTAATTAAATTAACACATTAATATGAATTAACAAAAATTATAAGCACACCAGTTATTTTCTTAAATCCTTCTAACCATAGTACTAATTTCTAATGGAAGCAACTTTGGTGTTGGTTCATTTTTACAGACTTATAGCTCTAAAAATGATTTCCAAATAATAACAAAAAAAAAACCTGATTATTTTCTACACTTCTCAGGAAGTAAGTTATATGTATTCAAAGCTCTACAAAATTCAAAATGCTTTAGAACATCTTTGCAAATATATTCTAAAGCAGTTTTCAGTAGACATTCTGAATACCTGAAAATATTTAAACAATCCAACTATATTGATCAGTGTTGTTTATATGCATTAATAAATGACAGAAATGTCACTCGGGATATAACTGCTTCTCAATTTGGGTTAAGTCCATCATAAATTGAAAATATTGCAAATTTAAAATGCCTTTAATATACCCAACTTACCAAACAGCTTAGCCTAGCCTTCCTTAAATGTTCTCAGAACATTTATGTTAGCCTACAGGTGGGCAAAATCATCTATTGCAAAACCTATTTTATAGTAAAAATGTTGATTATCTCATGTAAGTAACTGAGTAATGTACTGAAAGTGTAAAACAAGAGTCGTGTGGGTACTCAAGGTATGATTTCTACTGAATGGTTAGCACTTTTGCACAATTCTAGGTCAAATCATCTTAATTGGGAATCTCTGTATACACATTTATAGCTGGCTCTCTCGTACCCCTTAAAGTTTCTTATTTCTACTTCTCATCCACTTAATTCAACTAAGAAACATGGGAATAAAGAGCATAAGACATAAATTATATAAGGTCATTATGTAAATATAGTGGTGTTAATAAAACTTTCTGCTGATAACACAGTTATGAAACCAAGGATTGTCTACATTCTGCTCACGAAATTGCCCCAATAAAATTTGCATGAAGGATTATTGTGGGAATTAATTGAGTTAATATTTAAAGTACTTAAAAGAATACCTTCCCAAAGTTAGAGCTCATGTTCACAGAGAGATAAAGAGAGACAGAGATCACTAGTTTCAAAATGAGCTAATATCAAATGTTAAATAGAGTTTCTATGAATGGAAGGGAGGGAGAAAGCAGCAAGCCTTATGCAGAAATTAAGAAAAAAATCATTTCATTTTTAATAGAGAAGTGGTGCTAGTCTGGAGAATGAACATGGTGCTTGGCTAGTCATCTATAATTTATTGGAAAGTTGTCACCTAGCCTAATTCTCTTTGCTTCCACATAATTCATTATGATAATGCATTCCCTTTTGTATTATTGCTTGCTTCACGTGAATTAGTTAAGAATCTTGGCGGACTATAAATTCTTTGCAGCATAAAGGATATTTATTACCATTATTATTGGTGTTGTTTTTGTTATTTTGTTTCTCTGTAGTTTTCAAAACTATGCTGTGCAGAAATATTTAATTGGTACATACATAACAAACAGGTATTTCTAGAATATAGTTAAATAATATATTCATGTTTATTTCTAATAACTTAGATTTTCAATTTCATTTTTTTTCTGGGTGATTTTTACATGGCATTGTTATGTTTTCTTTTATTATTTTTTTATGCACCTCAGTAAGTATGGTCAGTCATTGTTTACTTGCTACTTTTAAAGCAAATATGGTTTTATTTGTAAACCAACAGTTGTGTGGTTTTATTTATAAAATGATACGGCTGTAAGACAACTAGACCCTAATAGGACAGTCCTAAGTTTGAGTCCGGCGGCCTCCCTGTGCATGCCCGGCATCATGTTCATGATCTGCATGAGCTGACCGGGAGAAGGTGGGTCACGGTGTGATGACTGTGTGGAAGGTGCCTCGCTCTCTTTCTCATGGAAGAACTATTTAAGTCCTGTAAGATAAAATGCTCTCTGGCATCCCTAATTATTGCATTTTCTCCTTGTAGTTATGTAAATGATCAATTTATGTAATATTTTTAATATCATAAAAATTCTGTTTCTGTTTTTCATAAATAGCAATTTAACTTATTGCCAAAATGAGAGGAAAGAAGCCCACAGTAATATTTCTGGGGCCCCTATTGACTGCTAAGTAGAAAGAATTTCAGGAATGGAAGATGTTATTTTTGCATTCAAAAATATTGCATGTCATTAGTCAGTCATTTTTTAAAAAGATGAAGGGTTCATCCATATTTGCTGTCAGAGACTGAAACATCTGTATGTTCTGTGCAACAGGTGTTCAATAAATGTTTTGGGTGACTGTCAGTGGTGACTCCTAATGATTTAATAATGAAGTAATTATTCAGGTGTCATGTTAAAATCCTGTTTCTTAGAAATCACATACTGACAATTTTTAGCTGATATACACTATTAAATACACCTAGTAAAATAAGTAGATTGTATTTTGCACTATCCTTTAACTTGTATAGAATTCCCTGGGTTAGAATCTTTCTCAGTATTATTGCAATAATGAACATAATTAAAATATGCAAACCCACAGCACAATGCAGGCTTATCCGAAGTGTTCAAGTGAAAGATGGCAATGAAATGAATGATTATATTTCAAAGTAGTGGCATCTGCTCTGTGAGTAATCCAAGGGATACTTTCCAATTTCCATGCATCAACTATTTATTCAAAGGAGGGAATTTCTCAAAAGAGACATACAAGACCAAACAGAATGTAGAGTACTGTCAAAATGGAATTTTAAAATGCATCTATTATCTACACCCTGCTTACTTAAAACATCTTTTGAAGCATATCAAATGGCTATGCTTTCTAAATTTTATTCCTTTCTCTTTTTTGTTGTTGTTGTAAAAGTTCATTTTATTTTTTTCTCCTTCAAAGTCTATACCCTTAATATCCAAAATATGCTCTAATTGTAGTCTAGAAGAAATAATCCCAATAGTTATAATTTGCTGTGAATTCTTAAAAAGTTGCATTTTCAGCATTGATGAACTATTCTTAAGTCATCAGAAAAGTCATGATGCAGTTAAACTGACAACTCAGTAGTTTGGATCTGAATGTTGAATTAGCCCTAACACATAAAATGCATGTAAATTGCATTGATCGTCATATTAATGTGGTCTATTTTATCAGGTATCAATGGCATATTTTAAAAAAATGTTAATAATAACTTGGTCATTTTAATACACGTTACAGAGACATGTCTTACATGCAATGACTAGTACTGAAGCCCCTTGTCCAAATTTAGTTGAATAATGACATAATCGCTGTTTCTGGATATTTGAAAACAGCTAGTCTTAAGCTGAATAATTAAACCTAACTAAATAGGCTTTTGAAAACAATGTTCTTACATGAGAGAATTTTAGAGTTAAATGAGATTGTCATCATCTGGTACATGCTATCTCATTCAGGAGGAAATTGAGAGACTGAAGTTTAATGCATGTCTTATACTTTTTAGGGATAGACTAATGACTGAGATGTGAGTTGTGATTTGGCAAATATGGGGGGTGTTCAAAAAGTTCATGAAAAAGTTGTGTTGTGAAGAAATGCATAGATTTAAGTTGTGTGCATCAGCGTAAACTCATACTTTGATTTCTTCATAAACTTTTTGGAAGTCTTTTTGTAATACTTCTTCCAGTATAGAAAATGTCTTTCTAATCTTGTGATGTGTGAGTGTACTACATAAAAATGACTACAACATGAGATTCTTCACAAAAGTAATCCTTTAAAAAGTAACAGGTGCTACAAACAAAAAACTATATATGTATATTTGGAGTTCCTGTTTTAGAAGTTACTTGAGAAGAAAATGAGAGAGGGATAATGACCCTACTATTTCTTTTTAATCATAATAAAATATGTGTAACGAAATTCGAAATAATCATGGTTAAGTCTGCCGTTCAGTAGTACTCATTGTGTTGACAGCTACACTGCTATCTTCTTTCCAAAATGTTTTCATCCCCCAGAACAGAGTCCCCACAACCATTATATAATGACTCTCCATGAACTCTTCACCCAGGACCTGGCAGATCCTAATCTACTGTCTATATGAGTCTAACTCTTCTCGATATTCCACATAAGTGAACTCGTACAAGATTTGCCCTTAGGCATCTGGCTTATTCAATTGAACATTATATTTTCAAGATTCATTTGTGTTATAATATGTGTTAGGACTTTATTCATTTTAATAGTCAAATAACATTTTATTGTATGTGTAGACCATATTTGGCATATCCATTTATCTTTTTTTTAAAATTTAATCAATTTACTTTTTAGAGATATTTTTGCTATAGTGTGCATGTGCTTGCAGAGAGAGACAGAAAGTGAGAAATCACCTCCCCCCCCAGGGGGATGGCCATGCTACAATCCCCTCTCTTCCAGACTCCTCTTCGAATGTTGGGGATGCACACACACATGCCCAGCAAGTTTTAAGCCATTGTGTCTAGGACTCAAACTGTAGTCAACTACATGGGAGTCCAGTGACATAAACATTACGCCATCTGCTGGTCCCTTATTTTATTTGATCTTATACATTCAAACACTGTATATTACAGCTTGTAAATGAATTTCCCCAGTATGAATACACTGCATATTAATCCAGTTAAAGATATTATCATACATGTCATCATCAGCATATAAATCTGTTGATGGGCAATTTGTTGGTTTTCACCATTCAAGTATGACCTCAACTGTTTTGTGTTTAGATAATGAATAGGTCTTTTAGATCATTATTTACTGGTTGGCACATCAGCTCTTTGAAGAGAAGGCAGTTTCTGACCTGATACTTATTGACATAAAAACAAAAGCCAATATTAGAATTTTGAATCTTCTTCATTTTTCTTTTTCATCTACATTGATGCTATAAACTATTATGTCATGATAAATTGAAATATGGCCAGTTATGAAAAATAGAGTGGTTAAATATTATAATTTTCTGTTTTAAAAACGTTCTCTTTTTCTTTAAACATTAATGAAGTAATTTAGTAATAATTTTATATATTTTCTATACTAAATTAATGAAAATTTCTGGAAATATTTCTTTAGTATAAACACTTGGAGAGTATTATCTACTGTTAATGCCAAATGAAAACCAGATTAATGACCACTATGTTCTGGAGAGAGTTCTTTCTAATACCATGAAAAGGAGAACAGAAGAAAATTACATTCAACTTAAACTTTCTGTCCAAACTTTGTTTTAGTGCATGTTATTTTAATTATCTTCTTCCATAAAAGTGCTCCTTTAATGGAAGCACTCAAAGATCCTGAACTCCCATCTTCTATGAATTTGCTACTCACAAATAACAGGTTGTATTTATTTGTTTTAAGGTTAACATATTAAATGTGTTTGGGGGAAGACAAGTAATGGTTTTGTAATTACTCTGCTGCATTTTAACCTTTTTTTTTTTCAGATGAATTCAAATTCTTCATGAAAAGGCTCCCCATGAATTACTTCCTCAACACATCCACCATCATGCATTTGTGGACAATGGATTCTAATTTTCAGCGCCGCTATGAACAACTGGAAAACAGCATGAAGCAGCTTTTCCTCAAGGCGCAGAAAATCGTGCACAAGCTCTTTAGCCTTAGCAAGAGGTGTCATAAACAGCCCCTCATCAGCCTGCCGAGACAAAGGTAAGATGCTCAGGGCAACGAGGGCGGCTGAGGATGTTGTTTTGGCTGGGAACTCCGGTTCGTTTCCTGGATGCTGGCGTGGTACTGTGCAGAGCATGGCGTTATTCATATTAGTAGAGGTCATTTGAAAATGACATTTCCCTTAAGTCTCTTATGAACAAAGTGTAGTTATTTTCCAAAGTAATACTACAGTGGAGAACATACATATGAACACTTTTGGGGGTTTTGTTTTCTTTCTTTTATTATCAGAATCAATAAATTACTCTAACTTGCTCCATGTGGTAGACAACTAATAACTGTATTACGGTGGACAGAAAATATTGAAGCCAGACAGTAATATCGTGAGCATGAGAATTCAACAGGAAAAAAGTGAAATTCTTCAATATGCCGTTTTCAAATAAAGTAATCCAATTTTATCTGACTAATAGAAAATATAAATTTTATTCTGTACAAACTCCTGAAAATTACTGTCAAAGTTTCTAACATTTAGCATGAACAGTGACAGTCTTTTAAGATACTGTTGGAACCAAGTTGAAGACGCAGTTTTTGGATTCAGTACTTTATGAATCACTGACCACTCGTTGCAATAAAAAATTGTATTTCTTTCTTTGAAGTCAGAGTAAAAGTACATTGAAATGAAAAGCTACAGGAAAACATAGGACAATATCACAAAAAAATATACATGTAGCCATTACAAAGTACTTGAATTCTAACTTGATACTTAAATTATCGAGAGAAGAAATCCATAATTATAGATTTCTTTCACTAAAAATAAAAACTGAAGGTCAATACATTTTTTAAATTCCCTTTTCAAATAACTCACTGGCATTTTTGTTCATAATTAATTGTTAGTATATTCAGGATGTGGGCAACCATCCTCACCATTTAACCTGAGGACACTTTCATTACCCACCCCTGAAAGCTAAGTAACAATTAGTGGTCACTCCCCATAATCCTACACCCACCCCTAGCTACTTAACTCTATATGGACTTGTCTAATTTACCATTTCCTATTTAGAGTTGGCTCTTGTGGGAATTTTACAGAAACGCAGTCAGATGTCTTTGTGACTGGCTTCTTTCGCTTTCCATAATGTGGTCAGGTCCATCTGTGAGGTAGCCTCGGGTACATCGTGTTTTGTTTGTTCATTCATCATTTGATGGACATTTGAATCATTTCACTTTTGAATGATTATAAATGAGACTTCTGTGAATATTCATGTATATTTTCTAGCATGGTCATATGTTTTCAATTCTTTTGGCTCTGTACCAAAGAGAGAAACTGCTGAGTGAGTCATAAAATGACTCTCTATTTAACATCCTGAGGAGCTGTCAAATCGTTTCCCACAGTGGCTGCTCTAGTTTATATTTTCTCCAGTCATGAAAGATGGCTTCAATCAGCCCACGTTCTCATCAACACTTGTTATTTTCTGTGCTTTTGATTAGAGCCATCTAAGCGTGTGTGAAAGAGTAGCTGTGGTTTTTATTTACATTTCCCCTAGTGACTAATAATTTTGAACATTTTTTCATGTGTTTATTGTTCATTGGATATCTTTTTTTTTTTTTTTTTGGAGAGGTTTTTGCTATAGGGCACATGAGCTCGCCAGACAGACAGAGAGAGACAGAAGGACAGAAATCACCCCCCAGGATGATGGCCACACCACAATCCCTTCTCCTCCATTCTCCTCTTGGGATCTTGGGCATGCACGCACATGCACCCAGCCTGGGTTTAAGTCACCGGGTCCAGGACTTGAACCACAGTCGACTAAGTGGGAGTCCAGCGACATAGCCATTACACTAACTACTGGTCCCAATTGGATATCTTTTTTATAAACATGTCTATTCAAATATATCCATGGGTTTTTAATTTGTTTTGTATTGTTTCATGTTGTAAAAGTACATCATATATTCAAAATGCAGTCCCTTAATGGTTTTGTGATATATGAATGTCTCCTCCCATTTTCCCAGGGTGTCTTTTCATTTTGTTCATTTTGCTAATTGAAGTCTTTTTATCTCTTTCTTTTTGTCATCAGTTTTTACCAAAATTTGTCAACCTGTTGCTATTTTCAAGGACCTATTTAATATTATTGACTTTTTAAAATTTCGTTGTTGCCTTTCTCATCAGTATTTCCTTCCGTTTGTTGTATATTTAATGTTATTTTCTTTTTCTCGTTTCTTGATTTGAGAGTTTTTCTTTTTTTTTTTTTGAGAGAGATTTTTTGCTATAGGGTACATGCACTTGCCAGAAGGAGAGAGACAGAAAGCAAGAAATCACCTCCTAGGGTGGATGGCCACGCCACAGTCCCTTCTCCTCCATTCTCCTCTTGGGATTTTGAGCATGCATGCACACATGTCTGGTGTGAGTTTGAAGTCACCAGGTCCAGGAGTGAACTGCAGTCGGCTGTGTGGGAATTCAGCGATGTAACCATTATGCCATCTGCTGGTCCTGATTTCACAATTTTTAGTACAGGGATTCAGAGCAATACATTTCCCTCTAAGCACTGCTACAAGTTTGATCTAATCTTGTACTTTATTCCATATACAAATAAGATATTTAGTATGTTTTTCTGCATACCCCAAGGGAATATTCCCTAACAGTGAATTTTGCTTGAAGGAAAATTCTATTATTGATTATAATAATCTTTATGATTTATGCATCTGGATTATAATCTGTTTGAAATCACTGAAATCGATAACTCTACCTCAAATAAGTAATGTAAGGATGAGGGGAGGAGGAGAGTTAGTTAAGGAATTGATGAGTCTGGTGATGAATGTGCCGATGTTAGCATTCTATTTAACGAATATAGCTAGAGATGAATATATAGACATATATATTATATAATTGTGTGTGTGTGTGTGTGTGTGAAGGATCTTCAAAGAATTCATGGAAATTTTAACCATATGAAAGAAAAGTATACATGGATGGGACCTGCAGATAGCGTAATGGCTATATCCCTGGACTTCCATGTAGTCGACCGTGGTTTGAGTCTCGGACCTGGTAACTTAAACTCACGCTGGGCATGTGTGCATGTGTGCCCAAGATTCCAAGAGGAGAATGGAGGAGAAGGGATTGCGGCGTGGTCATCCCCCCTCGGGGGTGATTTCTTGCTTTCTGTCTCTCTGTCTCTCTCTGTCTTTCTGGCGAACGCACACACCCTATGGCATAAATCTCTCAAAGAAAAATTAAAAAGTATGTGTGGATTTCAAAAATATTTTTCACCAAAATAAACTTGTAGTTTAGTTTTATGTTTCCACAAACTCGATGACGTCTTGTCTTACGTTTGAAGTTCAAGGGAGATTTGGACAAGAGGGGTGGTTGTCATCAGTACATATGAAACCTTGAAACCTGAATGTCATGCCAGGGAGAGGTGTAGAGTCTGTGGGTACATGAGGGTGAGTCGGGAGACAGACACTGTAAGTCAGCAGACAGCAGGCTGAAATGTACCAGGGAAGCCATATGAATTTCTAGTAAAAAAAAGTAAACTGTGCATTGAACATGCACACATGCCAAAAAAGTGCAGGATTTAAAAAGAATATTTGGGAACTGCAACCCACTTTAAATTGGCTGTGTACAAAATAAAGAAGAAAAAGAATAAAATATAAAGATGTATTATTTGGAACAGAATTCAATATCATATAGGCAAATCTTTGTTTTCCAAAACTTCCAACCTAAATAAATCAAAGATTGCCGCAGGCTTTTCTTGACTCCCCTTTTTTTAATTTAGCATAATTCCTGCGTTGGCTATTACTCATCACACACACACGGAAACAATGCAGACTTCTTGCTAGCTGAAGGATTTTATTGAATTTGGATTTTTTTCCCGATTACCATTTTTCTTTTACTACCAATGTGAGATTTTGTTTCTATTTTGCTTATGTTTTTTTTTCTATACTAATAGGAGGATAAAACATAAAGAAACCAAAAAAGTACATGCTATACTTTGTTAAAAAGGCAGTATGGAAAAAGGAGGTTGGATATCTTTGGGTTATGTCTTTCAGAAATTTCTGCAAAACAAAGCAGATAAGCGATATCAATGATTCACTTCCTTTGGAATTCTATTTTTCCCTGCATTTTTGAAGTTTTTCTTAGCCTCTCTTTTGAACTTTTTCCACATTCAGTTTGAACTTTCATTTTTGATATTTGAACATCTTGAAACATAAGCAATAACAAACAAACAATAAAAATGAGACCTACACAATACATCTTTACTAGTAAGTTAGTTTCTTCACATTTCCTCTGTAATGCTGGCCAGGTGGAAGTTACTCTTTATGAACATGAGTGTAGTTCTTCTATGTTTGTTTATTTTAAGTTGTTTATTTCCTACATGAGCAAGAGATAGGCAGAGAGATAGACACCCCCAGTGGGGCCCTTGGGCTGTGATCTACCTCCAGCTTCAGCCAAGCAGACCGTGGAGGTTCAGCTGCAGCATTGCTGTCCCATGGTCTTCCTCGCCTTTCTTTTTTTGCCCTTTCTTTTCTTCTTTTTTTTTTCTTTTTTTTCTTTTCAAGACATAAACTTGCTGTTTTAAGATGGCCATCCTCCTGCCCCAGCCTCCTGAGTGGCTGAAAATGCATACCACCACACCCGACTTCCTTTTCAATGAAGTATGATGTTCCGGTTCAACTCACCACTTTTGCACTCAGGAATTCATGTGACAAATACATCCTTTTTCTTAACTTGAGTAGACCCTAAAGACTGTGATCATCTGGTTTGCTTAAGGTAGGCAACTTTTGCTGCGATTCTGAGACTTTTCAGATAAGTAATAATGGCTCGTTAATCGTATTAAAGGACGGTGGTTGTGGCAATGATTGAAAAGTATTCATGAATGATTCCTAAAGGGAAACTTAACTACACTGTTTTGTGCTGTCGTTCACAGAACAGCAAGGGGCCCTAAAAATATTCGGTCGTCAGGAAAGTCATGACGTCTTTTTCTATGTTTTTCTTTGCAAACATGCATTACAACTCTCCTGACGACCCAGTATTACCGTTAATAATGTGTTGGTAAAAGCTTAACAATTGACTATCTAGGGGGAAAAGCCTCAATACACAGTATGTACCGATTTTTGTGGTCTATGACTTTCTACTATGGTCACTGTCAAACGATCTGTGATGTCACTGAACACTGACCCAGCTCATGGCTGTGTGCGTGCTGGTATGTCACGGAGCTGTGAATAGATGTCACAAGCGGCTCCTCTGAGCCAGTGCATGCAGGCTGCAGTAACCCACCAAGCACTGACTGGAGATATCATCGGGGCAGGCAGTGGCACAGCGGCAACGCAGCTGCGCCAGATGAGAAATGGCCTGGGTTCATGTCCCTGGACCCCCTGAGCTAGCTGAGCGTGCGTAGGCATGCCTGAGATCCAAGCCAGCTGAGGGGGTTTGGAGTACGGTGTTCAGACCTTGTCAGAGGTCCCTGTATCTCTGTCTCTGTCTCTCTCAAGGAAGAAATAAAATCAACTTTAAAAAAATGATGATGCTATCTCTACTTCATTTGCAAGGGAAAGTGCCAGTGATGAAATCATTTGTCTAAATCACAGAAAACATGTTTAGGTCTAACTATTCCTTCTCTAAAACCATGCATACATTCCCTATATGTGTTCTAAAACAGGAGTAAACACATTTTTGGTTGTTGTTTTTGTATCCGCCTGTGAAGTAAGACTGGTTTTTATTTTTAAAGTCTCTGAAAGAAATGAAAAAGAGAGTAACATTTTTTTTGACTCATGAAAATCGGATGAACTTTGCATTTTGAGGTGTGGCGTAAATAATGCGGCCACTCCCACTTACTGACACGCTGTCTATGCCCACTTCCCCACGCAGTGCAGACTTGGAACTGGCCTCGGTGACTGTCAACATCTGTGGGAATGTAACGTGTAGCAGCTCTTAAAAATATGACCTTGAGGTGCCAGCGGATGGTGTGCTGGTTAAGGCTCTGGACTCCCACGTGGCCAACCGTGCTTTGAGTCCTGGATCCAGTGGCTGGAAACTCACACCAAGTGTGTGTGCGTGCATGTCCCAAATCCCAGGAGAATAGAGAAAAAGGGATTGTGGCATAGCCATCGCTCCTCGGGGGGTGATTTCTCACTATCCCACTCACTGTCTCTCTCTTTTTCTCTATAGCAACTATATCAATCCTAAGGCACCTTGAATGTTTTAAAAATATTTAAATTCATGTATCATGACTGTATGTTAAATTATAAGTTCATTTTATGAAATGAATAATAATATATTAAAGATACAGTATAGTATTTTATTTGTCATCTTTACGGAGACTTTATACAACCAGATTGAATCCAGAATATTCATGGGGTAATACTGAATATTTTACTAATAATTCCTCTAAATATATGTGTTTATATACACATACATACATATTGGTTTATCAGGAAAGTCATGACATATTTTTTTGCATAGAAAAACAGAGGGGTTAACAGATGGTGTCGCAGTTACATTACTGGACTCCCATATGACCAAAAAGTACTTGACTCCTGGGCCTGGTGGCTTAAAAATCATTCAGGGAGCATGTGTGTGTGTGCCCAAGTTCCCGGGAGGAGAAGGGATTGTAGCATGGACATCCCCACTGGAGGGTGATTTCTCATTTTCCCTCTTACTGTCTCTGTCTCTCTCTTTCCAGCGAGCACATACACCCGAAGGCTAAAACCTCTACAAAAGTAAGAAAAACGTAGGCAAATATGTCATGACTTTCCTCATAACCTAATATTTTCATATATGCATATATATTTTAACATCTACAGGTATGGTCTAAATCTCTATATATCAAAATAAGTTTTATTTTAAATTGATTGGAAATTGATATTCAAATACAGAATTGAGGGACCAGCAGATGATGTAATGGTACATCCCTGGACTCCCACGTAGTGGACAGTGGTTCAAGTCCTGGACCCAGTGGCTTAAAACTCATACCAAGCATGTGTGTGTGTGTGTGTGTGTGTGTGCCCAAGATCCTGAGGGGAGAATGGAGGAGAAGGGACTGAGGCATGGTCATCCCCTTCCCCCACCCCCAAGATGATTTCTCGCTCCCTGTCTCTGTCTCTCGGGTTAGCGCACAAGCCTTATAGCAAAAATCTCTTTAAATAATTACAGAATTGAATCATTTTCAAGAAGTCAACCAACTTTTTCATTTCTCTCCTTCTCTTCCTGATCTTAAATTCTAGTGCAATTCAAAATAATAATAATATCATGTTGAAAGTCTAAGGTGAACAAAAAATTAACACTTGGAGGAAATAAAATGACTAAAAGAATGAACAGTGTGTTTGAAGATGAGAAAGAGTAAAATAAGTTTGGGAATGCTGGAATAAACCAGAGCTGTTAGCATGTCTGGCCAGCATTGCCCTGCCTGCATAGAAAAACAGAAAAATACATCATGACTTCTCCGATGAACCAATATATCACATTCTTATCTAAATTTTAAAAATATATTAATTTTCTCAGCATGAATACATTGCATATTTGTCCATTCCAAGATGTTATAATATACATTATCCTCAACATATAGCTTTCCATTTCTTGTGTCTGTTAATATTTTGGTTTTTGTTTCCCCTGATTCCTTCCATCCCCCATTATATCTAAATTTACCACAGTAAAAATAAAATCTGAAAAGTTTATTAATACAAATAAAATTCAATTATACAAAAATAAATACAATGTAATACAATTAAAAAACAACAGTAAGCTAAATACATGTCAATATATAAAAAATTTACATTTGAATGATTTTTGCATATTTTATTTTTTTCTTTTTGTAGAGAGATTTTTGTTATAGGCTACATGCACTCACTGGAGACACAGAGAGAGACAGAGGGAGAAATCATTGCCTCCCAAGGAGGATGGCCATGCCACGATCCCTTCTCCTACATTATCCTCTCAGGATTTTAAGCACTCATGCACACACACCCAGCTTGAATTTCGTGCTTCTGGATCTGGGAATTGAACCATGGTAGACCATGGTGAAAGTCCAGCACCTTAACCACTACACCAAATGCTGGCCCCAATTTTGGCATCTTTTCTTAATATTTGGCTTAAGTGAAGTAGCTGAATTCTCATAGCTGCTTATACATGGAATTAGCACAAATGCTGCTTTATAGCCTCATATAGATTTCTTGTTTGTTGTTGGAGAAGCTAATATAATAGCCTTTTTTTTTTTTTTTTTTTTTTTTTATAGGATGTGTGTGCTCGCCAAACAGAGATAGAGTGACAGCGAGAAATCACCCCCAGGGGGGATAGCCATGCCACAATCCCTTCTCCTCTATTCTCCTCTTGGGATCTTGTGCATGCACACACATGCGCCTGGTGTGAGTTTAAGCCACCGGGTTCAGGACTCGAACCGCAGTCGACTACATGGGAGTTCAGCGACATAGCCATTATGCTAACTGCTGGTCCTTATAATAGCCTTTTGAGATAATTGTGGATATTGTTCTTTGATACTACACTAAAATCGACAGGTGATCATTGAATTTGAAGCCACGTGATTCACATTTTCAAATCAATTATGCTAAATTCTTTGGTCTACTGTGTATTTGAGATCTTCTACCCACGCAAACAAAATTATGCACTGGTCATTTGGAAAATATTGGCACATTTAATTATAAAAATCTTCCTAATGCTGATGCATATGATAACAATAGATCTTATTCCTTAATATGTCATTGAACTCAAAAAAAGTCTTAAAATTTTTAAAAAGTTTGCTTTTTTTAATTCATGATAGAGCATATATGTGCACATGTGAGAGAGAGAGAGAGATACCAGTGCTCCCACAGAGAGTGGTCATACTGTGATCCCCATCCTGCAGTCCTCCAGCCGGTCGCCTCTTGGGCACAGTACACGTTCCTGGCATCTCAGGCTGACTGGGCAGGGATTTGAACTGTAGTCACCATGCAGCTTATCTTGAACTGGCAACTGCAATTTTTTCTGTTTTGACAGCAGACATACCAAATATCAGAGTATTCATAATCATAGTTTTATTTGGTCAAACTATGTCATCAAGTAAAAATGGAGAACATAGCTACCTCAGCATGCAACCGAAACAAATGCCCTGTCCTTTTTATCCTCAAGGAAACTATTATTGTTGTGTATTCCCATTGCAAGTGTTTCAATCATATGTCCTGGTTTGGCGTACAAATTTGTGCTGCGTACAAATTTATGACTCTTTTGACTGCTTCATAAAAAAAAATTTTTTTTTTAAAAAAAAAAAAAAAAGAAAATTTTTTGCTATAGGGACATGTGCTCACTGAAAAGACAGAGGGAGACAGAGAGATACAGAGATATACAGAGACAAAGAGCAAGAAATCACCTCCTGGGGAGGATTGCCACACCACAATCCCTTCACCATTGTCCTCTCAGGATTTTGGACACGCACGCACATGGTGTGAATTTTAAGCCCCCAGATCCAAGACTCGAACCTCAATCAACTACATGGGAGTCCAACCACGTAATTGTTATGCCATCTGCTGGTCCCAAGAATATTCTTTTTTTTTTTTTTTGGAGAGGTTTTTTTGCTATAGGGCGCGTGCGCTCGCCAGACAGACAGAGAGAGACAGAGAGATAGAAAGCAGGAAATCACCCCCCAGGGGGGATGGCCACGCCGCAATCCCTTCTCCTCCATTCTCCTCTCGGGATCTTGGGCACGCACGCACACGCGCCCGGCGTGAGTTTAAGCCACCGGGTCCGGGACTCGAACCGCGGTCGACTACGTGGGAGTCCAGCGACATAGCCATTACGCTAACTGCTGGTCCCCCAAGAATATTCTTAAATGAAGTTTTCATTTTGTTTTATGAGGGTGTGGTACTGAACCTATTCAGGCGTATAGTCCAGAAGTCTGGTGTAACTGCTGTGATTTGTACTAAGTATCCAGTACTAGTGCAGCCATGTTGCTTTTTGAGCACTCAATAAAAATGTCAACACAAGGCAAAAGAAAAATGGTAGCTGGGTGGTAGTGCACACCTGTAATCCCACCTACTTGGGAGAGTGAGGCAAGTGGATCACAAGTTCAAGGTCAGCCTAGGCAACATAGCAAGACCCTGTCTCTAGAAATAATCATCATGAAAGAAGAGAGGGAGGAAAAAAGGGAGAATAATGTCTCTGTACTTCTATGAAAATTGTTTGACCTTGTGCATCCCCCGATAGGATTTTGCACCTTTTCTCCTCCATCCCCACACTGTGCCCAGGGCTATGTCGATAAACCATTAGGAGTATGACCCTCGATCAATTTCATCTCCTCCTACAATCTTAAATAGATCGAGATAGGAGCCAGCAGGTGGCATGGTGGTTAAGGTGCTGGACTCCCACATGACTGACAATGGTTCAAGTCCTGGACCTAGCAGCTTAAAAAATCACACAAGGCACGTGTGCGTCAGTGCCCAAAATCCAGGAGGAGAAAGGATAGCAGAACAGCCATCTCCCCAGGGGGTGATTTCTCATTTTCCCTCTCACTGTCTCTCTCCAGTGAACACACATACTCTACGGCAATAGCTTTAATAAAAAAGAAACAGTCCTCGACAGCACACCCTTCTTCCTTTACTCCTTTCTTCCTTTACTGGGGCAACCCCTTGTTCCATCTGTCTGCCTCACCCTTGCACCCGACTTCTCACTAGCACCTAGGATGATGTAACTCATTCTGGCCAAATGAATCTACGTGGAGGGAATGCACAGAACTTCTGAATTGGGTCTTTAGAGGAGAAATAGTACGGCACATCCCTCCTCTCCATCCCCCTTGCTAAAATACAAATTTGACGGCTGGAACTGAAGGGAGAGCCCAGTCTCTCTGAAGCCAGCTGGATTGCATATATTTGTTGTTATCTGAGAGAGGAATGAAATTCCATTTTGTGTAGGTCACTGTTATTTGACTTATTACAGCTGAACTTCCATCCCGACTAATCAAGGAAACTTACGGAATGATCTCCAACTATCATAGAATATGTGACTTAAGTAAAAATGTCATTTTCTATATTAACGCCACTTTTGCTGAAAGCAATTTTATATGAAATCGTATGGCAGCGTTAGGATATTAATTTTTCTTATATTTATAGTTTAACTTAATCTTTCATTTTTGAGTTACAGCCACTCTGCAATGACTCACAGGCACATGCTAAGTAATAATGAAGGAATGAGTTTACAGACTCCAATATTTAGATAGTGTCAACCTGTCAATGAGAAATATAAAATATATAGGTATTAGTGTACCCAGTACATGAAGCATGTTTGATTATTCTCTATTTCAAAACTAAAAACATCATTTCTTGTGTATAGGCAATTTCTAATATATTGATGACTATGATACAAAATTATTTTTGATGTGTTTCATACCCCAAATCAAATTTATCATAAAGATAACAGTATACATGCGATAAGAAACACAGTGTAACATTTATAATTGGTCTTGGAAAACTGAATTGTGATTCCAAGAAGAGATCAACTTTTCAAGGAGAGAAGAAAAAAGAAAAGAAAAAAACATAAGGGTACTTTTAAAAGCATGTGGGAAAAATGGAATTAAAGTATGAGGATATTTTGGTGCAAAACTAAATTGGAGAGCCATGCACAGTTTTCCATGAACTTGTTGAAGACATCCTTGTAGTGGGTGTACCCTAGTTTTCCTGCTAAATAATGAGCTCTAAATACATGCTGACCTAGGCAAAGTTGTTCTTTCACTTTCATCACTTCCTTACACCCAGTTCCTGGTGCCACCTACACGTCAGCGCCTTTGGCTATAAGATGCCCTCGTCTTTTCACTGCAGTATTCCTTCTCTGACCTGCTGCTGAGAAATACTTTTGTGATATTTCACTTTATGAGGTCTTAGGCAATTGTGGGCCAAAATTAATTATTTTGCAACTAACTCATACTTAGTTATAAAGCATTTTTTACTTCTAAAATATTTCTTAGCCAAACGAGTCACTCATTTAAAGAATTTCAGACAGAGGAAAAACATAATGATAAAATAAATTGAAGGTTGGGGCCAGCAGGTGGTGTGGTGGTTGAGGCACTTGGCTCAACCACCAACTGAGGTTCAAGGTCCAGACCTGGTGACTTGCTTTCTCACTTTCCCTCTCTCCCTCTCTATCTCTCTGTCTCTCTCTGGTGAACACACATGTAATAATGGGGTCTGCAAGTGGCATAGTGGTTAGTGCTGGACTTCCATATGGTTGACCACGGTTTCAAGTCCTGGACCCAGTGGCTTAAAACTCACTCTGGGTGCATGTGCATGCATACCCAAGATCCCGGGAGGAAAATGGAGTAAAAGGGATTGTAGCATGGCCATCCCCTCTGGGGAGTGATTTCTCACTTTGTCTCTCTATGAAGTTTACATGCCCTATAGCAAAAATCTCTCTCTCAAAAAAGTAGTAATAATAAATACAATTAAATAAATAGTTCTTTTTAAAAATAAATAAATAAAATGATGGTCTGAGAGATTATAGTGCTGCATCTGCTCTTGTTAGTCTTTCTCTCCTGGATAAAAGACTTCTGCAGTCTTCTATTTACACAGGAAAAGTCCACAATCACATCAGAGTACTTCATTTTAGGTCGCTGATACTGACAAAGCCAAGGGTCTTGTTCTTTTTACAAATTCTGGGGTCTCCTGTACACTTATGTATGTGTGCAAACATGCAAAATGACAGGTCATTACCTCTTTCTATATTAAGTAAAAATTATATACGGTTGTTTTAGTCTCTCTTTAAATTAGTTGATTTTTTTTAATCTGAGGAAAAGAATGCTGAGAGCAAGAATTGTTTTGAGCATAATTAATATTATAAATAAAAGAAATTCCCTTTTTTCCGCACATAGTTACTTGTGAAAATAGCATCTTGACAGCTTTCTCAAAGACCTCCTTACACTAAGCACAGTCTTCTAAGGAAGACTGAATGTCATTTCCAAACACATTCTTCTCTCTAGTAAGTCAAGTAGATCTACTGGATAAACTAATCAGATTGAGGAACAGTAGCAATACACAAGGCTCCGGAGTTATTATCTTAACACTTTTTCTGACATGCTGGAAAGAGAAACAGGTCCTTATTCAGGGAAATTTGGGAAACCAATTCTGTGATGTCCAAGATGAAGACCCCTCTTCCCCAATACTGTCTGATGTGAGACTCAGTGTGTTTTAACAACCAGAATTGCTTTCTTTCAGTGACCTCACGTGCATGCAACAGAGGGCAGTCAGAGGGCCCCGTCTCCTATCTGCATGTTCTTCTCACCCAGGCATTAATAATAATACAGCTGCTTTCCAATAAGTCACTTGGAAGATACTAAGTTTATTTTCCAAAATAAATACAAAAACTTGTACATTTTTAAAAGTAAGTCGTGATTAAGCAAATTGCAGACTTCTGATTGCTATAAATTTTGGGGGGAAATTCCACAATGTATACATGCCAAATATTTTGCAGTCTTATAATTAGGGGGAAAATATAAATGGTTGAATTTATTTGTACAGAGAAGTTGCAGAATAAAATTTCTTATTTCCTAAAACAGCTGTTAATTTTCCCAAACAATAAGCTTTCGATGCAGTGTCATATCTTCTTCTTTTCTGTTTGTTTTTTTTTAACTAATTTTAACAGATTCTAGAATTGCCTTTCACTGTAATACAGTAGCTTAAATCAATATAAAATATTTCATTACCTTGAGCTTAAGTGTTTTTCAAACCCCAGGAGCTAGGATTTTAAGTGAAGTCGGGCTTGTGGAATCTGGTTCGCTTAATCACTAGGCTATAGGCCAGCCCTTTATTTGAAGCATGCCTGACATTATTTATTTATTTATTTATTTATTTATTTAAATATCTACTAATTTGCCAACATATATAGGAAGTTAAACATTATCCTCATTTATTTATTTTTTAGGTTTTTTTAGAAGACCTTTACTTTTTTCAATCCATTAAGTGCTTTCTTAGTGCTGGATACCAAACCTTAGCAAATAATTATTTTAATTATTTTCTCAAACATACTCAGAGATTATACTACCTCATCCTTATCAGGGTAACTTGTTTTAGTCCATTCTCTGAGTCTGGGCTATTTATAAAGAATAAAGGTTCATGAAGCTCATGGTTTTGGAGGTCCAGAGTCAAAGGGCCATATCTGGTCAGGGTCTTCTTGTTTGGGAGGACTCTGAATTCTGGGACGACATGATCAAATCTGAGCAACTTAATATAGCCCTGCAAATCAACTGCTGATTCATTCATTCTTAACAAATTTCTTTTTCATAGCCCTCAGCATTAAGATTTTTATCCCAATATCTAATGTAAAATAAAAGGTTTAAGTGCAACTCTTCCTTTGATGGTTAATTGGGATGGCATTACATCTATCTCAAAGAAAAAATAATTATAGAATACTGATCATTTGTTGACATTATGAACCATCAATGGTTTACACGTCATACCAAGTGTGAATCCATGTAGATTCCAGGCATTACTGGTTTTTTTTTTTTTTTCTCAATCTTATAATGTTACTGAGAGTAAACTTTTTAGAATGGGTGCATTTTAATTGTTACGTATAACTAAATTAGGGTCCAATCTCTAATCACTCTCATTCTACTTCAGTCTTTTTTTGTTTTTTTTTTAAGTCATTGCCAGAGGGTGGGA
>NW_006159925.1:40425-81525 GCF_000334495.1 Tupaia belangeri chinensis | reverse complement strand
AGATAAAGAGAGAGAGGAAGAAAGCACTCTAGCTGGTGCCTGGGCATATCATAATCTCTTCTCCATTTTTCAATCCTGTCAGGATTCAGGGCATGCAGGCATAAACACCCACAGTGTTTTTCAAACCCCAGGAGCTAGGATTTTAAGTGAAGTCGGGCTTGTGGAATCCGGTTCGCTTAATCACTAGGCTATGGGCTAGCCCTCTATTTGAATCATGCCTGACATTATTTAGGTTTTTTTTTTTTTTTTTTTTTGAAAAAAATGGTTATCTACTAATTTGCCAACTTATATAGGAAGTTAAACATTATCCTCATGTATTTATTTTTTTAGGTTTTTGCCTTATGGCATGTGTGCTCATCAATGATTTTTTTAAAGGACAGAGAGAAAGACAGGGGGAAATCACACCCCCTGTATGTATGTCCATGTCACAACCTCTTCTCCCCTAGAGATTTTGGGCATGCATACATATGTGTCTGGGGTGATTTTCAAACCACCGGGTCTGGGACTTGAATCTTAGTCATCCATGTGGGAGTCAAATGCCTTAACCACCACGCCACCTGCTTGCCCCCATCATCCTCTACCTAATGGCTTAATTACTTCAAAGCAGAACCCCTTAAATATATTAGAATTGTTTTCTCTGACCTTTCCTCCTGAAGGCTTCCCATTAGAATGTTATGGACACCGTGACATTGGAATGATCTGACTAACTAAGACTAAAATAGGAACTTTTAAATCTTTTCCTTTTAAAAAGATATAGTAGTATGTACATAAAAGAACAACTCAAAGTGTTTTCTCATATTACATGGAAGCCTGTTCTGTTCTTTGTTTTTGGTTTTTGGTTTTTGTTTGTTTATTGTTGTTGTTTTTTCATTTTTCAATCAGGTATGTGCACTTGCCAGAAAGAGAGACAGAAACGTAGAGAGACAGGGAGAAAGTGAGAATTCACCCCTTGGGGATGATGGGAACACCAATATCCCTTCTCTTCCGTTCTTCTCGTAGGATACCGCACATGCACACACATGTGCCTGGCATTTTTCGGGCTACTGGGTCTGGGACTCAAACTGCACAATAACTATGTGAAATCCAGCTGCCTTAACCACCATACCACCAGCTGGCCCTGAAAATCTTTTTGCATCAGCCTTTATGCAAATTATATGAGAGGCTTAAATGTGTGTAATTAAAATAGGTAATGTCAAATCTGTTGCTAGTTAAATATTTAGATAAGGTAGTATTTGTCTTCATCGGCTCATTCCAAATCATGGCACTAAAAAGAAATAATGTGATGCTGAATTAAAGACTAAAAATCATGTAAACCTTACATTTTTTTTTTCAATCAAACTTGCTCAATTCAGTGAACAGTATCTCATTTGAGTTGTTTCAATGATAAATTTAATCTAATGCTTTCATATGATCACACTATGTCAAATGCAACTTGTAAGCTTCACTTAGCATGTTTCAAAATCTTCATGCAGGGACCAGCAGTTAGCGTAATGGCTATGTTGCTGGACTCCCATGTAGTCAACCACAGTTCTAGTCCTGGACCCGGTGGCTTAAAACTCACACCAGGCGCATGTGCATGCATGCCCAAGATCCCAAGAGGAGAATGGAGGAGAAGGGATTGCGGTGTGGCCATCTGTCTCTCTGTCTGTGTGGCAAGCGCAGGCGCCCTATAGCAAAAACCTCTACAAAAAAAAAATCTTCATGCAGAGGACCAAAGCCAAAAAAACACATAAAAGTAACCTTCCTCACCATCTTTCAACATCTTTATTTCCTCACATGCTGTGAATGTAGGTACACACATGTATGCCAAGTCATTAAAAGAGCACATGACTGGAATCCAGAGTTCTATTTCTTGAACATTAAATTAAGAAGCTATTTTTTAAATCTTTTATGATAAATAAAAATAGAACACAACCATCTTTATGAATCAAGATGATAAAACCTAAATATTATTCAAGATCTATATCACCACAAATCCCTCACAGGGAAGAAAAAAATCTTTGAAGCACTTCATTTAAGGCAGCCACACAAGTTATAAAGTGAGTGAATACATTTCAAAAATCAATGCCAATTGAAATAAAAACCCCGTATCTCACAATCTAGATGCACTTCAGACAGCAACAAATAGAACAGCACAAAAGAACATTGATGTGACAAAAGAACACAGGAGAAAATGAAGGTCAGTTTGTTGTGCTTGTTCTATTAAACCCAGCAGGAAGGCTTCATGTAGGTTTCTCAAAGGAAACAAAAAAGATCAAGACTGAGGTAATACCTTTTATCGAGCTGAAATCAGTTCATACATGCAGGAAAGTAAGCTATAAACAAACCTAAAAACAAAATAGTAAAAATATAAGGGAAGTCTGCCGATATGTAAACATATACATACACAAAATACCATGCTCAGTAGTGTCCTAATGCCGCATATACACATACCTTCAACTATTTATTAAAAATGTAAGGAGACTAACACATGAATATGATCTTTATGTTTTTTCCTTCGTAACGTCATCTAAATTCCCATTGAAATAAAATTATATCCCTGCCTGAACTAACTGAACTATTCAATCAATAAGAAGGATTCTGGAGAGAGTTTTGGAAGCTGTACTGCAGAAAACAAGCAAGAAGTGAGGGCAAAGCAGACCCAGTCACAATTGATCACACACAAGTACAATACCTGCCTCCGTAACGGATGGAGGAACATTAAGTGGACCCCACTGATATCCGTTCATGCAGAGCCACAGTCGTACCTAACAGGTAGTAGTATTCCTCTAAATTTACAATTGAGGACCCTAAAATTTAGGTCATCTAAACAACTTGCCAAAGATCTCTTAGCTAATGTTGACAGAGGCAGGGTCCAAACTCAGGCAGTCTAACCTTGGGTTCTTAATCATCGCTCCAGGGTCCTTCCACATGCCATGTTTGTTAGGGAAGGCTCCCAGCTCCTGCTGATTCCTCATCACTCAGTCGTCTGGATAGTGAATCCATGCTACAGTGGTCAGTCATAGGATGGAGTAATCAGCCAACAAGAAAGAGGTTGGGGAGATAAAAAAAATATGATCACTTGATTTAAATTTAATGGAGTAGACTATTACAGAAAGTGAATTTATTTGTAAGGATAGAATCATAAGAAACTAGGGGCCAGCAAGTGGTGTGATCGTTAAGGGCTCTGGACTCCCACATGGCCAACCGTAGTTCAAGTCCTAGACCCAATGGTTTGCGCTCGCTCTCTCTCTCTCTCTCTCTCTCTGTCTGTCTCTTGCTCTGTCCCTCTCTGGTCAAATTAAAATAGGTAAATAAATAAAGTTAAATAGTTCTTTAAAAAAAAAAGAATCTAAGGAACTAACCCAGCACTATACATAAAAAGTGAGGAAATATCATTTATAGGAAAATAATGTAAGGTTCTGGAAAATCATGGGGAGAATAAAAATACACAAAATGCATGACAGCATTCCCACAAGGAGACAGGTGATGTCTGAGAATCAATGAGAGGAGGACAAAGAAAGGGAGTGGGGTGGGAAAGGAGGCAGCCGTGGTCTTTCCTGGGGACACTTGAATCAGATGAAGAACTGCCTACAAAGCGAACTCTGTGAAGACACATTGCGTTGTGTACCAGCTAACTCAGACCTCAATCATTTTTAGCCAGACCACTTCATTTTTTTCCTGGTTCACCAAGGAGTTAAAGATTTGGTATACTTTAAAAGCCCATGAATTGTGCACCTGTGTGGGGGCCCAATAGAAAGACTGAGAGTGCACTGTGGTGTTTTCACCTCACACCCTGGGCTCCAAGGTCAACAGTGCTGTTAGAGACCCGCTCCTGGCTCCCTCCTCTCTGGATGGGGCAAATGCAGGCAGACATGCTTAGTGACTCTATCTGGACCACAGCTTGGTTTCTCGAATTCCTTTCTTTCTTTCCCTGGGAACAGCCAGAGGAACAGAGCAGCCTGTCACAATGCCAAGCAGTGTGTGAGCACAAACTCCATCCAACCATGAGGGGCAAGCTGACTCCTGGGTTGTATTTCTAAGACTGTGACAGACAAAGAGGTTAATTTGTTGGTTTGGAATGTATTTATTTACTATATAGATGAGGGAGACAGAGAGTGTGCACCTGCCATAGGGTCCTGACACTGCCATCTACCCCAGCTCCTGCCAGCATGAAGCCCAGGCTCAGGCATTACTGGTGCACTCATCTTTATGTTTTTTCCTTCGTAACGTCATCTAAATTCCCATTGAAATAAAATTATATCCCTGCCTGAACTAACTGAACTATTCAATCAATAAGAAGGATTCTGGAGAGAGTTTTGGAAGCTGTACTGCAGAAAACAAGCAAGAAGTGAGGGCAAAGCAGACCCAGTCACAATTGATCACACACAAGTACAATACCTGCCTCCGTAACGGATGGAGGAACATTAAGTGGACCCCACTGATATCCGTTCATGCAGAGCCACAGTCGTACCTAACAGGTAGTAGTATTCCTCTAAATTTACAATTGAGGACCCTAAAATTTAGGTCATCTAAACAACTTGCCAAAGATCTCTTAGCTAATGTTGACAGAGGCAGGGTCCAAACTCAGGCAGTCTAACCTTGGGTTCTTAATCATCGCTCCAGGGTCCTTCCACATGCCATGTTTGTTAGGGAAGGCTCCCAGCTCCTGCTGATTCCTCATCACTCAGTCGTCTGGATAGTGAATCCATGCTACAGTGGTCAGTCATAGGATGGAGTAATCAGCCAACAAGAAAGAGGTTGGGGAGATAAAAAAAATATGATCACTTGATTTAAATTTAATGGAGTAGACTATTACAGAAAGTGAATTTATTTGTAAGGATAGAATCATAAGAAACTAGGGGCCAGCAAGTGGTGTGATCGTTAAGGGCTCTGGACTCCCACATGGCCAACCGTAGTTCAAGTCCTAGACCCAATGGTTTGCGCTCACTCTCTCTCTCTCTCTCTCTCTGTCTGTCTCTTGCTCTGTCCCTCTCTGGTCAAATTAAAATAGGTAAATAAATAAAGTTAAATAGTTCTTTAAAAAAAAAGAATCATAAGGAACTAACCCAGCACTATACATAAAAAGTGAGGAAATATCATTTATAGGAAAATAATGTAAGGTTCTGGAAAATCATGGGGAGAATAAAAATACACAAAATGCATGACAGCATTCCCACAAGGAGACAGGTGATGTCTGAGAATCAATGAGAGGAGGACAAAGAAAGGGAGTGGGGTGGGAAAGGAGGCAGCCGTGGTCTTTCCTGGGGACACTTGAATCAGATGAAGAACTGCCTACGAAGCGAACTCTGTGAAGACACATTGCGTTGTGTACCAGCTAACTCAGACCTCAATCATTTTTAGCCAGACCACTTCATTTTTTTCCTGGTTCACCAAGGAGTTAAAGATTTGGTATACTTTAAAAGCCCATGAATTGTGCACCTGTGTGGGGGCCCAATAGAAAGACTGAGAGTGCACTGTGGTGTTTTCACCTCACACCCTGGGCTCCAAGGTCAACAGTGCTGTTAGAGACCCGCTCCTGGCTCCCTCCTCTCTGGATGGGGCAAATGCAGGCAGACATGCTTAGTGACTCTATCTGGACCACAGCTTGGTTTCTCGAATTCCTTTCTTTCTTTCCCTGGGAACAGCCAGAGGAACAGAGCAGCCTGTCACAATGCCAAGCAGTGTGTGAGCACAAACTCCATCCAACCATGAGGGGCAAGCTGACTCCTGGGTTGTATTTCTAAGACTGTGACAGACAAAGAGGTTAATTTGTTGGTTTGGAATGTATTTATTTACTATATAGATGAGGGAGACAGAGAGTGTGCACCTGCCATAGGGTCCTGACACTGCCATCTACCCCAGCTCCTGCCAGCATGAAGCCCAGGCTCAGGCATTGTCTAGTGCACTCAGAGAGTTCTCTGGACTTGAACCAGAAACCTTCCATGTGACTCTGCCTCGTTGAGCATCACATTTTACTATGGCACCACTGTTGCCCTAAGGGTTTTTGATTTTATTTTTATTTCTCTCCTCACTGGAAAGGTAACCAAGTGAAAATAACAACATCTTTTCTTTTAATCCAAAACACTAAATCTTAGAGCACAGTAGATCAGCCAGTTACATTTTCAATTCTTTTGGCTTTGTTTTTATCTTATGAGAAAGAGAGCAAAGGAGAAAGGGAGAGCAAAGAGAGAGGTATTTGGACCAAGCCAAGTTCGGTCCCCGTGTCCTCAGTGCCAGCATCCCAGGCAGCCACCACACCCAGCCTATCTAGCTGGGTTGCACCCAGGCTTCCCACGCAGCCTTGGCCACCACATGGCAGCACCTCCCCTCCCCAACTTGCACCCACAACTGGACCCAATCAATGGAATTGTGAAAGAAAAGAAAAGTGACTCAAGAATTTTATTATTATTGGTGATGTGGTATATAAGAGAAAAACAAAAGGAAGTTCTTACATCTGCAATTTCTCAGATAGCATCATCTTCAAATATTCCCTTGGAAAATATTACCTACTAAATCAAGAGATGAATAATCAATTTAAGGAGGTATGTAAGCTTTTTCCTAGAAAAATATTGTCTTTATGAGAAATTAGATTGAGAACTGAGAAGGGAATGTCTCCTATTGCTTTTAATATTTACTCTTGCTTAGGAGGTTCTGATAGTAAAATAAAACTTAAGTACAGAATTAGCAAAAATAGAGAAGTTAATATTTGAAACAAAATATTCTTAGACGTAGATGACTTGTTTATTTATCTGGAAGGCCTCAGAGAATTGCTTGAATGAAAAGAGAGATAGTAAACCTAAACAATGGTCTTTGTTCTTAAACAAATAAAAAGAGCTTGTTATATACAAAATAAATAAAATGAATAGCCTACCAATAAATGAACAAAATCCAGTAAGAAAATAAAATGGAAAAGATTATATTCAAAATAATGTCATAATACGTAATATAACTTAGAAACTACAGCACACTATTTGGGATTTTAAGAGAATTTTAGATTAGAGAGCTTAATTATATTTCTGAATAAAAAAACCTTATCAAATATTATTTCCCTAAGTTAATATTTTCCACCAGGTCTTTGCTGACTATTCCATTGGAAATTGTACACGTACACTTCCGTCCGCCCGGGCAATGCCTATCCTTCTTTGTTATTTTTTTTTTTTTTCCCCATAGCACATGTCCCTTATTCAAACAATAGATCATTTGCTTCTTTTCTTTGCCAGAGAAGACTTGCAGGGGGCCATGGAGCAGTTAGCTGCTATAGGGAGTTGATCTTTTTTTTTTAATATATATAATAAATTTTCTTTTCATTTCTTTTATGCATTCGATCACTATACAGCACTTAGCTTGTAAAGTTAGTTTTCCAGCGTGAATACATTTCACCCCAGTCCAGTTGGGGATACTACACACATTATCATCAACTGTGCATCATCCATTTCTGTGTCCCATAAAGTCTGCTTGTCTATTTTTTCTCCATGATGTCTGGATCTTACCTGGTAACAGGATTGTAATTGTAGCCCAGGTAGTTTGAAAAATACACAGTGCATGGGACCAGCAGTTAGCATAATGGCTATGTCGCTGGACTCCCATGTAATGGACAACGGTTCAAGTCCCGGACCCAGTGGCTTAAACTCACGGCAGGCGCATGTGCGTGCATGCCCAAGATCCCGAGAGGAGAATGGAGGAGAAGGGATTGCGGTATGGCCATCCCCCCTGGGAGGTGATTTCTCGCTTTCTCTCTCTCTCTGTCTCTCTGGTGAGCACACCCACAACCCCTCTCCAAAAAAAAAAAAAAAAATACTCAGGGCTCGGTAATGTGGGCCCCACATCCTGACAGGATGGAGAAATGGAGGGAAAAGGATTGTGGCATGACTGCACCATACTGAGGGGTGCTTTTTCTTTTTTTTCTCTCTCTCTCTCTGGAGAGCATATTATGCACCACCTGCTAGCAATAATAATAATAATAATAATAATAATAAAAGAAATGGGTCACGATGAGATATGTTCACAGATACGATTTCTCTAACCTATGAAAGGTTACAATGTTATATTTTTCCAGATGATAGGAAACCATGGGAAGCAATCTGCTTTAAAAGTCAATATAACCTTAATCTGAAAAAAAAAAAACCACAAAAATGGAAAATATAGGTGAATATCCTTAATTTCCTAGTTTAATCATCAGCAGATAAAGTACCTTGTGGGAAGTGAAGTGACCTCTGAGAGGAAAGACCACAGGTATATGGCAGTGCAGGTCCTTCGGTGTCTGCGTCCTTGAAGGAGCCCCGCAGTGGGCAAGGTTCCCCATACTCCAGACCCGCTCTGAGCTCTCATGCACTGACGACGCAATCAGCCAAGCTCCAACAACTCCCACTTCGGTTTGGAGTAGGTTAGCATTAGCAAATGAAATGCAGGTGCTATAGACGCCGTTGTGTTATTTCATATGAGCATTGGGGAAGAAACCAGCCATAAGCCACTTAAGTGACAGAGAACCAAAATGATTTTGCTTTTCAAAATGACATTAATTTGTATTAAAATTTTCTACAGTATACTCAACACGTTTTAATGGCCCTTATGCCTGTATATTATTTAGTGCTTCTACCTCTTACAAGAATCTCATACAAGAAATATTGATGATTAAAAAAAAAAAACTCCTATTCATTTTCATGGACAGTAACACCCTAACAGACTAACCAGGTCTCCTGCTTCTTGCATGAACTTTAGACAATAATGTCCTTTGATAAAGTTATCAACGGTCATGCCTTCATGCTTCTAGGAAATGAGCTGTTTTAGATTGCCTGTCTACTGAGGGATGGGTAATGATCATTTTTGTCATCCGGTTTACACTAGGCCCTGGATAAAGGCATATTATCTAGCTACCACTTTAACTTTGGGCTAAAATGACTTAAAAGAGTCACAGGTCTACCATAGTTCATTCAGGAGAAGCCAGAACATTGTGGTGTTGTCTCTGAAGTCTGCGCTTATGTGCTGAACATTTGTTCTGAAGGACTGGTGTACGTGCAGTGTTATTCACTACAGTTTCGCGTTCAGCCATGTCACATCCATAAAGCTACACATTGGACAAGAAGAGAACTGCCTCGGTGCTAAGGATGTTGCTGGTTGAAGCACCCCTCCCCGGCCTTTCTGCTGCCACTCCTTTGCACAAAAACAGCTCCTGGCCAGGGGTGAATAGTCAAGAACAGTCCCTTAACCTCCTTTGGGGAAAAGGCTCAACTAACTGCTTTCTCAAGTGGGTGGAAGACCGAATCTCTGAGCAACTCCATTGATAAACCACTTTCCCTTTATGTTCAAACACTGAAGAGATCCCATTTTCTCCATCTGTTTCCATCTGTCCTCTATAGACGGGACAGACCATAAATAATATATGATTATTAGTCATAGATGGCATGGCTATTTACTTGGGAAGTCTTAGAGAATTGCTTGAATTAAAAAAGAAAAAGAGAGAGAGAGAGAGAAAGTAAGAGCAAGAATAAATCTAAACAATGTTCTTAAACAAATAGAAGTTGCTATTTGCAAAATAAATAAAATGAATAGCCTACCAATAGATTAGCAAAATCAGTTAGAAAACAGAATGGAAAGAAGACTACATTTATGAGAATGTCAGAATATGTAATGTAACTAACAAAATAAACGAAACTCTGTTTCATTTCCTCTCTTGGCTTAACTAAATTAAACTAAGTGGATACAGGGTTGAGGGGGCCAACAACCCAGGGTGCTATGGGTAGGCTGGCTTGAGGCTAGGCATCTGACTTCACTGCATGAGCCAGAAATCTTTAGATTTTTATCTTCCTCAACTCCATGTGGATGTATATTTTCCTGACATTTTCATAGATTTGAAAACATTTTCCTTTTATTGAAAACTTCTTGTAAATCACTTTTATCTTGAAGAAAAAGGACAGCCATCCTCTCTTCCCCTACTTTTTCCCCAAAGAAACCTTAAAATCCAACAGTCTCAAAAGGAAAAGTAAAGATTACCTCCGGCCTTTGAGAAAAGCTTTTTCGATAACAGTTATGTTCTTTCCAGTCTCTTCTTGTACCTCAGGGCTTTTTAGTCCACAAAGGTCATTCTTTTTTTTCTCAATAAGATTTATCCCTGAAACAAAAAGAGAGCTTTTTGATAATTAGATTGTTTCAAGAGTACTTCAATTCTATATTTAAAAATTTTCCATTTGGAAGTTACATATTTCTAAGAATAAAAATATTTCTGAGAGACTATCCTGTGGATACTACTAATAAAAGACAAAAACTCACCCAAATTAGCATCCAAGGTCCCTACACTTTTTCATAAGGCTGCTTCTATAAAAGCAAGGATACACACACACACACACACACACACACACAGGCACGCGCATTACTATAGAATTATTAGGGAAGAAGTACGGTTGTCGGGAAAGTCATGATGCATTTTTGCATAGAAAAACATAGAAAAATATGTCACGACTTTCCCGAGGACCTAATATTTTGAGTCCAAAATTAAAAATTCCAAAATTAAAACCATTTTCAGTTCCACCCATAGCTAAGTCCTCAGAGTTTTCCAGTTTCTATGAGAATGACACTGGGAATGTCCTTTCTCTGCAATTAAACATGTGGAGAATCATTATCAGAATCTTATTCATTTTTCGTATGTCATGTTCTCTGAAACATCTGTTCAAATGATATGTTTATTTGTGTTGAGCTCTTTGTTTTCTTATTATTGGGTTGTAAGCATTCTTTACATGTTCTGATACTAGTACTTCCTCGTATGGATAAATTAGAAAGAGTCAACCACAATATGGCTTGCTGTTTCACTTTCTTGATGTCCTTGGACAGATCTTTTTTTATTTGATGAAGTCTAGTTTATCAGTTGTTCGGTTCTATAAGTAGTACATTTGTGTCCTAGGAAATGTTTGCAAATCACAAGATTGAAAAGCTTTTCTTCCAGCTTTTCTTCTGTGAATAGTCTTTTTATATTTTCTATTGATTTTTCCTTCTTCAATTTACTTTTTTTTTCCCCTTAGTTTTTGCTGAAGGGCACAGGTGTTTACCAGAGAAAGAGAGGAAGTAAGAACTTCTCCTCCAGGGGGTATAGTGACACTGCAATCCCTTCTTCTCCCTTCTCCTCTTGAGAGTTTGGGCAGGCCCATACATGTGTCTGGTGTGATTCTCAAGCTGTTCCCTCCAGGTCTTGAACTTTGCAGTCAGTCATGTGGGATTCAGTTGTGTTAACCACCATACCACCTACTGAACTATAGTTTACTTTTTATATTGCTTCTTATACTTGTAATTTTTAGATTTATTCCTTTTTAAAAATAATTGATATCTTATTTGATCTTCATATTAAATCTGAGAAACTTATAAGTTAAGCTTTATTATTTTGTTTTATAAATAGCGAAAATTAGGTTTAAAATAGTGCAGACAAGTATTTCCAAGCATGGGGGGAGTGGTCTCAATCCAGAGACAGTGGATGTAAGTGGAGGCATAAAAATTTATTACCGGGAAAATAGCAAAGATTCATGGCCATTTGTTATCGATGAAGAACAGACGATCTCTTTTTCTCTATGTAAGAAGCTTCACATCTATAAAAAGTGTTCTATTAATATCTTAAAAACAAAATTCGTGCGAGACACCCATCAAGTGCCCTTTGGTATTTTCATTTGTAAGATAAATTAGGTACAGCCTGCAAGAACTGAGACATTTACATCAGGAGACCTAGGCAAAGCAGGCCTCCTTTAAAGACACAGAATTGAAATGCTAACGGGAAGAGATTCTTTCAAGAATATTTATAAGAGAGTCAGTGTATCATTCTGCACCTGTGGTGAAGAGGAGGTATGACTACTCAAGTTCCAAATTGAATTGGCTTCAAAGATTTTAAAAAACAGCCTCTCTGTGTGTACATTTTTCCCTCTTGTGAATAGAGATCTGTCTTTCCCAAGGGAGGCGTGGCAGACGGCTGGGACATTCTCGCAGGCGGCACCTGTGAATCTTGGCAAACTTGAGTGTCTTAAGCCGCTGGCATGAATAGCTTTGCACTCTGTGGGTAAAGAGGCCAGCAGTACTTTCCGCTGAATGAATCCGTGCAATGCTAATTTGGGCCTCCTTGAATCGTGTGGCAAGTTCAGGGTTGAAGTGCTGTGGTGAAATACTCTCCGCCTATGAAAACATCCTTCGGCTGTAATTTCAGTGTTTTATTTTAGGAGGGGTTTGTTGCGATGTTGAGAAAATGTCAAATTCAGTTATGTCTGTTCCTAAAACTTCTAATTTTCATAAATAACATTAGCCACTTATTTCAAGTTAACTTTTATGATGGTGATAGAATCAATAGCTGAAAATGGACCCACGTCCATAAATCTGCTTCTGTGCATGGCATGGTTTTATACCGTATGGTTAAGTAAAGAGGCATCCTAGAAAAGTCATTTTTCATGAGAGAAGACCCTGCTATGCCAGCAATAAACATGTACTAGTGATGACAGCAGCACGCAGATGTATAGATTTTGTTTCTTTATATTTAAACGAGCCATAAAAGAATAATAGAAAGTCAAGATGGCTTCGCCCATTCACGAAGAATGTTTGTATAGGGTCGCTTCGACACAAATATATCTGAAAAAATAAATTTAAGCAGAGACTTTTTATGGTCATGGAGAACAAAGTAAATCACTTTGTAATTAGGACCACGTGGCTGTTCTATTCCTAAAATATTCTCACCCTCTCCTTATTTACTACAGGTAGTTCTGTATGTATTTCAAATCGCAGTTGAAATAGTCTCTCCTTTCTTGAAAATGTTCCTTAACCCCTTTCTCTCCAGCAAAGTGGAGAAGTGCATTTTTGAATTCTGTATTCCTCCATTAGGAGTTACTACATTGTTGTGATATTTATTTATGTGTCTGTCTCTCAAGGACAAGGATTCTGTGTTATTCCTGGTAGTCTTTTGGCTTAAAATAATGAACACTCTATACACGTTTACAGTAGGCATGAGATTGGGCTTATAAAAAAAAGAGCTAAATAATATTAAACATTGTCTGGAGAAGACCTGAACTGTGTGAATTCATGCCGTATGCTACACAGGCTCCAACCTGGCTTACATGAACTCTCCATCTCACTCGGTAGTAAACTAACATTCCCTCTCATTTTCTACAGCGACTTGAAAAATCTTTACTGCCTCCCTCCAGTCAATCGACCCTCCTTTTATTCTAGAGCTTTTCACTAAAAGAATCAGAATGATTTCTGATTATAAAAAAATGAGTAAACTAGGGCATACTCTGTATGGTTTTGAAGGTCACACCCTCAGATGTGGAAAAAAAAAAAAAAGCTTTTCTTTCCTATGATGCCATCTGTTGACACGAGTTCATCTATTTTTGTGGGGAAAGTTTGATCTAAACCCTATAAGATTTAAACTCTCTTTCTAAATCTAAAGTTCAATTCTGCTCTGTCTTTTTACCGCATTTAGCTCTAAGATCTTCCTCAGGGTTTTTCCTCTCCTTCTCCCTGAGTTTGATCCTCAAGTCAGCATGCGTTGTTAAGTCCCTCTCAGATGTGACTGGCCTTTTGTGGAACTCCAGCTGTTTACCAGTCCCTGCTCCTGTCTTTGAGGTGGGTATGAACCGGACTCAGGCCCGAGGTGTTAAATCTATACAGACCACTCTGTGTCTTCCTCATCTTCACAGCAGATCAGTGAGATCTTTGGCCTTCCTTTGATGGTTCCTTTGACCCAGAGAAGAAAGTGGCTGATCTGCCAGTCTTTCTGAGGCGCTGCTGTCTCTGCAAATCTATGTGTATCCTTAGTTCTGCAAGGGTGCAGTTGTGTTGGGTCCGTTCTGCACTGGTCCCTGAGTTTATCAGACGTTCCACTGATCTCCTCCAGATGCTATCGCCAGTGCCACTCACTCCCAACCCTGACACAGGAGACAGAGCTTCAAAACGGACCTGTATCTGAGCTCCCCGGGTTTTCCTGCAGTTCTCTTGTTGGGGATGGGCTACTAAATTGCATTCTGACTCATATCCGTGTCCTGATATTTCTTGTTATGTCTGTTCCAAAAAATTAAGAGGTCACACCTGTGAGATGACTTTTGAACTGAGAATTAAGTCATTCAAGGCTTTAGGTCTTACTTTATGCTATGCAGTGGCTTCTTTTTGGCCTCTAATAATGTGTTGCTATGTTTAGCTATCTTCACTGGGAGAACAATTCTCAGAATAGTAATAGAGAAACTTTGCAGGGAGGGGTGGGGCTTGATGAGGACCTATCATTCAGTAGTTGACATAGTTTCTTAATTTCTCAAGAGCCAGGTGACATTATATATAGAAGGGAAGATGATAAGAAGGTAGTAATGGATGTAAGAGACAGCATATACAAAGGACCAGATGTTTAACAACCGTAATAAACACTCGCTTCCTTTCTCTCTTCTTCCTTAGAGAAGTTCCCATTTTCTTACCTAGCTACCATCCTATCTGCAAGAAGCATGGCATTCACTCCAATACAGTCTTCTTCTCCCATCAGTTTTCTTTTGTATTTTTACCAGAGAGTGTGTGCATTCTCCAGAGAAAGAAAGAGAGTGACAAAGAGAGGGAGAGTGAGAAATCATCCTCCAGGAGGGACAGCCACACTGCAACCCCTTCTCCTCCATTCTCCTCTCGGGATTTTGGGCATGCATGCACAGGAGCCCGGTGTGATTTTCAAACCACCAGGTCTGAACTACAGTTGACCATGTGGGAATCCAGCACCTTAACCACCACACTATCTGCTGGCCCCCACCCCCATCCATTTAAAAACAAAATGAATCATCAGTTCAAATAACGCATCATTCTTTGTAACCAGGAAATAGTCATTTTCACAGCGTGGGTGGCTTCTGTTTTTCTTGAAACTCTCTCCTCTCGATTCCTGTGATCTCACGTCCATCTGAGGTCTCACTCTTTCACATGCTACACACATTTTCAAACCATCATTTCCCTTAGGTCTAAGTCTAGAGCTCACACCTGAGAAAATACCCAAATACCCTGTAGGGATATATCTCCCTCCTCTAATCTCAGAGCATTTCTGTTTTTCCTTCTCGTAGTGATCAGAGTAACTTAAAAAATAATAATAATAAAAAAAAATGAAGACCTGATTGTGTGACACTCTATTTGCTGTCTTCCCGTCTGGGATTACTCACTGCTCAGGAAGAAAAGGTAGTACTCCCAGTGGTGCAGCATAAAGCACTGTGCTCTTCATGGCAGTCCCACTTTGGACAGTTCCCAGTTCGAGTCTCTGAGTACACCAGGCTCAAATTTGCCCATGGATCATGGCAGGAAGACCCTATTGGAGGTTCTGCCTCCTTTTCTTGATCGTGGAGGATATAAATAAATAAACTTAAGAAAGAAAGAAAGCAAATGATATTGTTATAAGCCCTTGATATCTTGCTGTTTTTTGTTTTTTTTTTTTTCCCTCCAAGTCTCCTTCAGTGGAGTCTAGAAATTAAAAACAGAAGCATTTGTCCTGAAGGAGACACGTTCAAATCATGGTTCTCTCAGTATTTGTTGTATGATGAAGGCGGAAGTGCATAGCAAGGCTGTATGTAAGTTTATTTATCTACCAATTGGAGAAAATACATTTTTATCCAGATATGAGAATTTGTAATAGATCAATTTGATTATTTACTGCCGACTCGTCATTTCATAGATGTTTTATACAGATATATATTTGGTTTAGTTGACCCAATTTGAATGAATGAGTTCGATGAGTATTCAGTGTTCAATAAATCCCTGGTACAGAGTTGGTGCACAATAATTGCCCCTGATTATTTCATGACACCTTCATTCACAGCTCTTTCAGTTTTAAATTCGCGTCCTACTAAAATTTCAGAAAAATCTCTTTTACAATTTATTCATGAGTACAACTTGAGATAAAAATAATGATTCTCCTCAAATTATAAGATTCATGCAGATTATATGAGATGTGCACATTCATATGAAGAAAATGAGTTAGACGATGTGACAGAGAACATGGTATACATATGTTAAAATTATAAGTGCGTGTTAATTTAAATGTCAATGAAGACACTAATGATGAAAGCATTATCTTACGGAATTAAATATGTGATGAGTGGGGGACCAGCAGATGGCATAATGGTTACGTTGCTGGACGTCCACGGATTCGACCACTGTGTGAGTGCCGACCCAGCAACTCGAAACTCATGCTGGGGGTATGTGTGCGTGCCCAAGATCCCAAGAGGAGAGTAGGAGAGAAGAGATAGCCATGTGGCCATCCCCCCTGAGGGGTGATTGTTCACTTTCTGTCTCTCTGTCTCTCTCTGTCTCTCCAATGAGCACACATGCCCCATAGCTAAAATCTCTCTAAGAAAAAAAAAAGTGATGAATGAGACTATTCAAAACAAGAAGGTAAGAAGGAAGGTTAGCTGTTTACCATAATGGCGTAAGTATCATGTACAAACTGCAACTGGTGCTTCACCAATGGGAACAGGAAAGAAGGAATTAATGTAACATGAACTGACCTGACGAGTGGTAATGGCTGAATGTATGTACAAAGACATGGTGGCTTTTATTAAGTGATGCTTGCTAGACTTTTAAGTGCATTGCTAATTAAGTCAACTTTGAAAACTCTCTGAACCCTATAGCCTAGTGCTTAAGGGAATCAGATCCCACATGGCTGACAAAAATCAAATCCTGCCCTGAGTGGTTTAGAAAATGTGATGAAATGTGCATGAGTGCCCCAAAGCCCAGCAAGATGGAGAAGTGGAGGAGGGGGAATTGTTGCATGAGCACATCTCATTGCGATGTGCTTTCTCCCTTTTCTTCTCTCTGTTTCTCTGGTAAATACACATGCCCTCTGGCAGTTTAAAAAGGAAAGGAAAGAAGAAAGGAAAAGAGAAAACAAAAAGAGAGGAGAAGAAAGAGAAGAGAAAAAAGACAAAAGAGAAGAGAAAAGAAGAAAAAGAAAAGAACAAACTCTTAAGACAAACATACTGAATACTGTATTTAAGAAAAAAACTAATAAAAATTACAGAAATATTTTCTGGACATTTTGAGTAACATCAGGATCTAAAAATGCTTATATTACATTAGAATCTCTCTCAGAATATGTTTTTATACTAAAAAGGAGAAACTAGGACATATGCTGCTTTTTTTTTTTTTTTTTTTTGGGGAGTGATTTTTGCTATACGGTGCTTGTGTTTGCCAGAGAGACAGAAAGTGAGAACTCACCACCCAGGGAGGATGGCCATACCACAATCTCTTCTCCTCCATTCTCCTCTTTGGATTTTGGGCACACGCACCCCGTATGAGTTTTAAGCCCCTGGATTGGAGACTCAAACTGTAGTGGACTAAGTGGGAGTCCAGCAATGTAACTGTTAGGACATCTCCTTGTCCCAAGGCATGTTCTTCTTCATTGTTAGAGAATCGAAAGAAGATATCCCCTGTATACACACACAGACATCATCGTCTTAACTGTCTCATTTCTGTACTTGAGTTTAAGTGCATTTCATGATAATTTTGTTCCACAAAAAAATTAGCTACTATTGTCATGTATGTATTATTTTACATAGTCACTTCTTGGTGTAGAGATAATAATGTTAGATAAATATTCCAACATAACAAAGTAAGATATATTAGGTTGTTGGGAAATTAATCTCACATTTTTAGGTTTCTCTATGCAAAAATGCATCATGACTTCCCAATGACTCGATAATATATAATGTCGTATTTCCTGTCTTTATTGTAAATATTCTACACTATTCAAATGATATAAAAATATAAACAAAGGCAGAAACATTTATATAATTTATAATCTACTCTTCTCCAAACTCATGATTTGAGGCAAACACTGATTATCTAGTTTAGCCTGGATCATAATTCAAACTCAAGGAGCCAGATGCAAGTCATTTTATTAAGCGGATATATATTTGTAACTAGCGTGACATTTGCTATCTCCGTGGAGCATGAAATGTGGAATTGTGATTCCTTATTACTTCTATATTATCTTAATTTCCAAAGTGCTTTCTGTTTCTCATTTATGTGCATACATGTCACAAGTATAACCACCATGTTAAAAATCATAGCCAGTTTCTAAAAACTTTGGAAAAGACCTGTCAGCTTCACAGTAGTAAAAGTCATGAACCTAAAATTCTAACAAATGAAGAAAGCTTCAAACATAACTGAAACAGGGAGGATTCCCAGAAGCATTTCTATAAAAGTGCCTTATGGAGAGCTTTTAACAAAATGCATTCCATTAAAAACCTATTATTTTAAAATTCTGTAATAACAGTATTACCGGCTCTCAACTTAAATGGAAAAATTTTCGTTGCAACTCTAAGGATTAATTTCTATAAGTACTTGTTGTGACAAATGTAGTAATGCCTTGTGGAGATTTGATTAAGAGAGTCTACCTGGTCTGGGGGAAGGTTACCTTTACTTCTTTCATGAAAGAACGAGACACGAAGGAAGAGTGCCCCAACAGGGTCCTAACGCCCCCAGTATCAGCCAGCCCCAGACCCTGGGTTCGTGTCCTGCATCCTCAGGGAGGCTTCCAGACACAAACCCAGAAAGCCCCAGGTGGGTCAGTCCCATGGAACATGGTGCTCTGCCTCCAGAATCTAGTCTCCACTTAAGAAAGACCAGTGTCCCACAGGTGGTGTGTGGTTAAGGTGCTGGATCCTACTCCATGATTCAAGTCCCAGACTGGGTGGCCTGAAAATCAGGCCAGGCATGTGTGCATGCATGCCCAAGTCTGGAGAGGAGAATGCAGGAGAAGAATCTGTGGTGTGGCCATTGCTCCAGAGGTGTGATTTCTCACTTTCCCTCTCTCTGGCGAGGGCACCCACCCTATAACAAAAAGTCTAAACAAAACAAAACAAAATATATATATATAATATATAATATATACATATATCTATCTATATAAAGAAAGGCCACTGTCTTATGGAGCTAGGCATTGGCAGCTATTTCTTTTGCAAATTAAAGTACACACATTAACTATTCTAGATGTCCATCTTCCTTAAATCCCATGTGTTTTGTTTTTCTTTTTTTTTTTTCTTTTGGAGAGGTTTTTGCTACAGGGCGCACATGCTCGCCAGACAGAGAGAGAGAGACAGACAGGTAGACAGAAAGCAAGAAATCACCCCCCCGGGGGGATGGCTATGCCTCAATCCCTTCTCCTCCATTCCCCTCTCGGTATCTTGGGCACGCACACACACGCACCTGGCGTGAGTTTAAGCCACCGGGTCCAGGAACACGAACCACGGTCGACTACATAAGTCCAGTGACACAGCCATTGCCTACTGCTGGTCCCAAATCCCACGTGGTTTTAAGCAGGTGACCCCGGTCTGTAAACTGCAGTAAAGAGGACCCGAAATCCACACACCCCAGTTGGACACTTTCCAGCCTCCCCCTGAGGTCAGCTGCTCTGTCCTGAAGGTTCATGTCCCAGATCTCTAGGATCAGTTACTGCAAATATTGACACTTTATTCTTACTCATGTTTAATTTGTGGACATGATGCAAATTAATACCTCACCCAACACACATGGGTTAAAATGCAGCCTGTTATTTTGTAAGTCAGGTCATGTAAGGCCATTTACCCATTTACCCGGGCATCAAACTGACGTCACCCCACTTGTTTGCACAACCCCTGCCTGTCTCTGGAGCCTCCTTGAGAGGCCTTTCTAACTGCACTGCTTCCACCAAAGCCTGAACTACCCTCGTGTCTTCCTGAAATTCACTGTAGCTGTGTGGGCAGGATAGCAAGGCAGCAGAAAAGCACAGTGGTCAAGAGGTGCTCCCACGTGGGAAGGTTCTGGGTTCATGTCCTGAGACCTCCCAATATATACCAGGAACATACATGCCACGATCCAGAGCTGGCTGAGGTGCGGGAGGATCACAGCATCGTGACCCCACAGAGGAGGACCGTGTCTCTTCCTGTCTCTTTCTTCCTAATCCCTCTCTCTCTGGCCCCTGCTTATAGAAGAAAAAAATAAACAACAAAAAAAATTAATTAAACTGTGACATCCTAGCTGGTCTGCCTCACTCCACGCCTACCCTTTGCTCCCCTGGAATTTATTCTCCACACAGCAATCAGGATACTTATTTTAGAAAACCTACTTTTTAATTTTTCTTCTCTTCTTCCCTTTTCCTGTAGGAAGACTGTAATCCCAATGTGTTTCCTATAGCTTACATAATGTTTTTTTATCCTTCTCCTCTAACTGGTGATCTTTGCTTCATGCCAAGCCAAGACATCTGTACTCTGCCTGGAATTCGCATTCTCCGCGCAGCTCTGCACAGGTAGCCAATTCTAATTGCTCAGCTCTGCTCTGCTCAAATATCACCTCCGCAGGGAGGCTGTCCCAAGGCCCCCTTCCCTCTGTAGTTGTTACCCATTGTTCTCTATCAAGGTGCACTCCTAAGCATTTCATAGCACTTCTGCTTATTTAACATTTCTCCATTTATTTTTCCACTTACTTATTGATTATTTAAAGGTCCAATGAAGACCTTTTGCTATTGTATTTTCCCTTTTTACTATTGTATTTGCAATGGCAAAATATAATAAACAGAATAGGTGCTATTTTTAGTTTTTGTGTATCTGTCTGCTTTAATGGAGTTTGGCTAACAGAGATTTGAGTTACTTGCTGACATGGCAGTTCACATTGTCTTTCTATGCCAGGACCCTGCCTCATTTCACCTATTTATATATTTTTCCCTTATTTTTCCTTTATCATACTTTCTACTCCCCCTCCCCAATTGATAGTACATGTGTCACTATAAAATATGTAGTGAAGATATTCAAGCATGCACATTTAATTTATACTATTTTGTAGTTTGTATTTCATTACTTTTAATATCAAATGTATTTTTAAGATTCATGTATTTTTCTCTACCTGACTTGTTACAGATAGTTTATGGTCTTCATCCACCAGTTTCCTTCCATTCTGTAGTGTAGGGCCCCCACACTCTCTCTCTAGCTCACGCCAACATTACAGTATGCCTCCGTGAATTGGTGATTTCCTCAGATTTGTGGAGATTCTTCTGTAAATTATGCTCAGAGGTGAAATTTGTGAGTCATAACACATATATTCATTTTCAATAAGAAACAGTAGACATTTGTTGAATTAATTATTTAGCACTGGGTAATAAACTATCTAACTTTGTAATATCCTGCGGGTGTGTATAAATCTCTCCCATACACAGAGTATCACAAGATTCTAGAGAAAAAAATTATATTCTAACTATAAAGTGTTAGTTATAATGGCTGCATAACAAGTTACCCTGAAATTGAGCAGCTTAAAACCAAAAAATCGAGCCAGCTAGGTGGCGTGGTGGTGAAGGCTACTAGATCTCAGATGGACAGCAGCACAATCCTGGATCTGGTGGTTTATTAATCAGACTGGTGCTCTTCCAGCAGGTGGCGTAGTGGCAAAAGCGCTGCACTCCCACGTGGCCGATCACAGTTTGAGCCCTGGACTCAGTGACTTGAAAATAATTTAAGTCATGTGTGCACAAGTGCCCAAAATCCTGAGAGGAGAATGGAGGAGAAGGGATTGTAGTGTGGATATATCCCCCAGGGCATGATTTCTCACTTTCTCTCTCTGTCGCTGTCTCTCTCTTTCTCACTCCAGTGAGTGCACATGCTGTATGGCCAAAAAAAAAAAAAAAAAATATTAGGACCAGTAGTTGGTGTACTGGCCATGTCACTGAACTCCCATGTAGTCAACTGCGGTTCGAGTCCCGGACCCGGTGGCTTAAACTCATGCCAGGCGTGTGTGCGTGCGTGCCCAAGATCCCAAGAGGAGAATGGAGGAGAAGAGATTGCCGTGTGGCCATCCCCCCTGGGGGATGATTATATATATATATATATACACACACACACACGTGCCAGTGCATGTGCCTGCATGCTCAAAATCCTGACAGAAGAAGAAGAGATTGCTGCATGGCCATCCCCACTGGGGTATTTTCCAGGCTGCAGTCATTTGAAGGCTTGACTGGGCTGGAAAAATCATTTCCAAGAGGGCACCCTCATTTGACCATTGAAGCATCCTGTGATCCTGAAGGGTCCAAACTTGCAGTTACTGCTGCCCTCCTGCTGCAACATCAGAAACTTTTTACCTGCATACAACGCTAATGAGCATAATTCTGGCTGGACTGCCACTTCCTGTTGACATCTTCAGTATGCTATGTCAACTCTTCAGGTTGTTGAAAACACTAAGTAAGAGCATGCATGTAGCCCTTCGGGAAGAACACAGCACATAAAGGGCTCAGAAAACATGAGCCTGAAGGGCAGTGTGGAAGGCACGAAGCTGCGGAGCTCTCCTTCTGACCTCCAGGACTTCACAGAGAGCACATCTTCCGTTTCTGGAGATGATGAAAAGAATGCTTAGCACGATGAAATCAGCTAAGAGGGTTTAAGGGTGCTAAATCTAGTTAATTAACTAATTAGTTATAAGAGGGAGTCAAAAATGTTTTGATCCAAGACTTAAACTGAGTAAAACAAATGAACGATCCAAACAACAATAACAACAAAACAACATGAAGAATTTGGTCCAGATGTGGGCTCCTGATTGCTCAAAGGACAGCATAAAGACAGGACAAGGCAGGTGGATACTGAGAAAAGGAGGGTTTTATTTGTTTTTAAGAAAAACGTCATACCTACAGTCAAAGAAGTCAAATATCTGAGTCAAGTCTCTTATTTGTTCAGAAAACCTTGAAAGCGAGAGAGAAAGACACACATCTAAAGTGAGACAGAAACCTGTGTCAGAGAGAATTGGTATCCGGAAACACCTCCAGAATTCTGTCCTTAATGTATATTCCTCCTGCATCATTTTCCCTAGCCTGGTGAACTGTTTATGAGCACAACCCCACTGAGATGTATATTCAGAAATTCAGGAGGTAAATCCACGCCTCTAGAATAGATAGTCTTCAAGGATTTTTTCTCCAAAGGATGGATTTTTGTTCATGATGTTGCTTTAAACTTAGGGCCAGAAGTCTTATTCATATACTTCCTGTCATTATAGTTTCCCGTTCTATCTTGATTTTAGAAGTTCAGTGTGCAAATAGCATCCCCGGTGTAATTCACCACAGTATATGGAACGAATATAACCATTTCTCTCTAAATCGTCTCTGACTTCTGGGAGAAAATGCTAGAGGAATAAGAACGCCTGCTAACTAGGCAGCTAAAAACAATCTTTTGTGTGCCAACATCATCTATGGTTGAAAAGTCTTCTTCATGTCAATAGCATTTTCATTCTTCACACCAGGCGTGCTGCTCTAAACACAGATTGGCTTATTGTCCTGAGCGTTCAGAAACTGCACCTGTTCTTTTTTAATGCTATTTGAAAGAACATAATGCTGTAATTATCTACTGCATGAATTACAAGTATCCCCAGAACTGGTAAATAATATAGCACTACTAACTAAAATTATAGTTCAATGCTTATTTGCATGTAGATGATCAAAAATATGTCTCTCTATGCTCTCTTCGTCTAGTAGACAATAAAATTAATACTGTTTTGCTTTGAAAAGATACTTCTGGATTTTTCTTAATTGTTGACTGAGCTGGGTGAATTTTAAAATTGGCTTATCAGTAAGAAGGAAAAGAATGAAAGAGCAGGATTTATTGGTTATTAGCCTTCCCCTATGCCTGTCCTTAATCTTGGTCCTTATTCAGATGATAATAATAGAGTGGTTTTGTGTAAATTAGATTATCAAATAAAATAGAATCGGATTTATCTATGCTTTGGCAGAAATAGAAATATGTATAAACGGAAACCTAGTGAAAATTCTATTCGGACTACCCTGTGTAAACATGGTAGTCTTGCCCCATCAAATTGGAATTTTCAAGTGTTTATTGTTAATGAAAGGATAGTCCGTCACATTTAAAAGACTTAAACGTGATTTTTGGGTGTTGTACTTTTTATTGTAGAATGGGCAGCAAAGGTCTTGTTCGATCCTGTGTAAGTCAAGCCTTAATAAATTGGCTCCGAAAGGACTTCCTGAGCACTAGCTATACGTAAAGTATGTTTTATCCAGTTGGCATCATATATGTCAGAAAGTTGCTTTGCATGTTTTATTTTTCTCTTGATTCTCTGCTGCTCAGGTATACCTACAGACATCCCTTCTTTCTTTTGTTAACCTATAAACCATAGCAAATATAAAATAAGGGTTCATATAGGGAACATATTTTATTAACAAGAATATGGATTGAGTGTGAAATTACAACACATTCACCCTGTTTTGTCAGCGAGCAGGTAGATTTCTCTACTAAGCAATAAAATTCTGGGCAATGTTTACACTTAAGTTCCATAAAGTCAGTAGACAATGATAACCTTGACTCATTAACCATCTCTTGTCCATTAGGTATAGAAAATTCAATTTCTCAAGAAGAAGCTTCAGAAAGTATTCTGTAGCAAATAAAACTGAATTGTTATAAAACACATTAGTAGTTTCTGATTAAATATTTATTGTGTAAACAAATGGAGTTATTAAATTGCAAAAGAATGGCTTGAAAGTTGTTTTAAAGTCCAGGAAAGCAGCTAATAATGTTCTAGGGATTTGTCATGTGATGGCTTTTACGTGAATCATTCAATCTAATCTTTATGCCACAATCACGTAAAGTAGTTATTTATTTTTCTTTTAATCCAAAGGAAAAAAACAAAGTTCAAAAAAGTGATTTATGAAATGCACGCAACTATTCAGAAGTCTGAAATAGAAATGTTTCCTGACTCCTAAGGATCTATGCATTTCTCCCAACTCATTTTTCTTGCTTCGTTATAGTTAGTTATATGTGGAGCCGTGGAACTGGTTATAGACAATGGAGTGAGAGCAGCACTGCGCTGTGTGTGCTGGTCTCAGCCTCTTAGCTGAGTGTACAAGAGCACCCCAGCACACCGCCTCGTACAGGCTCACACCAGCACACCCGCTCTTTTTCAGATAGAGTCTTGCTAAGTTGCCAGGCTACTCTGAAGCTCATCGTGATCCTCCTCCCTCAGCTTCCTGGTGCATGAGTCGGCACCCAACCTTTACAATGGACTCGGAGCCTAAGCTGGCCTCCTCTGTGGTCCCAGCCTGTGGAGCACAGCATCTTAGCAAGTGCCCCACTGGGGCAGAGTCTTGAACCATAGTACTTAAGAGTTGTAAACCACTCCCCAGCTTTTCCTTTTCTATGTGGTTGATCTTGGACATCTCGGGTTGTGATGGTAGACTGGGTCATGCTTGACAACATACAAACCTTAAGTTTTCAGGGATGTAACACGACATAAATTGGTTTCTCCCTCTTTGTGTCTGTGCAAACTGTGTTAGCAGGGGCTCATCTCGTTGTGCTTATTCAGGTTACTCAAGCTGATGGGTGATTGGTTCATTTCCTTACATGCTTCCATGCTTGCTGAGGCAGAAAATAAAAGACTGAATTGAACACTCCGTTTTAAGTCTTCTTTTCAGAAGGACCATGCTTTACTTTTATTTTTATTTCATCTTTAGGAAAATTCATTTGGCCACTAGGATCATTAATTTTATGTGTCACTCAGCTGTGCTATAGCACCCAGTCATTTAGTCAAATAATTGTGGGAAAAATAAAATCAAACACAATTGTGTAACTTTAGAGAACATATGTGTATATATGCCCAGAGTTGTTTTAAAAAGGAAGAAGAAGAAAAAGAAAACAGAACGAAAACTAAATACATGTGGGTAAAATTGACATTTGATTGGATGATGTGATAATGATTGGGGAGGAGAGTCCAATTTTACATAAGCACAGCTCTCTGAAGAGGTGAAATTTGAACAAAGATATGAAGAATGAGTAAGAGTTATATAGCTCTGATAAAAGGAAATAAAATGCAAAGATTTGGAGCATTGTATGTGAGCTGGAATTTAAGAAAAGTCTAACTGAGGTATTTGCATCAGTGGAAACTAAAGATAACTAAATAAACAACTATAATATTAAGGGATACTTTTAAAAAAATAATAATTTTATTTAACTTTATTTATAAATTTTTAAATTTGTCCAGAGAGGGACAGAGCAAGAGAGAGGGGGGAAAATAAGAAAACATGCCACCAGGTCCAGGTCTCAAACCGTGGTTGGCCATATGGGAGTCCAGCACCCCTAACCACCACGCCACCTGTTGGCCCAGGAAGAGAGAATTTCCATGGTAGGAGTGTATGCGGGGTCTTCAAACAGTTCATAGAAAATGTGTATTATGAAGAAACTACTCATGGAGTGACCCGACAGCACAGTGGTTTAGCTCTGTGCACTGGGAGCCAGATCCCACATGGCTAACCATGCGTTAAATTTCATTCTCAGTGACTGGAATATGTGCCAGGCACGTGTGTGTATATGCCTGGGATTCTGATGGGATGAAAAATGGAGGAGCAGGGCTTGCAGCATGGCCATGCCCCACTAGAAGTACCTTCTCTCACTCTCTCTCTCCCTCTCTCATATGTCCCCTCTATCAATTAAAAAAAAAATGTTATGAGTTTATTTTTTAAAAAAAGGTAAAGAAAAAACTAAACATTAATTTCAAAATTTTCATGCCAAATAAGCCTATACTTTAATTCCTTTTTCTATGAGCATCCCCTTGAATTAACAGGATAGATTACTGGGATCTTCAGGACAGTACAGAGGACAGGCAGTTAAAGCATACTGTGTTGGAAACAGAAACATGAAATTGAGTTATCTATAATAGGTTGTCCTGTAAACTCAAAGTGAATGTATAGAAAGTGTAAAAATATAATTTAATAAAACTCCTTGTTTTTTTTTGGAGCAATGTTTTGGTGCAATGAATCAGTAAATGTCAGATTATATTTCATATTGTTATTAGGAAAGCTGAATTGCTATCAGCATAAAGTTAGGGAAAAGCTCATTTTTGGGTACAATTTTGCCTAATCTGCACATAGAATTGCCTATCAACATAAACATTAAATTCCCCAGTCAAATCCTTCCCAATTGTGTTAGTTAGGGTATCTCTAAAGCTGCTGTGAAGAAGAAGACTCAAATTATAGTCTCCACGAATGGAAGTATTTTTTTTCTGTCTCTATATATGTGACTATCTATGTGAATAACTGGGCAGGACTTCTGGGCCAGCATGAGGGCTTTACAATGTTCAAGAATCAGGTTCCTTCCAGTTGTCAGTCTACCTCTTCCACACACAGCTTTTTTTTTTTTTTTTTTTTAAGAATTATTTTAGAGGGAGGGGGATGGGGAATCTAGGATGGCAAAACAAAAGGCAAGGTATGCAGGACACAAGAATTGGGAAATTATTTGCTGAGAACATATATGTTGACTTGCTTGATTGAGCCAATGCACAGTGTATTTTGGATGGAAAATTCATTTGTGTGTTGTGATGGGAAAAAACATTATAATAAAAAATAAACTATAAAAAAAAGAATTATTTTATATAACTTAATTTTATTTATTTATTTACTTACTTTCATTTGGCCAGAGAGGGACAGAGAGAAAGAGAGAAAGTGAAAAAGTAAGTAAGCTTCCAGGTCCAGGACCTGAACTGCGGTCAGTGGTTAAGGAGTCCAGCACTCTTAACCACCATGCCACCTGCTGGCCACCCCCCACACAACTTTAAGCCTAGGATAGGAGATGGTAATTCAACTGGCACTGTATTAACTGTACTCCAGCAATATTGACAGAGAAATGAAAAAGAAAAAGCACACTTCTTCCTATGAAGGCATGAGTCCTAATTATACTGATTATAATTCAGAGACTAGAATTTATTCTTAGGTCGATTTAGCAAAAAAAGAAAAAAAAGGTTAGAAAATTTGGCCTATGGCTGACATGTACTCACTTTAAAAAAAAAAAGTATTACTATGCAAAAGAAGGAAGATTAATATTAAGAAAGAAATTTTAGTCTTTGCCATATCAACTCATTGTGATTTTAATTTTCAAGTGTTAGATTGATTTCTAGAAATGTAGCAAATTCTTTAAGATATAATCAAATGAACTGTGTAGAAAATCAATTACATATTCTCAATAGCTATTTTAGTCTCACCGCTTATTCTTTCATCATTATCAACAAAGTCCTTGTGTTAATAATTGTTGAAATGAAACGTGCACTATTCTTTAAGGAGGGAAAAAAAGATACGTTCTTAAAACATTTTTCAAAGAGACAAAGATTTACATACATAGCTACATATTTTCTTCATAAAATATACAGATTTTACACAGATTTATCTATAATCCCACCATATATGTACAGGTATATTTTATAACAAACATATATATATACACACAAACACACATAGATAAAAGCGCATATGCTAAACTCTTTAGGATGTACTTTATGTTGAAACTTTCTGTTCTATTTTATGTTTTAATACTATGGAACAGCATGACCTTTATTCAGTGGAAAGGACCCTAGTTAGGAGTGTGAATACTTATGTTCGAGACCTTGTTCAGCTACTAATTATCTGTGCAACCTTGGGAAATTATCCTTGCCAATCTGGTTTCAATTTCCTCATCTGCCAAATAAAGGTGTCGGACAAGGTGATCTCCAAGGTCCTCGGCCGCTCTAATTTCCATGATTCTCTGACTCATGGTACATTGTGAATGCTGATCTAATTAATTTTCTTAGTCACCTTCACGACACTCTATGGAATATATTTTCTCATGACATCTAAGAGGTTGATTCACATATCTGTAAAGATTCTAGTTAAATATAAACACTCATTTTAGCTTTCCTGAAGGCAAAGTGTTGAGTTTATGAAAATGGACACTCATTTTAGGAGACAACTCCTCCTCTCCCGTCTTTGTTCTTTTTACCTCGGTTTTGTACATCTCTGCCCCTTCTATAAGCTTCAAAATGGTGCTGAATTGATTTTTATACCCACAGAGTTACCTAAGGTGCTTTGTCCGTGTTCAAAATGGCTTCTTAAAAACACAGTATAATAAGTCATCCTAAATAGTTTTAAACTGTTTAAATTGATTTTTTTTCCTTAGGCATAATTATGTATTATTGTCATTTTCATTATCAGTAAATAGGAACTGAACAGCTTTTATATATATATATTGCATTTTGCTGGACTTGAAGAATAAAAACATGGCTTATTGTCATCACCTTTCCAAAGCTTAGGATCATTTAGAGACATACAGACATATAATATCTAAAGATATACATGGATAGATGATAGATAGATATAGATTAGATAGTGATAGATAGATGATAGATAGACTTAGATATTTTAACTGACTTCATAAAAACCAAGTAGACAGTTTGGAGAATCTCTATCCAGTTTGTCTGTTAATATAAAGGCAGGACTTAAGAAAAGATTGATGCAGCTATGTAAAAAAGGGAAATTAAGGAAGTGAGCATATTTAGCCAACAATTAGATTGTAAGGTCCTTTTATAGTGTGAGCTTTGCAATTTTATATACACACACACATATATATTATATATATAAATATAAATATAAATAAATAAATAAATAGATAGATATATATGCACACACACATATTTCTCTTCTGGTTCAATGATACTTCTTTTCATTTAGGAAACAATTTAGAAGAAAACCTCAATGACCTACTTAATATTTTGGTGGCATTGTGCATATTATAAGTACTACGAAGTATTAGAGACCTTGAAAGTGATGAAATAATAGCATTTTGTAACTGATGAATAAGGAGGACGTGTCAAGAACTATTCAGGACTCTGAGACTTGACTTTACCTGCAAGCTAATGTGTTAGCCTGCTACCTTTCCAGGGAGTTGGCAGAAGATGCAAGACTCCTGAATCAGAGACAAGGAACTTTATTACTCATGGCACAGCAAGCAGTGTAAACATCAGCATATTTACATTGGTTCCCCTTGCCTACAATTCAAACAAGGTTAGTTAGAGGTCCAGATGGATGCTTTCCATGGGATGGGTTTTCATCACAGCTGAAAAACCCAGGGCCAAGAGTCCAACATGTTGGAGCAGTCAGCAGCATCATAATAAGCGTAAACAAGCCAGTTCTCCTCCCCATGGGGAGTGGACAATTAGTCAGTAGTCACCATCAGGCTGTGGTTGCCTTGACCTACTTAGCTGAACCACAGAAACTGCTCAACTTCAGGAGACAGATAAACTTTGCAGTCTGGCACACGTAGTAATAATGCACTTATAAACTCGGGCTCCGTGCTGACCGTCCCAACAAAAATAGAATTCAAAAGTGATTTCCACATTCCCTACCCTAGACTCTATGCTTCTGGAGAACTCAGCCTTGGTCTTACGCATCTCTATAATCTCAGTGACTGACACAGACTACTCATCCATCTAGCTATACCTCCCCCTGTAAGTATGCTAGTTTTCCAGGGCTGCTGTAACAAATACCACTATTCTGTAAAACAATAGACTTTTTTTTTTCTCAAAGTTTTGGGGACTAGAAATATGAAATCAAGGCATTGGCAGGATTGCGCTCCCTTTAAAGGATAAGAAAGACTCATTTCATGCTTTTCATTGTGTCGACATGAAAATAACAGGTAGAAAGACTCTAAAAGGAAAAATGATGTTTCTTCGGGAGGAGACATTGCAATGAGGAATGCACTTGCTAAAATACATGATGACCGAACTCAGGGCTAGAAAGGAAGACTAGGGTTTTTAAAAGAAAAATGAGGATGGATTACTTAAATTGTTTGGGGACAATTACGTTGGCTACTGGGATTGATGACAAGGGTGGCGTCAGTCTGTGGTTGGATATGCAGTTTCTGGGCAGATGTCCTTGTGAAGGTCCTTTTTGTGTCAGGACCTTGTTCAAGGCTGTGGTTCTGTCAGTCTTGTAATAGTTCTTGTTAGCAGGCATGCACGTATGAGAATCACAGCCTCTGTGGCCTTTCATAGCTTGTTTTACACTAGGTTGGACACAGGTTGACACAAATGACTCCATTTTGATTCTGACAACTTTCACAGCAGCTTCTGGTAGCTGCTGAGTTGGCATTGGCCAGCTTGCAGTGGCATCCCTTCACTCTCTGCCATTGACACAGGGCTTTCTTCCCTGTCTCTGTCTTCTCCTCTTCTTATAAAGACACTAGTATTTGGATTTACTTAATCCCGAATGAACTCATTTAAGCTTAACTAATTAGATCTGCAATGACCTTATGATATGGTCACGGTCTGAGATTCCAAGTGGACGTGAATTTCAGGGGACACTATTCACCCAGTACAATATCATCATCTCTGTGCAGTCTGTGAGAATGTGCATAAATCTATGTGTGACCGAACAAATGAACATGCAAATGAATTCAAGACTGCATAATTAAGGACAAGCCCTATAGCCTAATGGTTAAGAGAGCTAGATTCCATGTAGCTGGTTTGAATCCAGGTCAGTAGCTTAAAAACCATGCCATGGTTGTGTTGCATATGTGCCCCAAATCCTTCCAGAATGGAGAAATTAAGGAGAAAAAATTGGGGCATAACTAACCATGTCTCACTGAAAGGTGCTTTCACCCTCTCCCTCTCTTTCTCTGGCAAGTGCGTGTGACTTTGGCAGTTAAAAAGGCTATGTAATTTGAGGCCAACAGGTGGTATGGTTGTTAAGTCACTGGACTCCCACATGGCTGACTGTGGTTTGAGTCCTGGACCTGGCGGTTTGCTTTCTCACTCTCTTTTTCACTCTCTCCTTCTTCCTCTGATCAAATTGAAGAAGAAGAAATAAAATTAAATAATTTTTAAAGACTATGTGATTGAATGAAAATGAATAAAATGATGAAATATGATATTACAAAAAGGAGAAGAATGTAATATTATACGGCTAAACTTAAGTTTGATGGTAAGACTTAACCAGTGATAAAAATGTAAGGTGGTTGGAGACACGAATTTGAACACCACTGCTACTCCACTCTCTCGTCCATGTCGCATACTAATCTCCAGAGTAATGTTACTCTACTACTGGATTCCCCTCATTGTTCCATATTATTTATTTATTTATGCCTCAGTTCATATGCAATCTCTTTTTAAAGTATTTTTGTTTTGTTTTCATTTACCAGAGAGCATGGGTACCCACCAGAGGGAAACTGAGAGACACAGAGAGAGAAGGAAAGTGGGAAAGCATACTGCCCCGGGGATGGCCATGGTGCAATCCCTTCTCCTCTGTCTTCCCCTTCTTTCTGGATCGCAGGCTCACGTGCACGTACACTCAGTGTGTTTTCTCAATTTGCGAGGTCTGGGACTAGAGCTGTCCTGTCAGCCATGTTGATACAGCTGCCTTCACCACCAGGCCGGGGTGTGTGTGGGGGGTGGCTCCTAATGTTTTTATTTCCTCCATGAATAAATGGGAGAGACAGAGAGAGAGAGCACTCCCAACAGAGTCTTGACACCATGCTCCACCCTCAGCTTCAGCCAGACGAGGATCATGGGCACCCAAACTAGAGCGTTCCCTGGACACAGAATGTAGAACATTCTCACAGTGAGAGAGTCAACCTCACAGGGTCGCAATTTGCCACCATGCCACTGTCTGGTTCCAGGCCGTGTACCATCCTGTTTGGTTATCTTGATTTATTTTTTAAATCCCCCTGCACTTATGAACATCCCCAATCATTTTTTGTTTGTTTGTTTTAATCTTACATGACATATTTATTACCTTATATTTTTAAATTTCTAGTGTAATAGGCACTTGGCATTCACAGAGGAAATTCCTGCTTTATGCTCTAACCCTCCCTTCCCACTTTCCTCACAGACTGTTCTCTAACATGGTGACGAACAGGTGATTAGAACTTAAATGGTACTTTCTGACTAAACTTTGTATTTCTGCTTATGCAAGTTTTCCATAAGTAAGCCAATTCGCATTTTATATTTTGACATATTTCAAAGCAGGAGAAACCAGGTAATAAGATTTTTAGCATTTATATCTAAATATCCATTTCTATAACTATATTTCAACAGCATTTTCTGGGCAACTCGATTTTAAAACAGATTTGATATTTACCCAGCTTTGGTTTTGAGCCTTCCACTTTCTCTTTGCTTTTAGGTTCTCTTAATGTGTACTTTGGCCCCTTAATTATATAATTTTTGGTGTTCTGAGATTTTAGATCTATGATAAGGTTGTTTGCTTTGTTCTTTACAAACTATCTTTTTACATCCAATATTAATATACTCTTTTATATTATACTCTTAATATTTTCTTTGTACCCTCAAGTAACGAAACTCATTTTCTTGTGCTGTGAGTGATTATACTAGCAGTGATTTGCCCTTACCAAGCTCAGCCAATTTCATGTTAGATTCACTGGGAATCTAACAAGAAATTAGAATACTGCCTGACAAGACTTTTCAGCTTTGCCAGTTTTTCTGACTTACTCATTACTTCGTATCATTCCATTTCATGATTGTTTCACCTTGGTTGACAACAGGTTTTGCTATACTAACTGGTATCTTGCTTGCATTTTCCCCAGTTTAATTTCTTTTTTTAAATAATTACTTATTTAATTTTATGTATTCGTTCGTTTATTTTTAATTTGACACAGAGATACACACAGAGAGAGGGAAAGCGAGAAAGCAAGCCACCAGGTCTGGGACTCCAACCATGGTTGACCATGTGGGAGTGTCCAGCGCCTTAACCACCATGCCACCTGCTGGTCCCCGTCCCCAGTTTAATTTCAATTCTGTATGCGCTGTCATAGTTTAAATTAAATGCATTTCGTAAAGACCTAGAGATACGTTATTTGTGGGCCTTATGTGTGCTTAATTCAAATGTTATTTTCAAAAGGTACTACCTTTGGTTTACAGCCAGTTTTAGACACATTCTGCTCTTAATAAAACTACACTCATCAAATTTTATGTAAATACTTGCTATTGTAAGGAAGCAGTAGTTTTATAATGACAGTCCTTATTCGCATAGTTGATGATACTACTGTTTTCTTTTATCATAGGTTGCATTTCCTAATACACATATCCCACACAACGACTTATTTTCTAACCCCTTTTCATGAATTGGTAAAATTTTATTATGACTACTTCACTTTGTATTAATTGCAATGAAATAAGGCTGTAAAAGAAAATTCTGAAAAGAAATGGATAGACCTTTTCAGAGTACTATATCGTTCTAATTCAGCATCACTAGCTACTATGGCAAGCCACTCCATCTTTTCCAGTACTTTCCAGAGAGCACACACATTCTCCACAGAGAGAGAAGACCGCTCCCTAATGGGGCATGGTCAACGGCAATCTCTTCACCTCCATTTCTCCATCCTACCAGGATCTGGGACATGGGCACACATGACCCTGGAGTGTTTTTAAAGCCACAGGGGCCAGGGATTAAACCACATGTGACCATGTGGAATCTGACTCCCTTCACTACTAGGTTACACAGCCAACCCTAGGTTTGAGGGCTTTTGTTTTAATATACTTTTCATAATGGTCAAGGAAAGCAGTTAACTCCCTCTTCCTCAACAGATAAAATAAATACAAAGGTAAAATGAACTCTGATCTAGCAGTCTGAAGGATAAAAAGAAGGGAATACAGCAGTAAAATGTCTTCTAGCTGGGTTGGATGGACTCACAAGTGAACTACTCACTTCACTGCAAAATGGTAAGGCAAACAAATGGCTGCTTTCTGAGGATCAGTGGACATTGATCCAGTGTCACTGGCCCTGCCACACCAGTGCTCGGAAGGACCTGCAGGGAGCCCCTAGCTGAATGGTGCGTGAACAGCACAATTGTTCATCCTATTTCCAGATCTGGGGCTCCCATCCAGATAAAATTATAGCACACAAAGAAATGTGAAAAGCATGAATCAACCTAAGAAACTGCAGCTAAACCTTGTCATTGCTGCCTTCCTTGTCTCTCATTTGAGTTGTCCCTGTCACATGCCTTAATAAAGCATTGAAAAGTTGCATGGAGTGTAGTTGTCTACTCAGTATAAACAAACATTACAAACAATAAATCATTTTTTAAAAGGATAAAATGGAAAATTTTAAAAAGATATTCAGCCTTAAAAATGTAGAAACTATCAAGAAGTCAGGATATATAAAAGAAGTGGACATTTTACATTAATTCTGTCTATGGTAGCTCAGAAATGACTCTAACTGAATATTTCATTTGTTCAGCTGCAAATCAAAAAATTTGGAAAAAGTGTAGACAGCAGTTATCCTTTGTTTCCCTTTTTATCTTAGCAAACTGAAAGTTCAGATTTTAGCTTATTTTAATTATTGGAGAAATACAGCTTTTCTCATAAGTATGCAGACCAGGAAGGATATAACCTCTTCAAAGAAACTGAGACCCAGTCTACATGGTGCCGTCCTTAGCATACTAGACTGCAGTGCTTGGAAGCCACATGGCCAATCCTGGGTTCAGATCCCCAAATGGACCTGACAACACAGTGCGTGCGTGTGCACACACACACACACACACATACACACACACACAGAGACATACACACCCCTAGGTACCCAAGATCCTGAGGAGCCAGAGGATTGGGAGAAGTAGATCATGGCATGACAAGGCACTGCGGAGGTACTGCTCTCTCTCATGTGCACGCACATGCTCTATAATAACAAACGAACTGACAGAAACTAATTTAAAAATTGCAGTTCAATAAATGTTTCTTGAATGAGAAAACGAATGAATAAATCAAGCACTATTTTCCCACTGAAACATTTCCTCCCCCCCCCAGTGCCTGTCCCCGTCTCACCACTTTCATGTACATATAGATTTTCTAGAATAGATTTATGTTTTAATTACCTGAAGGAAATACCATTACTTTTTATTACACCTTTTGTGGAATGGAGCATTAAGTGATATGCAAGAGTATCTTACTGTCCAAATCTCAACTTGGCAATTTCAGTGTTTATGTTCAAAGTTACTTCACTCCTCGCTGTAATCCACTTCCCTCCTCTGTAAAATAGAGAAGATATTAGTACCTATCACATGGGTTTCTGGGGTGTCTCACGTGAGTTTAAAAAAAGACAAGATGTTTAGAAAAGTACCTGGAACATAGTAGGCATTTACAATTATTAGCCATCCTGGTAAAGCTAAATCCATGTAAACATACTTGCCACTACAAAACTAAAATATACACATCAGGAAATAAAGCAATAGTTTTGTCTGTTCATAAAGTAATTATGTTCAGAGTAAAATTCAAGGTAAACTTAGATCAAGTTTGTAGTTAAACTGAGAATACAACCAAGGACTTTCTATTATGGTAGATACTATGGTACTACAGATGTTCTTACCATCATTTGAATTTTAGGCTATTTCTTAATGAAAATGTTTTAGACACTCATGAGGCTTGATTTGAATTAGAGCTGTTTAATTACTTATGCATGAGTATGTATGTGTGCATGTGTGTATGATTTGAGAAAAAGATATTAATTTAAACATAAAAATAGTAAATATTCAGCATCATTTATGAGATTTCTTTGTACTTCTGCTTCAAAACACAATGCATATAGAGCTAATCAAACCTTCAATGACAACTTCTACTTTAAAGGTTATTAACTAGAGATATGGGAGCAAGCTAAATGACATCATGAGAAATTTATCAGTCAAGGGACCAGCAGGTGGTGTGGTGGTTAAGGCGCTGGACACTTCCACATGGCTGGTTTGAGTCCCAGACCTGGTGGCTTGCTTTCTCACTTCCCCTCTCTCTCTCACTATATATCTCTCTCTCTCTGGCCAAATTAAAATAAGTGAATGAATAAATAAAATTAAATAAATAATTCTTTTTAAAAAGTTTTAAAATAAAAAAGAAAAGAAAATTATCAGTCAAATTCAATGAGTGGGCTCTTTTATAAAACCCGTCTCATTTCTTCAAGAAGTCCATGGCCTGGGAGAGTGAAAAGAAGGAAGAAAAAAGAAGGGAAGACAGGAAAGACTTAAGAGACACAACCACTTAATAAAATGGGTGGAATCTCTTCAAATCTTGAGTTTTAAGAACTAAAGCAAATTCTTCTTGGATTATCAAGGATATTTGAAAATGGTTGGTGTTAGTTTCTGTCAATAAATTATGGTTCATTTTTTTGTGACAATTGTGATTTTTGTAAGCTAAAATCCTTTTGAAATTGTTTGATATACACAATTTAACACAAAATATTTTAAAAATGAAAAACATGAGGTGGGACCAGCAGGTGGTGTGGTAAAGGACACTGGATTCCCATCCCAAATGGTCGACCAGGGTTTGAGTCCTGGACCTAGCAGCTTGCTTTCTCGCTTTCCCTTTCTCTCTCTCTCTCTCTGTCTGGTCAAATTATAATTAAAAAAAAATGATAAAAAGGAGAAATGAAATTAAATAAATATTTTTTTAAAAAAAGAACAAACATAAGATATGAGATTTGCTTTAAAATACTCTAAAACACTTCCTGTCCCACAAAAATGTAAGAGTAGACAGTTAAATATGTAGAATAAAATGTTGAATACTTGGTGCCTTAGGTGTAATCTCTTGTTTTTGTGCATTTGATAATTTTATAGTAAGAAAATTGTCAAACAAAAAAATAAACAGTTTATGTAGGACCCTTGAAACTAACTATGTTATCTATTTCCCGCTGTCAACAATGATTTATAAATAGTAACTTAATAAATACTTATTAAATTACATGTATTATTATGTGCACATTTTCATTTATATTGATAAAATATTATTATAGAAAGTTATTAAACATAAATATTGCGATATTGATACCACAAGTCTAAAACCATTAATAAGACTCTGCTTCTTAGACTAATTTATCATGAATAACATGACTGCTCTCACATGGAAAAATTGGATTACTAATGGATTTAACATTTTTTTGTTCCATATTCTGCAAAGGCATTATGCTGAAGAGGTCAGTATATTTTGCATAGAGTAGGAGTTTAAATATCAAAAACAGTGGCAACTGGTCCCTTTTCACCAACTCTAATTTGATTTAAACAAGCAATAATGTCTTTCTGGGGGAGAATAACTGTGAGGATTATGGTATCTCATTGCTCCAAGTCCTGTTTTTCAGTCATGGAGAAAAATTGGAATTTGTCTTTGTGTATAGAGTCTTCAAAAAACATAAAACCACATCATTAGGCAGAATGATTTCTTATGCAAATAACAAAGAACTTTTGTAGTTTCAAGTCATTCTTCAATTTCTCCTCAGGTCACTACTCCATAAATAAAAACTCATGTTCATCTCACTGATTTTTGAATCAGAAAATCTATTAAGGAAGGTAATGCAAAAATGTTCATTGGAAATCGTGTTTAGTCTCTTTAGAATGGTATGTTTACACCAACCGCTGACATTGCAAGAACACTGCAGGGCACTTTACCCCAGGGTAGATATCCAGTTATACAGTAGTCATGCTACTTTGGATTTAATTTTCCAAACAAATAACAGAAAGGACAGCAGGTGTTTTTGTCTAACCCCATTGGTGACGATTAGAGATATTACAAAACTATGAAAATTAATGTTGACATACCACTTTGAAAGCTAATTTTCTTGTGTGCATGGCATGCCACGACATCTCTGAAATGCATGTATTCCCACTTGCCAGAATCACACGTTATTTGTTAGAGCCTTTGCTTCTAAAATCAGATGTTGTCTACTTCAATCAATTTTCAGCTATTAATGGTAGCTTTTAACTACAGTTGTGAAAGGCAGATCCTTTCAATTAGTGTTTTTCAGAAGCAACATGACATTTATTCTAAGGAGAAACTTAAGGCTGCCAGAATCTATTGCAGCATGGGATCATCTGGGTAAAAATTACCAAGTAGAAGCTGTACCATCCGCAGCGTTAGGGAACAACTTCATTCTGCTCTCCTTTGACGCGACACCAGAGAGAAGGAACATGACTGTCCTTAGCGCAGTGAAATAAAAGTAGAAACAGAGTGAATGAATTAGCTCTGTTCAGATGCATAACAAAATTCCCCCTGTGACTGTCAATGTTTTAAGGGAAACATTTACCTTCTTTTGTCGGGGATTTTTCAAAGAAACCTATACATTTCAAATGTCATTTTCCTATTAATACATAAGACAACCAAATAGCTGCACAGACATGTTGAGAAAATTCCATTTCATCCATCATATTTTATGTGTGATCAAAGCCAGGAAAAAATTATTCTCAGTTAAACATATAGTTAAGCCGTAATAAGAAATTTCTGCCAGGGCCATCAGAAGGTGTAACAGCTACATTGCTGGACTCCCATAAGGCCAAGCATGGTTTGAGTTCTGGACCCAGTGGCTTGAAAATCATGCCAGGCACATGTGCATGTTTGCCTAAGATCCTGGGAAGGGAACGGAGGAGAAGGGATTGTGGCATGGCTATCCTCCCTGGGGGGGGGGAGTGATTTCTCACTTGTCCTCTCACTGTCTGTCTGTCTGTCTCTCTCTCATCAGTGAGTACATGTGTCCTAAAGCAAAAGAAAAAAGAAATGAAATGATCTGTCACCTTTGCTCTCCCACAGCTATTGCTGACTGACCACTCACTGTCTCCTCTCTTACCTGCCCAAAGAGAATACAGTACAAAGCTTGTCTCTCCGTCCAAAATGCACCAAACATGAGGGGTAGGGATTTCTTAAATTCTTCTTCTTCTTTTTTTATTTTTTAATGAGATAAAGCATATGCACATGCATGAGAGAGAGAGAGAGAGAGTGGAAGGACACTAGGCAGTGTGCTCATGTTGTAATCCTCTTTCTCTTACTGGGGTTCATGCACATGCCCTCAAGCGTATCTTAGAGCCGACTTGAGGATCCAAGCTCTTGGTGGACCACGTGGCTTCCAATCTTGCCAGGGCACTCACATGATCACTGTGCCACTTTCCTAAGTCCTTATTGTTGTACAAGTTTAACCTTAATTTTTATTCCTAATGGAATGAAAAAACGTAAGTGTTTCTTTCTCATGTTCTTTCTTTTTAAAATTTCACCAAAGAGAGACAGTTTGGACGTCAGTTGTGGATTTAGCCATGTGGAATCCATGAAAGGGCACTCAAATTATCACTGTGCCTCAGTGACTGGGCCACTTTCCTAAGTCCTTATTGTTGTAAAAGTTTAACATTAATTTTTATTCCTAATGGAATGAAAAAACGTAAGTGTTTCTTTCTCATGTTCTTTCTTTTTAAAATTTCACCAAAGAGAGACAGAAAAAGAAGGAAAGTGAGAAAGTACTCCCCATAGGACATGGTCACACTGCAATCCCTTCTCCTCCATTTCTCCCTCCTTTTGGAATTTTGGACATGCACAAACATGTCCCAGGTATCTTTCAGATACTGATGACACCAGGAGCTTTGACAATATTGAATAGGAGCAATAGTCATTAACATTTCAGGTGTAAGGCAGATGCATGCTATCCTAAGTATGTTATAAGAAGCTGGGATCAGGACCAGCAGTTGGCGTAATGGCTATGTCACTGGACTACCACGTAGTCGGCCGCGGTTTGAGCCCCAGATTGGTGGCTTAAACTCATGCCAGGCGTGTATGTGTGCGTGCCCAAGATCCCAAGAGAAGAATGGAGGAAAAGGGATTGTGGCAGGTGATTAGTTTGCTCTCTGTCTCTCTGTTTCTCTCTCTGTCTCTCTGGAAAGCACACACGCCCTATAGCAAAAATCTCTCTTAGGAAAAAAAAGATTAAAGACTTGGCTACACCCTTACAGTAGCCTCTGAAAGATAACATGTAGAAACAGAAGCAGAGGGGACCAGCAGATGGTGTAATAGTTTTGTCACTGGACTCCCACATAGTCAACAGCAGTTCGAGTCCTGGACTCAGCTCCTTGAATCTTGTACAGGACATATGTGCATGCGTAGTGAGTTCACAAGAGGAGACTGGAGGAGAAGTGATTGAGAATGGGTCACAAATTTCATATAAAGTTGTTTCTACTTTGCTAAGAAGTGTTTTTCCTATGCCTAAGAGAACCTTCTATAAATTAAATACAGGCGAATTGAACAGACTGTATTTACTTGTGGTCTACTAAATATGCTCATCATTATACAAATTTTCTACATAAATTGTTCTTCAAAATTATTTATTGAGTTCATTCAATGAGCCAGACACTGTTGTAGAAAACTTAACCATGAAGAAGTGAAATCAGAATTTCTCCTGCCATGGGAGCTAACGTTGTAAACTTAACCATGAAGAATTGAAATCAAGAATTTCTCCTGCCATGGGAGCTAACGTTGTAGTAAAGGGAGAATGTTGTCACAAATCAGTTTTGTTTAAAAACAAAAATGATTAAGTTGGCCATTTTCTTAGTTTTTGAGCTCTTATTTCTGTGTGTCTATATTTACTTTTCCTGG
>NW_006159925.1:27662-40374 GCF_000334495.1 Tupaia belangeri chinensis | reverse complement strand
CTGATCTGGTACTAGTAAATTCTTTCAGGTTTTGTTTATCTGAGAATGTTCTTGTCTTTTCTTTCCGTATGAAGGATACTCTTGCCACGTACAGTATTCTTGGTTGAAATTGCTTTTCCCTTAAGAGTTTTAATATATTTTCCCATTCTTTCTTCACTCACATTGTTTCCGATGAGAGGTCTGCTGTTAGCCTGATGGGATATCTTTCATAGGTAACTTGCCATTTTTCTCTCGCCAATTAGTATCTTGTCTTTGTCTGTGGTTTTGGTCAATCTAACTATAATGTGTCTTGGAGAAGATCTTCTTGGGTTGATTCTATTTGGAGTCCTTTATATTTCTTGGGACTGGATCTTTATATGCAGTAGGAAAAGTACTGAAGAGAAGGGCATAGTGAGGGCTGGGGTAACCAGCAACTTCAGATAAATAAGATACTTTAAATAAAAAAGCTCCACTAAGAAAATACTGGTTTAAAGATCTGAAGGTATGAAGAAAGAAACCATACAGATATGTAAGAAAGGGGGGTTCCAGGAAGAAGGAATAAGAAATGCAGATGCCCAGAGGCAGGAGTGATTGTGAGATATTGAAGAAAAAGTGAGAAGACCAGGGGCCAGCAGGTGGCATGGAGGTTTAAAGTGCTGAATTCCGCATGACCAGCAGTGTGGTTCAAGTCCTGGACCCAGCAGCTTGAAAATCATGCTGGGCAAGTGTGCATACCCAAAATCAGAAGAAGAGATTTGAAGTGAGACTGAGGTATGGCCATCTTCTCTGGGGGATGATTTCTCACTTTCTCTCTCTTTATTTCTCTCTCTCTCTCTCTTACTCTGTCTCTCTCTGGTGAGCACAAGTGCCTAGAGCAAAAACTAAAAAAGCAAAAACAAAAACAGTGAGAAGGTCGGTGAGCCTAGTATGAACTGAGAATGTGGGAAAGAAATTCTGGTGAAGTTGGAGGTGGGAGAATGCGTGCTTGGACAGCTTGGAACTGAGTAGTGATAAGCTCCTGCCTAATTAAGTGTTAATGAAATAACAGTATGTTTAGAAGACACCGATGTAAGTATAGACACCCACACTGGCAAGTTTATTTTTAAGATATTTAAAGAAAGCAGATTTTGATTTCCTTTGGGTAGTACTATGTAGCTCTTTTCCTCCTTTTATTTTTTTAAAACCTTTTAAATTTTTAAATTGCTAGAGAGTGTGTGTGCTTGCCTGTGAGAGACAGTGAAAGAGAGAGGAAGAAAACACTCTCTCATAGTGTGGCCATGCCACAATCCATCCTCCTCCTTTTCTTCATCCAGCTGATATTGGGGGCATGCTCACACATGTGCCTATCATGTTTTACAAGTGACCAGGACTGGGATATGAACCACGGTTAGCCATTCAGCTCCTTTACCTGCTAGGCTACAGGACCTGTCCACTACTAACCTCTTACGAACAGACGTTGTATAGTCACTCTAACCTATTTTACATGTGTTGACTTTTTTAGGAGTATTATGTAAATATTATTTGGGGGATAAAAGTTTTTAGAGTCTGTAGGTTGAATCTAGAATATTCAACTAAAAAGAAATTTTGAAATATTCTTGTAAAACCTAGTTTGTATACTAAATGAGAGAATGGACTCTCAGAGAGGCTATTTAATGTCCATTAACACTTTTTAGTCCCAAGCCAGGGCCTAGATAGGCCTCATTCCAGAATCGGCCACTGTTGTTTCACCACGTTAGTGATAAAATGGAAATATGTACATGGTCTTACTTTTACCACTCGTTGACAGAGGGATTACAGCGACTTGATGTTGTTATTTCTGGTTTCTTCACTTGTAAATGATAGTAGGTCCAACTTAATTCTAACTGATTTTTACCCTACTCTCTTTTTCTGCAATTCCAGATATTTGAAAATGAGTTAATGTATAAAAACTTACTAAGAGTATCTGCTTAAGAGTAAAATATGTGGTTCATTTAACTAATCAGTGTAATTGTCTGCTAGAGATTTGGCTTATTTTCTATATTAGTTCTACATGAACTAAATTTTTCCCCTTTGAAAGCAACATTTTTTTAAAACCTTTTAAATTTTTAAATTGCTAGAGAGTGTGTGTGCTTGCCTGTGAGAGACAGTGAAAGAGAGAGGAAGAAAACACTCTCTAATAGTGTGGCCATGCCACAATCCATCCTCCTCCTTTTCTTCATCCAGCTGATATTGGGGGCATGCTCACACATGTGCCTATCATGTTTTACAAGTGACCAGGACTGGGATATGAACCACGGTTAGCCATTCAGCTCCTTTACCTGCTAGGCTACAGGACCTGTCCACTACTAACCTCTTACGAACAGACGTTGTATAGTCACTCTAACCTATTTTACATGTGTTGACTTTTTTAGGAGTATTATGTAAATATTATTTGGGGGATAAAAGTTTTTAGAGTCTGTAGGTTGAATCTAGAATATTCAACTAAAAAGAAATTTTGAAATATTCTTGTAAAACCTAGTTTGTATACTAAATGAGAGAATGGACTCTCAGAGAGGCTATTTAATGTCCATTAACACTTTTTAGTCCCAAGCCAGGGCCTAGATAGGCCTCATTCCAGAATCGGCCACTGTTGTTTCACCACGTTAGTGATAAAATGGAAATATGTACATGGTCTTACTTTTACCACTCGTTGACAGAGGGATTACAGCGACTTGATGTTGTTATTTCTGGTTTCTTCACTTGTAAATGATAGTAGGTCCAACTTAATTCTAACTGATTTTTACCCTACTCTCTTTTTCTGCAATTCCAGATATTTGAAAATGAGTTAATGTATAAAAACTTACTAAGAGTATCTGCTTAAGAGTAAAATATGTGGTTCATTTAACTAATCAGTGTAATTGTCTGCTAGAGATTTGGCTTATTTTCTATATTAGTTCTACATGAACTAAATTTTTCCCCTTTGAAAGCAACCAGTTGTTTTCAAACTTTATGGTCATAAACTAAAGAAATGTTGCCTCAACCTATACCCTATCCGTTGGGTTGTCAGGGAAGCCATGACACATATTTATGTAAAAAACAAACATGACTTCCCAACCACCTCATAGATAAAAGATAATAAACTCTAAAGCACTTTACACAGTCTCCAAAGCTGTCTAAGAAAAAGAAATTGGAGCAAGGAGGAGAAGGCAGGGGAGAGGAAGGATGAGGAGAAGTGGAAGAAGAAACAACAAAAATACTTGACTCATTTTTTTTTTTCTTTTTTAGGTTTTTGCCATAGGATGTGAGTGCTTACTGGAGAAAGAGAGACAGAGAGAGGGAAAGTGAGCAATAACACCCCAGGAGGGATGGCCAGGCTGCAATCCCTTCTCTATTCTCCTCTTGGGATGTTTGGAATGCATGCACCAGCACTCAATGTTTCTCAAGCTGCTGGGTCTGGGTTTTGAACTGTGGAGTTGGTCATGGGGGATCCATTACCTTAACTACCACGTGACTTGTTAGCCTGGTAACAACCAATTTTATGATAGCTAGCCATGTCAATCACACATGAAACATGATTTTATAGTATGTCTCATATTTCTAATCTTAAAGTATCTGCTGGTCTGACTCTGCTGATTACTATTTCTTCTGCTTTTCATTTATTAAATAATTTTGCAGGGTTTTTTCAAAGTTGCATTTTTTTTCAGAGAGAATGTATATGTTTTTTCCTACCAATTCTGAATCATTTTAAAATTATTATGATTTGTATGCTTAAGTTCTGGTTGTCAAGTTCTTCATAGGCAATATTCCTCCTTGATATCTTCTGAACAGTTCACCCAATTCCAGTTCTCACCACTCTGGGACTGCAGCTCTTTGGGTCTCACCTGGAGTGGGCCCGCCCCAGGCTTCATCTGCAGGTTTCATCTGCAGGTCCCATCACATCATAAAGTTGTCAGAATAAAGGCTTCAAGGATTGGCAGAGACCTCCAAGTGTCTTGGTGTCCACTTCCTTTTAAATTCTTGTTGTAGGGCCAGCCTGTGGTGTGGTGGTTTAGTTGGCTGGATCTCACATGGTCAGTCCTAGACTAGATGGGAGTCCAGTGACATAATCCCACATTTGAGTGTATGCCTGAGTTCTCAGGGAGTCTTGACATTGAACCAGGAACCTTCCCATGTGGGATTGCCTCTCAGAGTCTCATTTAATGCTGTGCCACCATTTGTCACCTTTCGTGATTTTTAAAAAATATATAATTTTGTCCGTTTAATTGTTAAACATCTTGGTGGAGCACAATCTGAATTTTCAAAGCATGCTTGCAGATTTCTTATCTTATTTTAAAGTATTTAAAGGAAGTGTTGTCTCAACCTATACCCTGTTCGTTGGGTTGTCAGGGAAGCCATGGCACATTTTTGCATTTAAAGTATGTTATTGATAAGGCAGCTCCAGAGCACAGTGGTTAATTCAAACTGTGGTTCAGATCTCAGCTCCAACAGCTTGAAAAACATGCCAGGTATGTGTGCACATGAGCAGGGTCATGATGGGATTGGAAAATGGAGGAAAAAATTTCCAGAGCGACCAGGTCCCACTGAGAGGGGCTTATGCTCTCTCTCTTTCTTTCTTTCTCTCTGTCACTCTGTCTCTGTTATACACATACGCATGCCCTCCTGCATTAAAAAAACAATTGAAAAAGCTTGTATATTTCCAATGAATATGTCATGATGATTTGAGTTGTAATATGCACACATACACACACACACACACTGTGTAATAATTACCACAATCTAATTACACATCCATGACCATCTATGCTATATATTAAATCCCTGCAACCTGATCATCTTACAGCTGTGAAAGTTTATACTCTCTGATAATGCTCGTGTGAAGAAAAATATACGGTGCTATATTCTTTAACATAAAGAACTCTGCTTTGAATTTGGAATTGAAAGTTGTAGGTTTGGTTTAATCCTAGGACCTTTCCTGGGGAATGGAATATGCCAGCTCAATTCTCACTAAAACGACCTAAGGTATAGGTATATGGTGACATGTTTCTTACAATACAGAGGAAGAAGGAGAAGTCGTACTTCAAATCACTTACTGGAGTAATATATGTGAAAATAAAATGAAGTGAGAAGTCAAACATTTCTTGGAAGAATCCAAAGACTGTCAGGAAAACACTAAAAACATACTCCTGAGTCATTGGAAGAAGAAAAAACTATGCAGTGGGTTGAAAAATTCAGTTTACTGATTTTGCTATACAATCCAAAACTATAAATGGATTTTTTTCTAAACTTTTCAGTGCAAAACTAAAAAGCACTGTGAAACATATAAGCTATACCAATTGGTTTATGGGGTGCTGTGGTCAAGGACTCATAATGTGCTAGTACATAGAAATGCTCAATAAGTTGATTGTGATTTCACTGGATGTTCTATTATTATTTCAAGTTATGTCCTTATGAAATAAAAATACAGCATTTGCTTTCAATATTCATTTTGTATTTTCTGAAGATCAGTGACATTGTGGGGCTATGGCAAACCCAAGCTAAGATCATACATTTTATTTTTACCATAGGGAGGGCGCCACCATGCCTACATACTTTATTTTTTAAAAAACATTTTTTTATGACTCCAAGTTTTATTTTTAATTATTTGTTTATTTATTTTAGAAATTTTGTCTTAGGGCATCTGCACTTGCTGGAGAGTGAGTGAGAGAGAGAGAGAGACAATGAAAGGGAAAGTGAAAAGTCACCCCCCTCCAGGGGCATGGCCATACTTCAGTCTCTTCTCCTCCATCCTGTTAATTTGTTATTATTTTAATTTACATTTAATCACTGTAAATCTTTACATTGTACAACATTTTTCCCAGCATGAATACAGTGAATAGTAAGTAGTCAAGTTAAAAACATAACTATACACATCATCAGCAACAGATAACTAGAAAGTTGAGGAATCATCCTCTCCAACCCCCCAGAGAGATGGCCACACTGCAATACCTCTTCCCTACAAAGACATAACTATACACATCATCAGCAGCAGATAACTAGAAAGTTGAGAAATCATCCTCTCCAACCCCCCAAAGAGATGGCCACACTGCAATACCTCTTCCCTAATTCTTCTCCTGGGATTTTGGGCATGCATGCACATGTTCTTGGCATGATTTTCAAGCTACTGGTTCTGGGGCTCAAACCAGTCATCCATGTGAGAGTCCAGTGCCTTAACTGCCATGCCACCTACTGGCTCTATCCATTTAGCTTTTGTGATTATTATTATTATTGTTTTTGTTTTGCTTTGCTTTCATGGAAGTTAGTTATAACCTAAAAATTTATTCCTGTGGCTTCAAATAGACAAGGTAGTCTTCTTTTCCTCCACTTAAGCAGGTAGAATAGCTCTGGGACACTCAAGTCACTTCAGAATCCCACTCACATCACATAACTTCATCACCAGATTTGAGTATATATAATGTATGAAATACAGGTTTAGTGAGTGCACTTGCTGAACTGTGGAGAAATTATGAAGTACCATGACACTGGGATTGCAACATCAGGTACATAGTTACCTTACTTTGTGGAGGTTCATTCAAAAAATATAGCTGCTCACAAGTTAAGCTTTACTAAGGCTTGTAATGGCTGCCTAAAACACTCCGGCCAACTCTCAACTCAGAAATTAGTCCACAATTAAAATTTCCTTTAAAATATCCTTTTTAAATATCTTTTCATTTTAGGTGACTTTCTCCTGCCTTTAATATATAAATTTTAAAGTGGAGTAGTTAAAAGCATGGGCTCTGGCTCACTTTTATAAAAGAGATTGCCCTATAACTTATGCCTACCTTTGTTTCTCACCCAAAATGTGCATAATGATGGTATTCACTTCACAGATTTGTTAACAGGACTATTAGTGTATGTAAAATTTTTGAATAGCTCCTGACACAAAACTCTTGTGCTCTTTATGTGTATTAGTTAAAGACACAGACCCATCTGGATAGAGAGAGATAAAAGATAGATAGATAGGTTGTAGATACAGATAGATATGTACATATATAAAGGGGCATTCATTAGGGAAATGAACTCACATGACTACAGGGGTAGCAAGGGTCTGTGAGAATCCCTCTGCAAGCTATAGAACCAGGGAAGCCAATGGCACCACTCAGACTATGTAGGCCTCAGAGCCAGGGAAGCCATTGGTGTGTCTCTCATTGAGAGGCTGAAGGCCTGAGAACCTGGAGCAGGGGTGGGTCACTGGTGTGAGTCCTGGAGTCTGGAGGCCGGAGAACCTAGAGTTCTGATATCTAAGGATGGGAGTCAAAGAGTGCCTCAGGTTCAGAAGAAAGAGTAAATGAGTTTCCTCCTGCCTTTTTGTCCTGTCTCGGCTCTCAGTCTATTGCATGGCACCCACTCACTTTAAGGGGAGCTGGATCTTCCATACTCTGTTCACTAATTCAAATGTCAGTCTCTTTCGGAAACACTCCAACAAACACACCCAGAATTAAAGTTTTTTAGCTAGCAGTTATCCTTTAATCTGATCCAGTGACACTCAGAAATAACCATCACAGTATGTATTTGTGATTACTTTTCAGAGGTACACATGAGAAGTGTGGGATTATTTTGAGGGCTCTGAAGGCTGGAGAAAATCGGGCTGAGACCTCTAGTACATCATACAGTGGATCTGATAAACTGTGCCTGGACATCCTTTGTTAACTCTTGGCTTGCAAATCACACATGATTTTATAAAGTCTAATCATTTTTGTTAGTATTTTTGACAATCTATCATATGTAAATACATGGAAGAAATTAATCTATCTAATCTTTTTATATCATGGTCTTATCAATTATTTGCACATAATGTGGCTTTTTCCTTTTATCCCCCCAAAAGTATCACTTTATTATCAAAAGATAGTGAATGGCAAAGAGAATAAATGGGTAGGAAAATAAAAATAACTTTGTAGGCAAAAATAATAATAAAACAAAATTATCAGATGATTTGAAAGTAGATTTACTGTCCTAAAATTAAATTAAGGCTGGGCTAGCTAGACTAAGAAATAAACTTAGGGGGTTTTTGCCCCTGTCAACAGAACAGATTAAGCTCCTGACATGACACAAGTTTCTATTTTTCTGCCAATTGATAAGGGCTTCCTGTTTGTATTTTGTGGTTTACCCTGCAAGTGAGTAAGAGAGAAAGCAGTCCATTTTGAATAACCTTTTGATTTCCGTCACCACTAATATTATCTAGAAAGGATCTTTTTTTTCTAATCAGATATTTCTGTTCATTAAATGTCTTGTTACTTATGAAAAAGATGTTCCATATTCTGTAAGTCTGCCCGAGAACCCAAGGACCAATGAGTTGGCTCTTCTATTTGTTTTCTGAATAGACGCGGGATAGCCATTTAAGTCAATTCATCATTTCTGAAGGCTCATCTAGAAGATAATGAGGCCAACAAAGGTTAAGCATGCTGAATTGCTTTGTCTTTCAAGCAGTCACTTGATACATTCAGATTTTATTTTTTTATAAATATAATATTAAATTGTTCAAAAACTTTGGAGACATTACCTACACACTCTTCCTTTCTGATGAACAGAATTATGTAAAATAGGAGCACAGTTTATTGCTTGTATTAATATTGGGTCGTCAGAAAAGTCATGACACATTTTTGCATAGAAACACAGAAAAATACGTTGTGACTTTTCCATTGACCCACTATGTGAACCAGTTTTTAAAGTTTTGACTGCTCATTTCCTAAACCACTGTGCCAGTTTCTCCCTGTCCACTATCTGCTTATTCCCATGAAAGCTCACCTGTGTAACGATGGTGGACACCCAGCACTGTGCAATGATTCAGTGGCCGAATCCCGAACTGTAGTTATGATTCTGAGTATAGCCTCGTGCTCAGCATGAGGTCGTGGTCACATAAAGTCATTGCTTTAAGGAGGTGACTTCTGAGACTCAAATTTTTGTAGCTGAAGGTCACCTATGCAAGACCTCTGGAAGGTAGTATTTTCTTCAGTGCCCAGTTTCTGACAGCTATGCAGCTCCAGAATCCCCATCTCCATTAGAATCTGAAGGATGATGAGTGTGGGACCACGTGGTGGCCCAGCAGTAACACGACTGGGTCCATGTGGACAATGTCCTGGGTTAGTACCAGGGACTTCTGTGAGCACACGGGCATGTACATGTGTGTCTGTGACCTGGACTGACTGGGACCGGGTGGATCATGGCAGGAAGACTCTGTTGGGGATGTCTGTCTTTCTCTTTCTCTCTTTCCACCTCTTTCTCTCATAGTAAGAATAAAACAAACTTTTTTGGAGAAAAACATGAACAGTTGGGGATTGCAGTACAGTCAAACTCCTAAAAAACAACATAGTCCAGATAGCCATAGTATTATTTGGTGATCCCCCCTGGGGGGTGATTTCTCGCTTTCTGTCGATCTGTCTCTCTCTGTCTGTCTGGCGAGCGCACACGCCCTATAGCAAAAAAACCTCTCAAAAAAAAAAAAAAGAACATAAATAGTACACAGCATACTGCTGCTTTGTGTAAGTTATAACTGGAGTGTTTGAAGGATTTTAGATTTTGTTGTATTATACAAACACACATGATCCCACTGGTGTCTTGTCACTTATTATCAGATTTTTTTTTAATATATCTTCTTCAGGTCCAATGCTGCACTAGGCGTAAGTCTTATCTTGGAGCACTTCCTTTTCTCTCAAAGGAAAGCACAAGCTAAACAGATAATTACAATAAGTTATGCTCAATACAGAGCCATGACGAGGGTGTTGCCATTTTGAAGAGAAGTTGAGAATAAAATGTAGCACAAGATGTGAGGGAGCACATAAGAGAATTTGGTTAATTTTCAAGGATTTTATAAATTTTTTTGAGAAATAATTTCCTAGTGAAGTTCTGAAAGTTGAGGGGACTTTAATCATATTGGGCAGGGGGTTTGGTGAAGATTACGATGAAATGTCCCCCAAGAGGACTGAAGCATGTTCAGTCTCATTTGCAAGATTACAATGGTCTTGCAGACTGTGATATGGTATGGATCCCTTTAGAAATAATATTTCTCAAGAACATGTTACAGATATTTTTAATATTCAGTGAGATAAATAATGGGGCAAAAGATAGAGAACAATAAGAAAACAGCCCAGAGAGAGAGAGAGATGATTTTATCATAAAAGACTTTGAATGTCATGGCTGTAATTTGGTTAGGACAATGGGCTGCTGCATGGTAGACAGGAGAACACCTCGATGAGAATTTCCTTTAGAAAGTGTCTCTGAGTGCTGTGTGGAGAATGGGTTGTGCAGGAGGAGCAAAGAAGCAAAACCAGAGAGATGAGGTAGAAAGCTGAGGAAATGAGATGAGGACCTCGGGAGCTGACAGCTTGTCTTCTTCAGACATTATGGATATTTTTCTGAAGTATTTGTAAGCAATTGACTATTGATTTTTTTTTTTGAGAGGTGTTTGCTATAGAGCACGTGCACTCACCAGAAAGACAGAGAGAGAGAGAGAGACAGAAAAAATGATCCCCCCAGGAGGGATGGCCACACCGCAATCCCTTCTCGATTATACCATCTGCTGGTCCCATCAACTGTTGATTTCTAATGGTAAAAGATATTGAGGAGGGTGTTGCCATTTTGAAGAGAAGTTGAAAATAAAATGTAGTTTGTGATTGTCACATTTTTAGCTTGAATGATTCTGTGGTTGGTGGTGGAATTCAATGATATAGGAGATACAGGGACCAGCAGTTCGTGTAATGGTTATGTCACTGGACTCCCATGTAGTCAACTGCAGTTAGAGTCCCCGATCTGGTGGCTTAAACTAACACTGGGCATGTGTGCACATGTGCCCAAGATCCCAAGAAGAGAATGGAGGAGAAGGGATTACGGCGTGGCCATCCACCCTGTGGGGTGATTTCTCACTTTTTGTCTCTCTGATTCTGTGTCTTTCTGGCTAGCACACGCACCAAAACAAAAAGGAAATAAGAGATACAGCGTGGGAACTGGTTGGCATTAGTGGGGAGGAGCAGGTGAGATGCCAGGGTTTAGAGGAGAGGAGATGCACTCATTTGCGTGTTGGTTGCTTTAATAGCGCTTATGGAGCCCTCATCCAAATCGGAATGTCTGATAGGCAGTTACATTTGCAGGTTTGAATTTCAGAAAGCGTTTAAACTTGGTGTATACATGTCTGAATTGCGAGCAGAGAAATGATCATTGAAGCCATGGGGATAGTTAAGGATGTGGCTTGGGTCCCCAGAAATTCTTTTCATTAATATCTGGTAATATACATGGGACAACAAACACTCTAGGAAGACATGGTCCAGAATGAGGATGAAAATGTTATGTTCGACTGCAGAAATGTTTCATCCTAACTAATACTTCAATTCCTAATAAAATATTTGCATTGTTAAAAATAGTTTCATTCAGAACTGTTTCTCTGGTAATAAGCATGGTAGATAGTTTAAAAATCTGGAAGGCAGAGATTACTTGATAATTAATTTCATTGGAACTCTAATAGCCTATCATTTTATTTTCATAACAATCTAAACAGGGAAGGTACAATTATAAATGAGCTTATTGATATCACATATAGCCCGCCGAGGATGACAATTTATCAATATTGAAATAAAAGCCTTGTACTTTATTTTCATTTCATAAAAAACATAAAACAATTTAGATACAATTTTTCTACCATTGAGCATTTTATTGATTGTGTAATCAGGGGCTCAGAGACTATGCCTCAATATTGCCAAATACTGGTGATGAAACGTGAAGGATAAGGAAGGAAGTTTTTCTAAAATGCAAGTAAGTTGCTTTCTACAGATCAAAGAAGCAAGTGAAAAAGTGTCTTTGAATATAATTTTTGCTTTGTTTGTGTAGATTTGAAATGTGTACCTGCAATATCTACATTGTATCATTGCCGGGGACCAGCCTCAGCTTGGGTGGGTTATCTCGTGGAAGGCGGCGAAAGTGAACAGAAGACAGAGGCCTCAATGCCTTTTCATGCACGTCCAATGCCAGACACCCCTCAAAGATCGATCTCTGAGGGGTGACAACTGCTAGGAATTATCATGCCTTTTTATTGAAAATGTGTTACAAGTAAATGGGAGAGAGGCTAGTGTTTCAATTAACAGCTCATAAAGTTTTTAACAATAAAGAACATAGATTCTATTCAGGGTTGGATTAAGGGTGGGTCTAGTGCAATTTAGGGTTTGATTAAGGGTGGGTCTGGTGCAGTTCTTATTCAGGGGTGGATTAAGGGTGGGTCTAGTGCAGTTCCTCAATTGTAGGTGGGTCTCCATGGAATGCAGTTTCAGGAAAGTGGTTCCGGAAAGCAGAGATGATTATCAGCTGATGCAGCGTAGCAGCCATCTTGTGATTACTGGGAATGGTGCTGAGAAAAGAAAATCTCAAGAATAGATATTAGTTTTTATGGATCTTAATAAAGAATGATACTTATACAGTTTTGTAGGGATCTATAACTTAATTTGAGGAATCCTAGTATATTTATCTATTTCACTTGGAGAGGGCGGAGGTGTCCTGGGCCAGTTTTGGCCTAATCCTATTTTACATAAAGAAAGGATTAAGTTTACCTTAAATGTATTTTGAAGGGCCTTCCAAAGGTCAAGATTATTTCTGCCTAGAAAGAACTTCAGCCCACCCTCTATTGTGACCATGGAGATAAAGCATTGTAATTAATAGTAAGTGATCAGAGTGACAGGCTAATTGACCTAAGCTTTGTTCCAAGGTTTGGGGGGGGGGGGGACACACAACACTGGTCTTGCCCACATGTTGATCCGAC
>NW_006159925.1:0-27381 GCF_000334495.1 Tupaia belangeri chinensis | reverse complement strand
GCGGTCGACTACATGGGAGTCCAGCGACATAGCCATTACGCTAACTGCTGGTCCCTCTACATTATATCATTGAGGGTACTTTTGATATTTGTATAAAATAGGATTCAAATTGGGATTATCCTAACTGAAGGGTGGATAGGGCTCAGGCTTCTTTCAAATTTGTGGTGAAAGTGGTTTACATGTGAAAGCAGAAATGAGAGAGTAAACTCTGATTTATGAAAAGGTTGCTTGTGCTCTGGACAGTTGCAGTAGCCGCCCAAATGGTCTAGCTCTGTCTACTTTGACCTCTCCTCAATCCATCCTGTACTGTAGAATTAACTGTGAGGTGTAAGAAGAAGAGAAGATTAGGAGTGATTATTCCAACTTTGTACATTACTCACCGGTCCAGTTGAGAATAGTATACATGTTAAAATGTCAGTGGAAGGAGGAAAAAAAAAGAGTGATTAGGTAGCAGGTTACAACTAATAGATATCCACTATAGCTTCCATTAACATGGTACATATTTTGGTAAGTGGGAGGGAAAGACGACTTCCTTTTTGGACATCTAATACCAGGTAGAGAAACCTAACAGTCAGTTGTACATGTTTGTCTTGACAGCAGTGATCAGATTTGAACTGAAGAAACAAATGTGGACATCATCAGTATGTATTATTATTTAATAATTAAATGATGAGTCTGGATCCAATAAAGTGGGTAGGGCATAGAGATTAAAGATATTACTTTTAATTAGAGTTAGAGAATTTGACCCTCAGAAACTCAAACTTTAGAGGTCAGAAAGTAAAAGAAAAAAAAAAAGCTCTATTAAAGAGTCTACCTCATGAGATAGGAGAAATGCCAAGTGTATAATGTCCAAGAAGCCTAGAAAGAAGGGTTTCAAAACTGAGTTAAATAAATGCACCCCAATGTTAGTTTTGTTGTGGTCAGTTATTGGCAAAATGTTAGTACCACTGAAAGCTAAAAAATTTTTACCACTGCATAATAGAGTTAATTGGTAACTTCAAGCCAAAACATTTTCATGAAATATTCGGAAGAAGAGCTTTTAGAGTTGAATCAAGAATAATTATAGAGGGACCAGCAGTTAGCATAATGGCAATGTCACTGAACTCCCATGTAGTCGACCGCAGTTCAAGTCCTGGACCTGGTGGCTTAAACTCACGCTGGGCATGTGTGCATGCGTGCCCAAAATGCTGAGAGGAGAATGGAGGAGAAGGGATTGTGGCATGGCCATGCCCCCTAGAGGATGATTTCTCACTTTCTGTCTCTCTGTCTCTTTCTGTCTCTCTGGTGAGGGCACGTGCCCTGTAGCAAAAACCTCTCAACAGAAAAAAAAAAAAAAGAATGACAGATAAAATGGAGACAGTGAAAATAGATAATATTTTTGATACTAAAAATGGAACAGAGAAATTGGATGATACTTGGAAGAAGACTTTAAATGAAGGAGGTGTTCTTTTTATGATGCTCCCGTGTTAGAAGCTATAATGTAGAAAACAGTGCTATGATAGTTGACTTAAGGGAATTATTAGGGGAGTAAAATTGGGATCAGGCATCAGGTGATGGTATTCAGTGCATGGTTGACCTTGAAAAGATGAGAGGAATATGTCCATTACAGTGATTGGGAAGTTAGAATATATACAGGAATTTAGAAGCAGAAAGAATGGCAGTCTTATGTAGAATAATAAAGAAATTCTCTTCTGTTTGTTCTAACTTCTCAGTTAATTTAGAAGTAAAGTCTACCGATTGGAGTGAGAAAATGTGGCCATTAGAAAAGTATGAATTACATGAAAAACATCCATACTGTAGACTGGAAAGCTACAATTACTGGGAAAAAGTCCTGGCGTTCACAGGTAGTGCTGAAATACCTGTGGGGACTTGTGACCACAGAGTGACACCATTCAACATGGTTGTGTGTTTTCTTCTATCCCAGTTTAGGTGTTCAGGTCTATCTGTAGATTAAGCCAGGGTTGAGATGAATTAGGATTATAGTTTTGACAGTTGCAAGTATAGAGTTGAAAATGTATAAAGGTATTTTGATTATGATCCATGAAATACAAATGAATAAAAGTTAAAATAAAAGTCACTAGTCAGCAGCATGGTGGTTGGGGTGACTGAATCTCACTTGGCTGGCTGACACAATGACTTGAAAAACACACTGTATATGTGCATGCTACCCAAAATCCCGAAGAGGATGGGGGAGAAGAAGAGATTGTGTTGTGTCTATACCCACACTTTCTCTCTCTCTCTCCCTCTCTGCAAAATGCATGCACATTATAGCAAAAATAAATGAATAAATAAATATGTGCCGGATGTTAAGGATGTCCAAAATCATTGAATAAGAGAATGTCAGATAACTGAAGAACCAAGCCAGATGGAACTTCTGGCTGGGAAGAAATATTGAAGTCATCATGAATGAAAGTAGAAATGACAGATGAAAAGCAGAGGGAATGATCCTTAATAGCAGTTACTATTTTTTAAAATATATGGATACCCCTATTCTTAAATATGAGCCTGGGATTAAATCCCAAGGTATTGAGTTCTAGCCACAGCTCTTTCCACTCATCTATGCAGTCTATGGAATTATATTCCTAGCATTCTGTAGAACTGCTCCCAGACTCTACCAGTATATCACCTTTCATTCGTCATTCCTTTAACTGATGTTCAACAGTTCAGATGACGTGTGGGAAATTGTGATACGTGAGCACCCTAATTCCTGTTTACACACTTACTGGATAAAAATACAAGATGTAGGCACTGAATCCACCCCTTTCCTTCCTTCTCCTGTTGTCCCATTGGGAAGCATGTACTGTGCTAATAATTACAGACAGTGGGAACACAAATATGAGTAGATCAGAATTTTAGACTTGGGCAAGAAAGATATGCAAACCAATGATTAGAATATTGGATATTATTTTAATGGGTACGAATTACCATCCAAGTGTAAAGGAGATGCCTAGTTCTCCTTGAGTAGTTCAAGAAATGCCTCGTTAAAGAAATGTCATGCAGGGGCTGGCAGGTGACATGGCAGTTGAGGGCACTAGGCTCCCACATGGCCGACCACAGTTTGAGTGCAGGACCTGGTGGCTTGCTTTCTCACTTGCTCTCTCTCTGTCTCTCTCTGGTCAAATTAAAAACCATGAGTAAATAAATAAATAAAGTTAAATGAAACAATTCTTTAAAAAGAGAAATGTCTGGCAGTGGCAACATTTAAAATAAGTTTAAAAGGCAACCAGCATGGGCGCGCTAGCAGGTGGCATAGTGGTTAAGGCACCGGATCACCACATGACTGAGAGCAGTTCCAGTCCAGGACCAGGTGGCTTGAAAATTCATGCCAGGCACAAACATGTGCTTGTGTGCCAAAATCCTGAGAGGAAAAAAGGAGAAGGGATTGAGGCATGGCCATTCCTCCCCCTGGGGGTGATTTCTCACTTTCTCTCTCACTCCTCTGTCGGTCTCTCTACATCTTATGGCAAAAACTTTAAAAACAAAAGAACAAAAAATAAATAAAACAAGAAGCATGGTCAGAGATTACCCAAAAGAGGAAAAGCATAATACAAAAAGCAATACAGAGATATAAAACTTTTAGAGAAAATTTACATTATTAATATTCTCTAGATCAGATAAAATATAGCTGTTAATTGTTGTACAGTTGCGAGGGGGAAATTTTGAATTTTTAATCTAAAATTTTTAAAATTTTAGTCAAAATAGCTCAATATATTTAGATGAAAGTGCTGCCTCTCACAGCCCAGACAGTAGTTTAATGGCACTGAGTCACTCGGAGATGCTGCACTTTTGTGGGAGGGTCCCAGACTCACAACTCAGGACCTCTTTGCACCTGGGAGGCATGTGTGTGCATGATTGTGATCTGGGCTGGCTGGACTATGGGTGGATTGTGGAATATCTTTCTGTCTCTCGCTTTTTATCTTTAGACAAAGTAAATCAACTGTTTAAAAAAGCGCTACATCTCAGTATTTCCAGAGCTATTTTCTCTGTCAACTCAGTGTTCCATCCAGAAAGTCTTCTGCAAAGAACTATATGCACTCTTGTATTTCTAAAGTTAGGGGTGAATTTTTCACTATGTGCTGTGAGTATGCCAACTGCCACTTCCTGGGCCTTGGCCTGATCATCTTCCTGGATTACTGATGTATTCTACTGACTTTCAAAGGCTATGATATTTATAATTTCTTGTCTTTATCAGAAGCTAGTGACTAACTTGCTTGAGGGGGCATGTGTAATTAGCTGTGTATAAAAATGTAGGAGAACAGTCAGTAGAGGCCTAATAGAGGGCTCATGAAGACATGTTCTAGTGTGTCTAGGGCTCATTAGGTGAGAGTGAAGGAGAAGAAATTATGTTAAGGAGATACAGAGTCTGAGCAGAACCATCGTTCAGGACCTTCTATGTCAAGAGTTGTCAACTATTGGGAACCAGCAGTTAGTGTAATGGCTATGTCGCTGGATTCCCATATAGTCGCCCGCGGTTCGTATCCCTGACCCGGTGGCTTAGAACTCACGCCGGGCACGTGTGCATACGTGCCCAAGATCCCAAGAGGAGAATGGAGGAGAAGGGATTGCGGCGTGACCATCTCCCCTGGGGGGTGATTTCTCGCTTTCTGTCTCTATGTTTCTCTCTGTCTGTCTGGTGAGCGCACGCGCCCTATAGCAAAAAAAAAACTCTCAAAAAAAAAAGAAAAGTTGTCAACTATTTTCTGAGTGACAGAATGATGTCAATTTCACCCAACTTTCTCCACTTGCTTATATTGGACAATGAAAGAGAATGAGAGTAAGTAGACATATTTAGTTCTTTGCCTTGAATATCTTTCTCCTCGCAAATTGTTACTGCAACTGAATAGGGAATACTGCGGAGACAATAAAGGGGAGGAAAAAATTGGTTGAGACCCAGGAAGTGTGAGATACTCATGGTACACTAATGCAATGTTTATTTCACAGAAAAGAAACCAGGGCCAAGTGTATTGTGTTGGCACTCATCTGGTTGCACATAAAATTTGCAAATGGGAGGCTAGGGTGAGGCCAGATATGGAATGTTTGTAAAATAAAACTAGGCGAGGAATAAATCTAACCAAGAAGTCAAAAACCTCTACAAGGAAAACTACAAAATCCTAATAAGAAAAAAATTGAAAATGACACAAAAAAGTGGAAGGACATCAAATGTTCCTGGATTGGAATAATTAATATAATCAAAATGGCAATTCTATCCAAATTAACATACATATTTAATGCAATCCCAATGAAATTACCAGAAACATTCTTCTCTGATTTAGAAAAGAAAATCATAGAATTTGTCTGGAATCATGAAAGACCCCACATTGCCAAAACAATGCTACACAAGAAGAATGGAGTGGGCAGCATCTCATTCCCTGACTCCAAAATATATTACAAAGCTGTGATCATCAAAACAGTATGAAATTTGCACAAAAACAGACATGAGGACCAATGGAGCAGAATAGAGATTCCAGAAATAAACCCCAAAACATACAGCAACTGATTTTTCACAAAGGGCACCATCAATCCAGTGGGAAAAAGAAAACCTCTAGCAATTGGTGCTGGAAAAATCTGGATATTCACCTACAGAAAGATAAATTGGGACCCCTATCTCTCACCATTAATAAAAATCAACTCAAAGTGGATCAAAGATCTAAATCTAAGATTGCAAACTATAAAACTACTGGTGTAAAACACTGAGAAAAGTCTGGGAGACATTGGTGTAAGCAAAGACTTCTTAAGCAAGATCCCCAAAGCACAAGGAACAATCCCCAAAATAGACAAGTGGGATTACAACATATTAAGAACTTTCTACACAGCAGAAGACATAGTAATTAGTGTGAATCAACAACCCTTGGAATGGGAAAATATTTTTGTAAACTATGCCTGAGATAAGGGACTGAGAACCAATATGCACAGGAAAATCATGTGGCAAAATAAATAAATAAATAAATAATAATAAAATTTAAAAAAAGATCAACCAATGAAAAGATAGGAAAATTAGCTAAACAAACAACTCTCTAAGGAAGACCTACAAACAGCCATAAAGCATATGAAAAAAAATGGTCAACTTACCTCATCATAAGTGAGATGCAAATTAAAACCACAATGAGATATCACCTAACTCCAGTCAGAATGATTAAAATTTTTTTAAAAGAATGATAAGTTCTGGCAAGGGTGTATGGAAAGGGAATTCTCCTACACTGTTGTTGGTAATATAAATTGGCACGACCACTGTAAAGAACAATATGGAGGTTCCTCAAAGATCCATAAATAGACCTGCTATATAGGCCAGGTAAGGAATGCTTGTAAAATAAAACTAGGCAAGGAATTCCACTCGTGAATATCTCCCCAAAGAATGGGAGAACACTCAGTTGGAAGAGTGCTTGCACATCTCTGTTTATTGTAGCATTATTCACAATTGCTGAGACATGAAACAACCCAAATGTAGACGAACAGAACGGATTGAAAAAGTGTGGTACAAATACTGTATGGAATACTACTCAGTCATAAAAAAAAAAAACACGACTCTGGCATTTGATATAAATTGGACAATATGGAAGATTTACTGTTGAGTGAAGCAAGCCAGGCTATGAAAGAGACACATTATGTCTCCAAAATATACAAGACATAAGAAATGGAAAATTATTTGTTGATAACATGTATGTTGATGTGATTTATTGCACCAATAGACAGTGTATTTTGGATGGAAAATTCATTTTGTATACTGTAATGATGTATAGTGAATTAATGCAAAAAATTTTTTTAAAAAAGAAATGAAAAAAATATGTATATAAATAAAAAAAGAAAAAGAAAGAAACATGGAAATGGTTACATATTCTGGAAACAGTGTGAGAAGAGGATGGAAGAAGGGGAAGAGGGTGAGCAAAGGAATCACGGAGAAAAATAGAGAGGCAAGTAGTTTATGGGATACAGAAATGGATGATTATCTGTTGATGACGTATCTTCAACAGGACTGATGTTAGGTGTAGTCCTGTTGGGTGAGTTCACTTTACAAGCTGTAGCAATATTTAGTGATTGAATGTATAAAAGAAATAAAAATGAAAATAAAATAAAATAAAAACTAGGTGAAAGACCTACCACTTAGACCAAAGGTAGACAATGAGAAGAAGTCCTGGGTCTTCTTCACTGGTGTCAACATCTATGCCAGAAATATTTGGAGCTATAACATGGCATCAGTGGTGGTGAGTCATCTCATTCTCTGCTCAATTTTAGGATAATTTGGGATTCTAATTCTTCCAAAGACAAATGTGATACCTATTCAAATTTGACTGAAAATTGTGATAGTATACTGTCATTCACAAACCTTCCTGCAACTCAGACATCATTGTATACAGTTTTAAGATGTTATTACAAATATGGACTTTACCTTTTTTTGAGGGGTGAGGGGAAATTTAATTTATTTTTTTTTTTGCAATTGTTTAAGGTGGAACAAATCTATACTTTCATAAAACTAATGTGTGTGTGTGTGTGTGTGTGTGTGTGTTTGCTTGAGTGTGGATGCACTTAACACAAAGACAGAAGAAAACACCCTTCATTGAGAATGGTCACACCAGAATCACTTCTCCTTCTCTTCTTTCTTTTAGGATTTTGGGCATGCACTTGCACGTGTTTCTCAAGCAAATAGGTCAGAACTTAATCCACATGGTTGTCCATGTTGGATCTGGCTGCCTTAACCATTAGGACACAGAGCCAGTCCCAAACTTGTATTTTTATTATCAGAATATTACGTAATTATATAACACACTTTTTTCTGTGTTCATGATATAAAGCATGTGTGCTTCCAAGTGAGAGCACCTTCTCACAGGACTGGCCACACCATGATCCCCTTCGTTCAGTCCTCCAGCCTCTCAGATCTAGGGCACTTACGTGTGTTTCCAGCACATTTCAGGCTGACCAGGCTGGAGATTCGAACCATGGTCACCATATGGATTCTACTTCTCTTGAGCAGCACATTACTGCTGAACCACGGCTGACTGGATTGTGTAGCACATTTTAATAGATGCAGAAGTAACCATGACATCAGATCTTTCTTAAACTTGAATATAATTCCATTCTTCACTCCCTCTTCTCTCTCCCAACTTTGTTTCTGTCTCACACACGCACACAAACAACGTGTATCCTCTTAACTCCCTGAATTTTGTTTTCTCTTTTTGGAAAGCAGATGAGCCTTTCATCCAGTTTATTTGTCTGCAGTCACCTTCACAGTGAGGTGGAAGTCATCCTTGTGACATATGATAATCTCTAATTTAATCACCAATTAGTGACTGTATTTAAAGGGTCGTTCCAAGGGTCCAGATGATGATGCATTGGTGAAACACAGCACCTGCAAGGCAATTCCGTATGAGAAGTTTTGCAGTTCTAGTCCCAATCCCTCCTGGAGGATGCCAGGTGCACGTTTGTCTGTGATCCAGCACGTTGGCAGGATTTGGAGATGGATTGTAACATTGAAATCTAGTTGAAGGTGCTGTCTGTCTCTCTTACTCATGGAAATAAATAAATAAACTTATAAAAAAGAAAGTTCCTCTCTTTGAAGCTACTTATACTGTCCAGCTTTCCCTGCCTTTTCTCACATTTCAAAAAGAAACAAAACACACAAAAAGATGGCAGTAAATCTATTCTCCACAAGCCCATTCCTCCTGTCTCCATATAACCTTCTGTGCCTACGGGATTTGGAAGTAGATGGATTAACTAAAAATAAAACTGAGTCATATTTTGTCTCAGGTAACACAGATGCACTCTCCAATTCTATTTTTAGACCTCTCTTTACATAATATACAAGTTAATTGCTAACCTTATATTGTACCGAATCCTCTAGAAGAATATTTTGGAGGAGAGATAGCTAAGCCACTGTTATTTACTATGAGGTAGTGTCACCCCTTTCTTATTCTTCAAAAAAAAAATGTAAATTCATAAAACTCATACTTTGTTGTCTCAATTTTTGAAATGTCAGCTTGCCGAACTTAGTACATTTGGCTCTGTTTCTAGGGTTTTTTCTTCTTTTTTTTTTTTTTTTAATTTTGTGGGATTTACTACTGAGTGAAGCAAACCAGGCTATGAAAGAGACAAATTATGTCTCCACTTGATATATACCAACTGTCTATATATTAGTACTAGATTGTTCTAATTCCAATGTTTTTGTGAGAGGCTTTTGCTATAGGGTGCGTGCACTCGCCAGAAAGATACAGAGAGATAGAAAGTGAGAAATCACCCCCCAGGGGTGCCACAAGCCCTTCTCTTCCATTCCCCTTTCGGGATCTTGGGCATGCAGGCACATGCGCCCAGCGTGAGTTTAAACTACTGGGTCCGGGGACTCGGACCACGGTCAGCTACATGGGAGTCCAGCCACATAGCCATTATGCCAACTGCTGGTCCCCCTAATTTCTAAAGTTTTATTATGAAGCCCAGTAGCATGTGTCCAAGTTCCTTTTTATGTATGTTTTTATGTATATGTATGTATGAATATTTTACATATATTTTTTGTTTACTATTTATATTCTGTAGAAATTTTAGAATCTGATTTTTAGGGTTTTTTTAGATTTTGATGAAACTATATATATAGTGAAATTAAAAAAAAATCTTGACATTGACAAGTTGTTAAACCCACATATCATGACCACAGTTAAGATCCAGAACATTTCATTATTTTTTTCATACCCACTTCCAATATCCACTGCCAAAGTCCACAGCTAGTCTATTTAACCACCATAGGTTTTACTTTTGTCTTTTCTTAAGCTGCATATAAATGGAATTGTACAGTATATACTCCTTGATACCTTTCTTTCTTCACCTACCATAATATTTTGATATTCATCTATAAGGTTATCTATATCTGTCGTCCATTCTTTTTCATTGCTATGTAGTATTCCATTGTAGAATATGCCATCATTTGTCCATTCTTCTTTGGATGGATATTTATATTATTTTCTGTTTATTACTTTAATTATCAGACATAGTATGAATAGTTGTTTAGAAGTTTAGTTTGTTTATTTTTCTGGATACATTCCGCTGTAGGCTTTTGTAGATGCTTTATGTCAGGTTGCATTGGTTCCCTACCATTTTTAGTTTGCTGAGAATTTTTCATCATGAATAGTTGTCAACTAATTTTTCTGCATTTATTGAGATAATCATGTGCTTTTGTTTTTGTTTTGTTTGAGTCTGTTAATATGATAAATTACATTGGATAAGTTTTTAAAGATTAAACTCTTTTTTGCATTGCTAGGGTGAGCAATAACTGATCATTGTGCAATGTCCTTTTGTACATATTAAGTAATTGTATTGCTACATTATTAAGAACATTTTGTCTGTATTCCTGAAAGAGGTTAGTGTTATCAAAAAAGAGCTCATATGAGCAAATAAGAAAAGGCTTTATTTTGCAACAATTCACAAATTGGGCAATGCAACCTTGGAGGAAATAAAAAGTATAAAGTATATATCTTCCTGGAGACAAAAGGTTCTTAGTTTTTCTTAGAGTTGAGGTTGCATACATGTTTAGTATGGGCGAGGGTGAGGAAATTTACAGTTACTCATGGAGGGAGATGGGAGATGCAGAGTGAATAAACATACAGCCATGAGATAAATTTATGTTCAAGAAGGGGACTTTTGTGCAGACTGCAAGAACGGCTTAGAACTAGTTCCCAAGCTGCAGTCATTTTATCACTCTTTTTATTTGTCAGGAAAAGATTACTGCATCGGTCTTTTGTGCACCCAGAACTGAGGCTGTGGTGGAAGGGTTACCTGTTAGTCCATGATTGTTTTAGTGTGGCTTTTCTTGGCATCTCCTTGTCTGTGAAGAGAAACCTTGAATCAGTGACAGGTCAGGGAGCACGTCTGGGTCCTCTGACCTGAAGTAGCCCAGATCTAATATTTTTCCTTTGGTCCCTTTCATGACCCTTGAGTTTATTCTTATTTAGCAGCAAGAGATTATATATTTAACACTGGTTATGTTTTTAACACTTACTTTTTTTTATTTAATGTTTTCCTGAGGTTTTGGATCATGGTCCTATTGAGCTCATGAAATGTGCTGTGGGGTGTTTATTCCTCCAGGTATTACCTCTATGATTCGATCCATTTGTAAGACAGTCATTATTTCTATCTTAAATGTTTAATGCTCGACCTTCAATATTTAATGCCTGACCTTCATACGATGAGCTGTAACATGTCACTGCATCGAGGTTTCCCTCCACAGACAAAGAGAGGCCAAGAAAAGCCACACTGAAACAGTATGGTCCTTCTTGGTTTGGATTTTATGTGTATACATATATATGCATGTGTATATGTGTGTGTGTGTGTGTGTGTGTGTGTATACACACACACATATATCTATATATATATATAGATATAGAGATATATGTATATATATACATAGATATATGTGTGTATATATATATATATATATATAGAGAGAGAGAGAGAGAGAGAGAGAAAGAGAGAGAGACAGAGAGAGGACTTTTTAAGGGGACTTCAAAAATGTTCCAGAAAAAGAGAATTAAAATACGAATTACTTTTGGTGCAAAAAGAATAGAAATCTATGCATATTTTTTTGAGAGGCTTTTGCCATAGGGCACGTGTGCTCACCAGACACAAAGAGACAGAGAGACAGAAAGCGAGAAATCGCCCCCCCCCGGGGGGAATGGCCATGCCGCAACCCCTTCTCCTCTGTTCTCCTCTCGGGATCTTGGGCACGCACGCACATGCGCCCGGCGTGAGTTTTAAGCCACAGGGTCCAGGACACAAACCACAATCGACTACATGGGAGTCCAGTGACATAGCCATTACGCTAACTGCTGGTCCCAGAAATCTATGCATATTTTAAAATACACAGTTTTCATGAACTTTCTGAAGACCTCTCATGTGTGTATGTGTGGGGGGGGGTATATGCATATATGTTAGGTTGTCGAGAAAGTCAAGGTATGTTTCTATGCAAAAATGTGTCATGACTTTTCAGACAACCCAATGCATACATATACATGTATATTCATTTTTTCACACTATCAAGAGCTATAATTTTGTATTTATTTTGAGTTTAATGACGTTCTGATGTCATCTTATTGAAATTAACACTGTTAATAATATTTCCTTGTTAGTTTAATGTCTGTAGATCCTGTCTTGCCATATTCTCTTTCACCTCTAATATTTATATTTTTTTCTCCTTTTAAAATTTGAACTCATTAAGAGTTTGTTATTCTTCCACATAACATACTTAAGGTTTATAAATTAGCTTATACTTTATTATTTTTGCTTGCTATCTATTTTCATCTTTTTTCGAGACTCAGTATATATCTTAATGTTTCTTTCTATTTCTGAATTTTATATACCATCCATTGATTGACTTATGCCTTAATGTTTTAAATAATTTCTTACATTTCTAAATTTTGCTGTGTTTAGTTATGTTACATATATGTATGTGCATGTGTATATACATATGACATGTACATTTTATTAATATAATTTACAATCTTTCATCATTAACTTTGAAAGTTCTAATAAATGTAAATTTTTTTGAGAGGTTTTTGCTATAGGGCACATGCGCTCGTCAGACAGACAGAGAGACAGAAAGCGAGAAATCACCCCTCCAGTGGGGATGGCCAAGCTGACATTCCTTCTCCTCCATTCTCCTCTCAGGATCTTGGGCATGCATGCACACACGCCTGGCTTGAGTTTAAGCCACCAGGTCCGGGATTCGAACTGCGGTCGGCTACATGGGAGTCCAGCGACATAGCCATTACGCTAACTGCTGGTCCCTAAATGTAAATTTTTTTTTTTTTGAGAAGTCAGTCTTATTCTCACTCATTTATAAGTAATCCCCGTTCCTCTTTGGCTGTTTTGAAGACTGACCTTGGTTTACTGCATGTTAACTAGGATATGTGAATAGGCGTATACTTCTGCTTACTCATTCTTCTTGGGATTTCTTGTTTCATGAACCTCGGGATTCATGCATTTCATCAGTTTTGGAAAATTTTTACCTATTGGTGCCCGCCCTATGGAAAAAACTAGGAGGCTGGAGGGTTGCAGCATTGAGTCCATCTCTATCTCTACATATTAGCTTATGATACGAAACGTGTCTCGTTTTCTCTATTCTCTGCCTTTGATTTGACCTTTCTAGTTTTAAGATTATCCTCTTTCTTTGTTTTATATTTTTAATTCCTTTTCTCTCTGTAGTGTATATCCTTAGTTATCTACTTATTTATTTAGCTATGTATTTTCATTTTTGCTATAGAACATGTGCGCTCACTGGACACAAAGAAAAAGTGAGAGAGACAAAGTGATGAAGTGCCTCCCCGCACCCCCCAGTGGGATGGCCACATCACAAAACCTTCTCCGCTGTTCTCCTCTTGGGATGTTGGACACACATGGAAAAAAAAATGTTGCTGTGTTTTTTAGGTTCTCGGTCCAGGACTCAAACCACGCAGTTGGCCGTGTGGGATCCAACCACCTTACCACAGTCGGCTGGCCTTATACCCAGTTGTCTGTTAATTCACCAATACTTTGCTGATCTATGCATTTACCTAACAGTGAAGTCTAAGCTGCAGTCATCATTAGCGTCATCATCGCTGTCATTTTATAGATAATATTCTTTTCTTATTTTCCAAATTTGTTTTAATGGCCCCTGGTGACTTTTTGATTTTTGTTATTCCATTGATAATGTTCAAATAATTGGCCTTGTCAAATATTTTTTATTTTTATAGCCTATGAGCCGATTCTGCTTTTTGTTAATTCCTGCTTTTTGCACCTTTATTCCTCATGTGTTTTTAGATTTGTGCTTGTGAGCTCATGCTCAAAATCAGTTTATCTATCCTGTGAGTTCATACTCAAAATGTTTATCTACACTGATTATTTTTAGCCTATATATTCCCCCAGAAATTATATGCATTCAATTTTGCCACAAAACAATTTTACAGCACTTTAAATTATTATTTTCCTTTGACAATTTTTATTGTTTAAGTTTTTATTCCATTTATCAAGTTTAGGGGGTATTTATGTATTTCTTTTTCTAACAGTGAGGTCAGGACTAACACTCATTTTACTCTCTTTCCTTGCTAGATTTTCGGTTGTTTGCATTTGTGTTGTTTGACTCTTTGGGTGCTTGGTGTCTTGTTCCCAGGCTCATATTAAGTCTTCTGTCAATGTTCTTGCCTTTCAAGTGTTTCAAATATTGTCCCTTACAATTATCCCAGGATGGCCCACAAAACCTCCGTATCACATTCATCTGCGTATTTCTTCACATTTATTCTATTACTTCACTTCATGGTCAGATGTGTACTCTATGTTTTTCCAGCTTATAAATTTATTATAAAATGGTATAAGCAGAATGAACTCATATTCTCTAGTGAGAAAGATTTTAGGAATCCTCCTCCTGACATTCTTCAGAAACATAAATCCGTAATTTGTGCTTTAGCAATTTTTTTTGAGAGGGCCTCTGAAGAAGGCATTTTGTTCATCTCTAGGGATTTCAATATAATGTGTGTGTGTATGTGTGTGCGTACATGTGTGTTTTTCAAGGAGCTTATAGTCCAGTTATGAAAACTAACATATAGATCATTATAGACACTGTTATAAATGGTATTCTTTACCATAATATGAGATAAAAATCTGTTGCATAACAATATGTGATATTTATTCCTGGATTACAAAAATAATAATATAGATAATAACTAACTTATTCTAAGAATTGTCATTACAAATTAGATTGGTATGGAAGCTCATTTAGAATGGGAATGATAGAATTTGTACCTTGAGCTGGCTAAGCAGAGGAAAAGGATATTTAATTCTGTAAGGAGAAAATTTGATGTAGTTTTCATTGAACATGACATATTTAGAGAGTAACAGGGACAGCTTTATAAATAAATAAATAAACTTTAGACAAGGTCTTGCTGCGTCACAGTCCTCCTCCTTACCCTCTCCCGGAGATGAATCTGGAGACAAGCATATACCATCACAGCAAGCTTTCAGGCTTTCCCAGGAATAGAACTTGGGTCTGCTGTGGCTGCAGCCCGCAGCCCGCCTCGGTAGCGTCTACTAGTGCAAATTGCTGCAGCCAAACAGAGACAACTTTTTTAAGTTGAGAAAATATTTTATTGAATAATGAACGCTAGATGTTGTCAGATTATAAAACCTTCCAAGTTAACTAGAGGAATTTATATTTTATATATAAAAAAATTGGGTCTTATGTGTTTAGAAACTGCTCGATTTTAATATTACTTTGGAAGTATAAACTCAATAAAATGATTAAAAGAATCAAGGCCTTCAGAAACCAAATTCTTGCTTGCTGGAAGCACCCAGGGATGAGTTACTCTCACCATTGAGGTCAACAATGATGCTGGAAAAAAAAAAAAGACAAAGAAGAAGAAAATAATACATCCAGAACATTCCACTTGGTGGTGTGCTAAGTAGTACCACTTTTAGTAACACATCAGATTAAATTATTATTAAATAATATATTTTGATTTGTGGGGGTTTTTTTGAGAGGTTTTTGTTTTTTTGTTTTGTTTTGTTTTGTTTTTGAGAGTTTTTTGCTATGGAGCGCATGTGCTCGTCAGGAAGACAGAGAGAGATAGAAAGACAGAAGGTGAGAAATCACCGCCCGGGGGGGATGACCATGTCACTATTCTCCTCTTGAGATCCTGGGCATGCACGCACATGCGCCCGGCATGAGTTTAAGCCACCAGATCCGGGACTCGAACCACAGTCAACTACATGGGAGTCCAGCAACAAAGCCATTACGCTAACTGCTGGTCCCTTGATTTGTTTTCAAGTGTCAGTAAGAACAATTTCTTGGCCCCCTAATTATGGCAAAGGGTGTCACTCGCTCCTTATAGTGCTGGAAGCAGTATATCTGGAGACCATGGTTTGGATCTCCAGTCAACCTGAAAAAAACATTCCAGGCACGTGGGCTGGCCCCAGGAAGCTGAGGAGCTAGACAGCTGGGGGAATGGGATCACAGCGTGACAAGACCCTATCAAGGCTGCTTTCACTTTCTCATGCTTATGTGCACACACACACACACACACACACACACACACACACAGATGCACACACTTTCTATCATTAAAAAAAGAGAGATAGCAAGAAAGGATAATTGGATAATTTTTGGATTTTCTCCACATTGATTTGTTCCATCAGTTTTTGATGGAAAACCTTATTATGAGACATATTTTTAAAGAAGGCAGGTATTATGAAAATAGCTTCAGTTTTAAAATGTCTATCACTGGCACCAGCAGATGGTGGAATGGTTACGTCTCTGAATTTCCACGTAGTTAACCATAGTTCGTGTCCTGGACTCAGCAACTTAAAACTCACACTGGGTGTGTGTGCATGTGTGTCCAAGACCCCGAGAGGAGAATGGAGGAGAAGGGATTGTGGTGTGGCCATCCCCCCTGGGTGGTGATTTCTCACTTTCTGTCTCTCTAGTGAACACACATGCCCTACAGCAAAAATCTCTCTCTCAAAAAAAGTGTATCACTCACTGTATAAAATATTAAAAAAAGAAAAAGAAAAGAAAACCTCTGCAGCCACGGACATTTCCAGTTTAGGCCTAACTTTGCTTTTCGATCTTGCACTTTATTTTGTTCCCTCATTTATGTCAAATTTATATTTAGTTTGAAATATGAGGGTCATGAATGAACTGATCTGTGAAAGAATAAAATGAAATGACATCTTGGTAAATAATGTTACTTTAAAATGGCTTTAATTCTGTTTAGATTTCAAGTATAGATACATAATGCACGGATTTTTAAGAGCAATAAATTTTCAGAAATTGGAATGAGGGAATTTAAGCATAAACCCTGTGAGCTGATGTAGGTATTTTATGGTGATAAAATGGTGAAGTAAACAGGTGTACTTTTCCCCTCACAGCATGTATAAGATAATGAGACACAGATGATTTGGTTTGCTAATAATGACCTGGCGGGATGAATATTACGGTGAGTGAGAAGCAGGACGCCACGAACGCACACTGAACATGCCTGATTTACCCATTTTGCGAAAGGATGGCATTTGCATCACTAGTCCTCCATTTCAATGCCCATTCAAAAGGCTTTGAAAGCCTTTTGATCTTCATGCACAATATGATTGCATGGAAAAAATGTTTATGATCATCTGTGGGGGCAAATTAAATGTGGACTTTAATTGGAAAAAGATTTTTATTTTTTAGAAAAATTTTCTTTTACTTAGTTAAGTTTAGTTGGTGTGTCTCACATGTCTTACCCCATTTCTTTCCTTTTTTTTTTTTTTTTTTGGAGAGGTTTTCGCTATAGGGCGCGTGCGCTCGCCAGACAGACAGAGAGAGACAGAGAGACAGAAAGCAAGAAATTACCCCCCCAGGGGGGATGGCCACGCCGCAATCCCTTCTCCTCCATTCTCCTCTCGGGATCTTGGGCACGCACGCACACGCGCCCGGCGTGAGTACTAAGCCACCGGGTCCGGGCCGCAAACCGCGGTCGACTATGTGGGAGTCCAACGACATAGCCATTATGCTAACTGCTGGTTCCCTCTTTCCATGTTTGATACTGTATGTAAAAGAAGGGCATATCAATCATTCTTCCTGAACTATAGCCTCGACTACAGGAGGGATGTGGACATAATGCTTCGGTAATTAAGAAACGAGCAGTGTTTTCTTTGCACACCATCTGACCAAATGAATTAGCAAATGATTTGGGTTGCATGTGCTCCTAGTGATGAAACTGTGGTGATCTCAATCCTGGCATTTACTAAAGCTCTTGGAACTCGGGCTACTCCTTGTTGTTTAAACATTTTTCAACTCATTTCTGTATCTCGAATTGGGATACCAAGGATCCTTAAGTAGGGAGTAGTGAAAATTGGGAGAAAAAAAATGAAAGTAAACATGCTTGTAATAGTACTCTGCCCACGTGAAAAGCTCAATGAGTGTTACTATAGTTACTATTATCTTTAAAAATATAACCTACATCTTTTTTTACTTTTTCTTATTTTTTGAGAGAAATTTTTTGTTATAGGGCATGTGTCCACCAATGAGACAGAGAGAGAGAGTAGAAATTACCCCCCAGAAGAGATGGCCACACTGCAGAACATTCTCCTCTTCATATTTTGGGCACACACGCACCTGTGCTTTTCAAGCTACCGGGGCTGGGACTTGAACCACAGCCAATCACGTGGGAGTCCAGTACCTTAACCACTGCACCACCTGCTGGCCCCAACATCTTTAACTGCTTCACCCTCTTACTAATTGTCCTTTTTTAAGCCATAATTATTAGTAGATACTTGAATTCAGGCCCAGAGATTAAAATGTGTGTGTATGCAGGGGTGTGTGCACACACTTGCATGGACTTCCTCGGGAGACTCACAAGGGAGTGACCTTCGAAAGTGAAATTTCCTTTTCTCAGGGTATAAAAATTGTTTCCCAGAGTGAAACTACTGTGTGTCAGTTTCAACAGGAACCCTGACAACACTGCCAAAGCCAAGACGCCTGAGCAGCAGAGTCAGAGAGGCAGAGTGACAGAATATTATTTGGTTTTATCTGTCAGTGACTGAGCTAATAATCAGCTTACGATTGTTTAAAAGGCTGTGGGTGCTTAATCCCAAATGTATATTTAGTTTAAAGTCTCAGGGTCTGAGAAGAACATATCTATGAAGGCTGAAATGAAATGGCCTAACCAAAAGAATAATCTCTAACTTCAAAACAATACGGAAACGATTTTGTTTAGGTTTTCAAATTTGGATCCACATTGCAGCTTCAGAGAGCAATAAAGGATTAGAAGGCTGCAATAAGCAACCTTTGAAATAAGATTATTAGTGCTCAGAGAGGCTTTAACCATGAGAGGAGGTAATTGTTTTTGTAGCAACATATGTTCGAACACCTCAGTGCAAACTGTTATGCACCTAGAATATGTGTCCTGAATTTGAGCAATATTGTTTTGTGCAAATTTTGAGGATTTCAGAACCATCACAAAGAGGCCGTATGTACTTTCAGATACATTTTTAATCATGTTATCAAAACAGTGTCCGTTTTGATAAAAGTGAAATGCAGGAATCTTGTGTAGTATGCATAATGCATGAGTGGTTAAAGAGAAAACGAAATGTTCCATCGTTTAAGCAAAAACAAAAAAAGAGTTACAATATAGTAGCTAAATTGTCTTTAGTGGATATTTATCTTTTAAAGGAATTATTTATTTATTTAATTGTAGTTGTTATTACTATGTTTTAATTTGACTTTTGAGAGAAAGAAAGACAAAGAGAAAGTGGGAAAGAAAGCTGTCAGGTCTGGGACTCGAACCATGGTCTACTCTGTGGGAGTCCAGCACATTAACCACCTTGCCTCCTGCTATCCTGAAATAGATACTTCTTTAAAGGGAGGTAGTGGTCATCACAGTGATAACAGAAATAAGAATTACATTTAAATCACGTTTTTGCTATGGGCAGGCTCTCTTTTAAGGCTTTGTTCTAATTGCTTTAATTCTTACCACAACGCCATGGTATAGTTTATTTCCATTTCCCATAGGAGGTCAATGAACCAGGAATCAAAGTTGACAGCCTGGCTTGTAAGAAAATGGTTTCATGCATTTCCCAATAATTATTATTATTATAATTTTTTAAAACAGTCAATCACTATTTCTCATTTTGCTTGTTAAAAGACTTCACAATGCATGGAAAAGACTTTGAATGATAAAGCGGGGAGATCGATGCCTCCGTATTGACTGACATGCATGGCATTCCCTTTTGAAAAAGCAATGGAAGTCAATGTAAAGTTATATGTAATCCAATGTAATATAAAGAAGATTATGATAATAATAAAAAAAAAAAAAGAAAATGGTTTCATACCGTATTGTTACTCAAGAACCCAAGCATTGCATTGCAAATAATTTTTTTTCTTTGGTATCTTGCTACGGCAATAAGCGGGTATTATTCCTGAGATCACTTTTAAAGCACTTTTCCTCTCCATCTTATAGGACAGTTTCAACTCTCATTTCAAAAAATAATATTTGGAGCCACCAGGTGTCACTGTGCTTTACGCATTGGATTACCGCATTGCTGACCACAGTTCGAGTCCTAAACCTGGTGGCTTGCTTTCTTACTTTTTCTCTCTCTCTATCTCACTCTGGTGGGTGGGTGTGCCTTCTGGGGAAAACTTTAAAAATAATAATTAAGCACATAAAATTAAATAAATAATTATTTTAAAAATGATACTTAGATTTGCTTCTTTGAGTCTACTTTCATTCTGATGCTTAAAGGATAGGTATTGAGTGAGTTATTAAAATTTGTAAGGCGTGGGGTCAGCAGCTGGCATGATGGTTAAGGTGCTAGATTCCCACATGGATGACCACGGTTCAAGTTCCAGACCTGGTGACTTGCTTTCTCACTTTCTCTCTCTCTCTTTCTCTCTGTGTATCTCTCTGTAAGTACATGTGCTCTTCAGCAAATTAAAAAAATAATTATCATGATAATAAATAAAATTAAATAATTCTTTAAAAAATTTGTAAGGCTAGTAATTTTCACACTTTAAAATGGAGTTAAGAATGACCAGCTTTTGCAAAGAATTGAAAAACATGAATACAATCTAGCTGACCCATGGCATAGCTCTCCATTAACAGTTAAGTTCATGTTGTTAGAGTTCATCTACGTAACAGAATTCATCTAGGAAGCAAGGCTCAGTGTTTAGTCTATTCATCGATATATATCAGAAGTTTCCAGTTTGCAAATTTGTTTTTTTTTAGAGGTTTTTGCTATAGGACAGACAGAGAGAGACATAGAGACAGAAAGCGAGAAATCACCCCCCAGGGGGAATGGTCACGCCGCAATCCCTTTTCCTCCATTCTCTTCTCTGGATCCTGGACACACACACAGAGTTTAAGTCACCCGGTCTGGGACGCAAACCGCGGTCGACTACGTGGGAATCCAGCGACATAGCCATTACGCTAACTGCTGGTTCCCCAGTTTGGAAAGTTTTGAGAGTTAGCAAATTTTAGTGCTGATTATGACCAGAGACCCTCAAATGCATGTACAGAATAAATTCAAAGCCACCTGCTACTGTCCCCTTCTCTACAGAAATTCCCACTTCTCCCTATATTCTTCTAGAGATAGTCTTCTATGTTGATGGCTAGCTGACATTTAAAGAGCCCCTAGTAATGATTTTGGTTGTTAATTTACAAACAAAAGAACCTTGCAGCCTCTCTATGTCCTTGGCCCTACTAGTAGATATAGTTTTATATTTAAAAAATGTATTTATTTATATGTTTCACTAGAGGGAAAGGAGAGACAGAGAGAATCCCTTATAAGGTCTTGACCCTGCGACCTCCCACCCAGTCTCAACCAGTCGGAATGACATGTCGGCACGCGCTCACCCGGAATGCTGAGGGAGGTCCTGAGATGTGAGCCAGGACCATTTCCATGTGGGTCCAGTTGCACCACCATCGTGCCACTAACTGGCGCTCTGAGAAATTCTCACAGTACATCTGGGGTGGGATCCAGGAATCTGGTTCTCCAAGTACTTACCATCATTACAACTGGAGGAAAAGGTCACAGTTTAGTTGATTTTCTTAATAACGGAAACTTTGTCGAGACAAGTGTTTCATTATGAGCAGTTAGCAAGTGCAACGCTGTGATCGATGGGATCCTATGTGCCATCTTTTCACCTCAGCAACAGACCAGGTGAAATTAGAGAGGAACAAACATATCGAGGCTTGGGTTCCCACAGTCGTGCAGAACCCAGAACGGAGCCAATGTTTATTCGAATTCCAAAGTTTGTGCTGACGCTCAAGAGGCTAATGTTCCACGTCACAGAGACCAATGGGACTCCCAGTCCAGTACTCATTTGATTCTTATATAATATGTATTGTATAGGAAGAGCAGATCTTAAGTACATGGGTTGCTCAATATACTGCTAGAACAGCTAGATTCTGCATGGTAACTGGATCGAATCCCCGCCTCCATCAGCCTGAAACATGCCCGGCATGTTCATGAATGCCCAAAATGATGTGATGGGCTGGAGAACCAGGGGAGGAAATAGCAGTGTCCCCAGACCCTGCAAAACCTGTGCATTTCTCTCTCTCTCTCTCTCTCTCTCTTGTTTTAAGTTTTGTTGTGTGCATGGGTGGGGAGGGAAGGGTTTTTGTTTGTTTGTTTGTTTGTTTTCCTCAGGGTATGTGCATTTTCTGGAGAGAAACAGAGAAAAAATGAGAAATCACCCTTTAGAGGCGATGGTCTCACCATAATCCTTCCTTGTCTGTTCTTCTAGGATCCTGGGCACGCATATGCGTGTGCCTGGCCTGATTTTCAGGTGGCAAAGTCTGGAGCATGAAATGCAGTTGGCACTGTGAGAATCTAGCATCTTACCACCATGCCACCTGCTGGTCCATCTCATTACCTTTATCTTACTCTCCTATAAAAAAGAAAGAAAGGAGAAAGAAAGGAAAGAAGAAAGAAAGAGGGGAGAGAAAGAAAGAAAGAAAGAGAGAGAGAGAGAGAGAGGGATGGAGGGAGAGAGAGAGGGAGAGAGAATGAGAAAGCAAGCCACCAGGTCAGGGACTCAAACCATGTTCTAACAAGTGGAAGCAAGACACCTTAACCACCACACCACTTTCTGGCCCCACAAATACACATATTTTAAATGACTAAATAATGAATCTTATATAGGGTGCTGCACACACCAGAAAGATACAGAGAGACAAAGAGACAGAAAATGAGAAATCACCCCCCCAGGGGAGATGGCCACACTGCAGTCCCTTCTCCTCCATTCTCCTCTTGGGATCTTGGGCACGCATGCACACGCACCTGGTGTGAATTTAAGCCACCAGATGCGAGACTCAAACCGTGGTTGATGACTACATGAGAGTCCAGTGACATAGCCATTATGCCAACTGCTGGTCTCGAAAGAAAATCTTAAAATTTAACAAATACATGGAGAACATTACCTATTAAACAGATATGACTAAACGCCTGTCTAAACTTCTTGAACTAGTACAGGTATTTTCTTCTCTATAATACTAGAAATTAATTTCAAAGTTGGGACCAGCAGATGGCATAATGGGTTACGTTGCTGGACTACCATGTAATCAACTGTGGTACCAGTCCCAGACCCGGCAGCTTAAACTCATGCCAGATGAGTGTGCATGCATGCCCAAAATCCCAAGAGGAGAATGGAAGAGAAGGGATTGCAGTGTGGTCACCCCTCTCGGGGATGATTTTTCACTTTCTGTCTCACTGTTTCTTTCTGTCTCTCTGGTGAGTGCACATGCCCCATAGCAAAAATCTCTCTCAAACAAACAAACAAAAAATTAATTAATTTCAAAGTACAAACTCTCTGATAGGAGAAGAGTCTCTGTAGCCATTAATCGGCTCAGAACCTTGTGTATGTCACTTCCCTTGCTTTCCTAAGTCTGTCTTCACCTAGTCTCCTCCTCCTGTTCTCCATTACTATAACTTATTTCTCCCTCTCTCTTCCTTACTCCTGCTTGCCCTCCTTCCCTTCTTCCTTTATTTAGGAAACGTTTACTGATGTGTTATTAAGTAGCTGTTAGCAATGTCAATTTTTAAATAAAAAGCAGCAAAAATTCTGCCTGCTTCCCATTCAGTTTGACATTCTACTCTCAGAACTGCATTCTCGATCCTTGGCCCCAGTAGACCCTTAAAAGTCTGTCTCAGTCATATATTTATAACTAAAATATGGTGTAATTTATTGAGGTAAATATTTAGGCATACGAGGGAACAGACTGAAAATTACTTGATAGAGCCTAACTTCATTTTGAAGACATTTCTTTTCAAAACGTTCTCCAGTTTTAAAATAAAATAAGAACAACTACACTTTGCTTTGTTGAGGGAAGACACTGAACTTTTGAGTCAATGAAAACCCAGTCTACCATCCTGGAATTTGCTTTGTCTCTGTTTTTACAAAAAATAAATAAATAAATTAATTAAAAAAAATAAAATAAAAAGAAAGCTTGTTTTGTAAAATCTTGCTTCCCCCAATCTTTTACAAAGAGTTAAGACAAGACAAATTATTAAATTTAAAAAATATTTTCCATCTTGTGAAATACAATAAAATAGTCCAAAGGTAAATACAAGGGGAGGGAGGACAAGAAAGAGCAAGGAGGACCAGCAGTTAGCGGAATGGCTATGTCACTGAACTCCCATGTAGGCGACTGGGTTCGAGTCCTAGAGCCAGTGGCTTAAACACACACTGGGCACGTGTGCATGCATGCCCAAGATCCTGAGAGAGAAGAATGGAAGACTATGGCGTGGCCATACCCCCTGGGGGGTGATTTCTCACTTTCTGTCTCTCTGTCTCTCTGTCTGTCTGGCGAGTGCACGCGCCCTAGAGCAAAAACTTCTCCAAAAAAAAAAAATCAAGGAAGAAAGCTTGCATGCCAGTTCTCCTGCCCCAGAGTCCCAGGGCTTTGCGTGTGCCGAGATGCCGATACACATGACACGCTGAAAGCCAAGGAGTCGCATTCCTTTAGCAGTGCCTGCGCCGGGTGTGACAAGGATTGGAAAAGACTGAAAGCTGGACACACCGTTGCATTTCTAAACTGGCCAAAAGATTCTTTCTGCAGTGCCCTAGTTTCATGTGCTCTGCCTTAGCCTAAGGTCTCCTTATTTCATTTTTGGTTTTGTCCTTATGATTTGAAAACATGATTAGAGCTTACAGTGAGAGATGAGCTGTTGGCTCAGGGAATTCAGGCTTTGGTTTCAGGGAAGAAAATACAATTTTGAATCCAGTTTAAAAATACATTTTCTATACTTTATATTAGATAGACATAAAAACAACAAGCAAAATAAGCTAAAAAGAGGAGAAGAAAAAGAGGGAAATAGGAAAGTAGGAAGGGGGGAAGAACAGAAAGAGAAAGAAAATGAAAGGGAATTGATTGAGAAAGAGAATGGAACGAAATAACCTGTCAATAACAAGTTAGTGATTCTCACCTCTGTGTTCTGAAACTGGACACCAGAATATTTAACCAAGCTAATTCATAAACCAGAGAAAGAAAGCTTTTTGTGCATGCGTACCATGATGAGAAAACAAGGAAACCAGCGAGCCAAGCAGACACACCTAGGTATCGACGTGCAGCTTATGAAGAGCCAAGAAGCCTCTCATCTCTGTTACTTCATAACCTGCGGGCATGCTCCTCGTGGAGTGTTTTAGAGAATTTATCTGAAAAGTATCTAGAGAAACTCAGAAATGAATTGTCTCAGTTCCTTTTGCGCTACTATAACAGAATATTGTGGAGTGGGAAATCGATTATGAATAGACCTGTATTAGCTCATGGTTCTGGGGACTGGGAAGCCCAGCACCTGGAGAGAATCTTCTTGCAGCGGCAATTCTAGATAGAAGTGAAGAGTGGGAGGGAGAGAGGAGAGCCAAGAGGGGGCCGAACAAGTGCTTGTCTAAGAAACCCACTGCACAGTACCCTCATTAATCCACTCATGGTCCAAACACCTCCCACGAGACCCTACCTGCCAACATCGCCACATCACCACAAGTTTCCAACACATGACCTTCAGGGGCCTTCTTCAAACCATAGCAGGTAGCTAATATCAATAGGATTAAGAGTCCAGTCAAGGTTTTTCACTGTGAGCCATAGAACGAGACTGTGTCATGATTCCTTTTTTCATTTTTTTTCCCCTTTTCTTCTGGGTCTATAAAAAGCAGTTACGTTTAGAGAAGCTGGACAAGAAAGGCTTTTATACATTTTAATTGTTCAAATTTTGAAGCTTATGTCGTGTGACTTCACCACTGGTAACTTGGTAGCTTGGACTTCCTAACTATATTAAATGCCTTGTTTAGAGTTTAAATTTCATGTAATAATACAGTTACTGAGAAAGTGCCTTGATTTATTCATGCATTTTATTCAATAGTCAATAAATAGTAAAGGGCTAGGATCTCTTGGCATTCTACTGGGCACCGGATATGTAGCCATGAACAAAATATACAAGATTCTGGCAAGTTGAGTGTTATATTTAATGGGAGATACAGAGTGTACACAAGCATATCATAATTTAAATTTGTAAGTGGTACTTCCGAACACTAGGAAGAGAATAAGTAGATACAATGAGAGACTAAAGGGGGAGCTATTTTTTTATTATTATTCAGGAAAACTGGGATGAGCTTAAGTTAAAATAAAATAAATTTTAAAAACTATTATGGGGGGACCAGCAGTTAGCGTAATAGCTATGTCACTGGACTCCCATGTAATTGAACACGGTTTGAGTCCTGGACCCGGTGACTTAAACTCACGCTGGGTGCATGCACATGTGTGCCCAAGATCCTGAGAGGAGAATGGAGGAGAAGGGATTGCAGCGTGGCCATCCTTCCTGGGGGGTGATTTCTCGCTTTCTGTCTCTTTATCTCTCTCTGTCTTTCTGGTGAGCGCACGCGCCCTATAGCGAAAACCTCTCTAAAAAAAAAGAAAAGATTAAAAAAAAAAAAAAAGTATTATGGGACCAGAGGTGGCATGGAGAGACTAAGGTGCTGGCTACCATATAACCGACTTCGGTTCGAGTCCTTGACCCAGCAGTTTGAAAACACACTGGTGCATGTGCATGCAAGCCTAAAATCCGGAGAGGAGAAAAAACTGTAGTGTATCTATCTCCCCGGGGGGGATGCTTTTTTCCTTTATCCTGTCTCTGGTGAGTGCATGTGCCCTATAACAAACAAAAATATAAACTTTTACATTGCAGTGATGGGAAGGGCAGAGACGGAAAATCTGTCTCGCAGGAGAAAGAAATATGGTGAAAAAATAAAAATAAAAAAGAATTACCTGATTACGGACCACCTTTATTTTATGGTTTTCAAGAGAAGAAAAGGATCTGAGTAATGTGAAAAAATAAAGAGACCTTAAATTGGTATCATGATTAGCCTGATAAAAAAAAGTTAATGATTCAAATCAAACACATTAACACACTTAACCCCATTTTAAAACGTTTGTAGGCTTTAATGAGATATTTTTAACTACTTTACTTTCTTGAGCAGCGACCAGGAATAAAATCAAACATGCTTTAATATTTTCCTTCTAGATTGGCACTTGTTTTCTTAATGCTGGTAAAGGCCTGGAATCTAAATACATTGATCGACAATGTGGAATTGTCATTTATTTATTTTACCTTCCAGTCAGGTTTTCTGCAGCACTGTTACTCTGGAAAGCTAAGAGGAAATGAATGTACAACCACCATTTACACCCTCTAATACTCCTCTAGATATTTTATGATAAAACCACTTTTCTTTCCCATTATAGTTTATTATTTCAAAACAAAAAGCAACCTGACTAAATTTATACTTAGCTTCCAAATACGCTAACGAGATGGCATGTAGTCTCTTTAGAAGCAAGCACATGTTCAAAAATGCAACATTATAGCTCAAATCAAGTGTATCTAATCTGGTGTGAGGTGCAGAGGTGACTGGAA
>NW_006159924.1:124356-126369 GCF_000334495.1 Tupaia belangeri chinensis | reverse complement strand
GTAAACCTGGGAGTTCCAGCATTGGCAAGTTGAGTCAGGACTGGAGCTACAGATTTAATAGTGGCTTGTTTTTTTTGCCCCTACCTTCACTATAGTCTGAGGGATCCTGGCAGTTTGGTGGCCTGGAATGTGCACTACGGCTATTGCTCAGGGTTTTTACACTGCTGCCAACAGCCGCTGGATTTCAGGAAGATTGTGTACCACTCCTCATCTGCGGTAATAAAGCCCCTCTCCCAGTAAATTGCCCCATGGATATGAACAGTCCCAAAGACATACCTGCTATCGGTGTAAATAGTAGCACGTTTCCCTTCTGCCCTGTTCAAGTGCTTCTGCCAGTGCAATGAGTTCAGCCTTCTGGGTGGAAGTTCCTGCTGGCAGGGAAGTGCTCCAAACTAAGTTCCCACTCTGGTCCACTATAGCTGCCCCAGCCTTATGTACTCCATCCTGCATAAAGCTACTCCCAGATTACCTTGCTGTTTGGCAGGGCTGAGTCTTGTAGATTGTGCTGTACATGGAAGATCTCTGCTAGAATTTCTTGGTAATTATGCACCAGCTTGTTCAGCTCTGGGTCAGGCAGCAGTGTGGCCAAGTTCAAGGATGTGGGCTCTGTAAAAGTAACTCATGGGGTATCTAGGAGTAGTCCTTGATAATGAGTCAGTCACACATTGGACATCCATCACCCTGGTGGATGTTTGAGAATACCCCCAATAGTGTGGGGAGTTATCACTTTAAGGTGTTGTCCGAATGTTAGCTTGTCAGCGTCTCTGACCACCATTGCCACGGCAGCTATAATACGCAAGCATGGGGGCCACCCAGCTGCTACAGGATCCAGTCTCTTTGACAAATAGGCCACTGGGCAATTCACTGCATGAACATCCTTATGCAATTCCCCCTTTTTCAGCTACATGGAGGGTAAAGGGCTTAAGGGGGTCTGGCGAGGCTAATGCCGGAGCTTCCAATAGAGAGGTCCTGAGTCTTTCAAAGGCAAGTTGTTGTTCATGTCCCCAAGTCCAGGGCATTTTTTCTTTTGTGGCCTCATACAAGGGTTTGGCTAATTCTACAAAACCCCATATCCAGAGCTGACGGTAGCCCACAGTGCCCAAGAATTCTCAAACTTCCCTGGCTATAGGAGGGACTGGCAGTCTCAAAATAGTCTCTTTTATGGCTTCTGTCAGCCATCTTGTTCCTTTATGGAGCTTATACCCCAAGTAGGTAACAGTTTGTTTACAAATGTGGGCCTTTTTGGCACTGGCACCATAGCACAGAGAGCACAATTCCTGCAAAAGGTCCTCTGTAGCTCTTTTACATTCCACTTCAGAAGGAGCGGCTAAGAGAAGGTCATCAACATACTGCAAGAGAGTCACGGAGCCATGGCTTTGTTGGAAAGAACACAAGTCCTGATTCAAGGCCTCATTAAATAGAGTTGGGGAGCTCTTGAACCCCTGTGGGAATCTTGTCCATGTGAGCTGTTTGGGGGTTCCTGAGGGCCCCTTTTCTTGCCATTCAAAGCAAAAAATGTCTGGCTAATGGGTGCCAAGCCTATGCTGAAGAATGCATCTTTTAAGTCCAGTGTTGTATACCAGACATGAGTAGGGGGTAGATGGCTCAGAAGGGTGCACAAGTTGGGAACCATGGGGTGGATATCTTGAGTCCTTTTGTTAACTTCTCATAAGTCCTAAACAGGCCTAAAATAATTTCCTCCTAGTTTCCTTACTGGGGTGGTTTCGTTACTGGGAGCAATGGAGTGTTCCAACTAGAATAGCAAGGTATGAGAATGCCAGCCTGTAGCAGGCGATTTATGGGGGGGGAGGGCAATCCCTTGCCTTGCTTCGGCCAACAGGGGGTACTGGCGTACTCAGACAGGTTGGGCTGAGGATTTGAGTTCAATTATTATAGGGGCCTGATGGGCTGCGAAACCCACTCCTGCCACTTCTGCCCACACTTGGGGAAACTTCTGGACCTAAGAATTCAATTCCGTGGGCCATAATTGGGCCTCCTGTGGTTCCGAACCTG
>NW_006159924.1:109511-113265 GCF_000334495.1 Tupaia belangeri chinensis | reverse complement strand
AGTCAAACCCTAATTGTCATCTTGGTGACAGTTATATTTCAAATCCATGGACACAATTCCATCTGTCTGGTCTGTTGATGCATCCTGAATAGTCAAACCCTAATTGTCATCTTGGTGACAGTTATATTTCAAATCCATGGACACAATTCCATCTGTCTGGTCTGTTGATGCATCCTGAATCTGTTACTAAAGAACTCCTAACTACAAACACATACACGAAGATGCCAAATCTCCTAAGATGCATCTTTTGCATGATGTATTTCAGAAGACAGGGAAACCTGACTGTTGGACTTTTGTTACCTTAAATAACCTTGGATCTTAACAGCCATCCCTTGAACTGAGAGTTGAAGTTACCAGCATCTTTGAGATCTTTCAGCTCCAGAGTTCAATATGTTAGGGTCTTTCCCAGCAAATGGCTAATTCTTATTCTAAGTTCATCTGTTTTGCCCTACTCCTTGTGTTTAGAAATTGCAACCCACCAACAGGGAAGCTATCAGATGGGGACTATCCAGGGTGTTAAGCAAAATCCTGGCTTTGGAACGTGGGGCAGGATTTTACACAACATTATCTTTATCCCTCCTTGCTGATAATAGGTCACTAACTTATCTGGCCAATGAATGTATCCTCACTGCATATCAAGCCATAAATCCACAACCACCTTGGAAGATTGCACATATGATGGGGCAGAGGCCTCTATCTTGGGGCCAATGCTTTACATAACTTCATTGTGGTGGCCCCAACACACTCGCTTTTCAACAGGTCCATGTGACACCCTTGTCTCTCTCGTGGTGACAAGCCAGGATCATCTTCAGGCATTTTCCCAGTCAGCTAATCCCATGGCATCAGTGGGAATGTTTACAGCTTGCTGCCACTTAGGGAGTGTTATCAGAACCCTTTTAATATCAGCCCCCAACTGGAGGCTGATAGCAGGAGGGGTTGTGATGTGGGGAATAGATTCCCCAGGGAGTTGATGAAGACCATAAAACAAGATGTCAATCTAATCTAAAAGACCTCCTGTAGGGCCCCTGCCATAGAGAAGCAGCTTGATCTGAGGATTCCTTCCTAGGAACAATAGGTCTCTCATGTCAGGAAGATGTTTGGCATTTGGTGCCATTGTTCCCCTCACTGGAGGTCCTACCATGAGCCAGATTGTCGTTTCTATGGTGATTTCATGCTCTTACTTCTCTACCTGGTCACAAATATCAGACTAAGAATCAAGTCTACATACTCTTGCCTCTGCCATGACCTTGAGCCACTCTTCTGGCCATTACTTCCCCCTCTGTAAAACAGGGATATTCTGTAAGTCTCATGTGTATACTTGAGACCCAAGGAGATGTGACTAAAAAAATTTTTTTTTGCCCTACTAGCATAAATCTTGATCAACTTAGATTGTTCACAACTTAGAATCTCTGAGCTTTTAGTATTTCTTCTTTGGGGGGAAAATAAAGGTACTAATGCAAACCTAAAAGCAAGCATATGAGGAAGGACAGCAAGGACTCTTCTAGTCCCACTTCCTTCAAAAATCTGAACTTGTTATTTTTTGGAGAAAATGATGCTTTGCATTCTCCTCCAGAGAAACACTCATTACTTGGTATTTGGGCCCTCTGTGCTAATGAAGGCAGTCCATTTTGTGACTCTGGATTAGCCACAATTCATCCCCTTTGGGCTGGCTGGCTCACAGCCAGGCTTTCTATGTGACAGTGATGGGTTTTTGCAGTGACAAAGGTAGACTTTAGCCTTTCAGTAGACTGAATGTGGTTGCCTTTGGTTCTCTGGGATTACATAATGCATTGAAACAGGTTTCTAAAACCTTGCTTGTGTGCATGATTCCAGGTCTCTGGTCACATTCTATGGGCTAGGTACACACAGAATAAAAGCCCCTTGGACAGCTACTCACATGGGCAGCCACTGTGTGGTCCATCCCAGGTACTTTCCTGACATGATGGTGGTCCACTGACCCTCTGACCAGAGGACTCCAAGCATTTGCACCATCAGCTGATCTACTTGACCCCTTGAGGCAGGAAGTAGAATTGCTGGTTCATGAATGAAATTCACAAGGTCACCCAGGGAATTAAGGGGAAGGAAGACTCAAATTCATCTTAAAGCTGTGCTGCTCCTGCCTCTCCTGTACAATTTAGCTTCAACTCCCACAGTGACTACGCAATCAGAATGGGGCAAAGAATAGGCGATGATTAGACTACAGTGTGGGCTGGCTGATGGGATCTCCTAGTGTGGAGATGACTGAGGCTACTTTGTCACTGCAAAAACCCATCACTGTCATCACAGTTGAGAATGCTCAGTTTAACATTTATATTCAGCTCCTCACTGTCTGAACTTCCATCATCTAGTGAAATCCCTAGAGAACAGGCTTGGGACCTTCAGTGGGGTATGGGTCTACACAGGAGAACCGAATATACACTGCTTTACTCACATCCTTGACAATTTTGTGTCCACACGTGCCTTCCTAGGAGCTGGGCTGCAGGCTCTGTTGGGAGGATGAGCCTAGTCTGTATACATAGCCTTTCTGCTGACATCAGTTCTGGCTTTCTCCACTCCTTTATAGCAGTGTGCCATTCCTTCATCTTGAAGTTTCTCATTCTCCTTCTAACTTGTTTATCCTTGGGGGGTTATTCTCCTTCTAACATCTGTTTATCCTTGGGGGGGTGGGTAATACTTTCTAGTTCATCTGAGTAAAATTTAGGAAAGAGAATTCAGTATGCCACATTGGCCTGGGAGTTCCACTGGCATCTCATTTGATAGTCAACATTCAGGCTTTGAATGTCCTTCAATTAAACTATCACTTTAGGTTTCTATTCTCTATGCTCATGCCACTTATGCTAAGTGTTTATAGCTCACTTGGATCTTATAAGGATAGCATTTGTAAACTATCTAGTAGATCATCTTACAACTTGGGATATTTATACAAGGACTGAAGAAAAACTGAAACTCCAGTGGGTGAGTGAGGCTGTGGTTGGAAGGGGTCTAGGTTTGTCCTTTTCTGTTCTGGTGGTCTGTAACATTGAAGTTGTCTCTATTACTACCCAATATTTCTGGGTTATTCTAGAGTGCAATAGGGCTTAATTTATCTGGGGCAGATCCTGGGACTAAAATTCTACTAGTCTTATCTCTTGTATGGCTCAGTGGCATTTATGTCAGTTCTAACCAGTCTTTCCTAAAGATGCTCTACTGAACTTTCTGCCACAGGCCTGCTATAAATCCTACAGTTCTGAAATGCTTCTTGCAATGATTACATGGTCACAAGGGAACCTGCAGACTCACACTCAGTGGGGCTTTGCCAGGTGGTCCTCCTCTTACCTGTGCATGTCATTGTGGACTTCAGACAGAGAATACACCAAGGAATGCTTTCTAGGCAACATCAGTACCTCTACAAATAAAAGCATTAATTCCCTGAGTCTAGACCAGACTCACTCTCAAGCATTCACAGTTGGAGTGTATAGTGAGGATTTTAGAGATGCATGTTGTGATAAGTATGTTACTTACAAGATGTTAACTACTCACATGTGAGAGCTGGTTTAGGAAGTTAGTTTCTTAAAATTGAGCTTATTGTGAACTTTTTTCACTTATTTTTCTTTTATACATTCACATTATTTAGCTTACAAAATGAACATTTCAACAGGTAAACATTTCTTCCTAGTACAGTTGATAAAACTATAAAATATCTTCAACAGATAATACCACATTTCTTTATCCCATTAATGCTTTGCCTCCCTATTTTTCTTCTAAATATCCTTCC
>NW_006159924.1:106442-109355 GCF_000334495.1 Tupaia belangeri chinensis | reverse complement strand
ATAGCCTGGCTTGCTTCACTCAGCAGTAAATCTTCTATTCATGCACTTTCTGTCAAAATCCAGGGTTGTGTTGTCTTTTATGGCTGAATAGTATTCCATAGAGTATATGTGCCACTTTTTCTATCCATTCATCTGTTCGTGGACAGTTGGGTTATTGTGAACTATTTTAGTGAAAATGTCGTAGCTTGTGTAGATCTACATTAGTCTTGTCTGGCATATACACCACTTTTGACATCCTAGAGAACTGGTTAACCTGACTACTTGCTCACTTTTTTAAACACTCAGTATCTCCCAAGGTAGCAGTTTTATTTATTGTACATTCAACCACTGTCATTACTGCTTGTAAAATGAATTTTCCCAGTTCAAATACACTGTATATTAGTCCAGTTAAATATATTGTCATAGGCATTATCAACAGAGTTTTCCATTGTGTTCCTTAAATGTTCTGCTTTTCTGCCTTGATTCCCTTCCTCCCACCTACCCCCATTTGTGGGACTTCCTCCCACACTGTCTCTAGTATCTTCAATTGTTCTCTGCTTTTATATCTTTCCATTCCTGTCATAGAATGCAAATACTTGGTATGTATTAAGTGGGGGCATACAATGTCTTTCACAATTTGGCTTGCTTCACTTAGCAGTTAATCTTCCATGTTCATCCACTTTCTATCTAATGCCCATTGGTCATTTTTTAATGACTGAGTAGTATTTCATAGTGTATGTGTGCCACACTGTTTGTGACCCTTTGGACTGGTTCCATGTCTTAGCCACTATGAATAATGTGCAATAAGCCTGGATGTAAAAGGCAACAGTTTTTATCATGAAACTTGTGACTTGTTGGCCAACCCTGGTTTTGACCTCAGGCCAATTTTACGAAAAACCCTAATCAGCAGTGAACATACACAGGTGCTGAGATGGAGTCAGGAGTGCAAAAGGTTTATGGGGGACTGATACCTCTCAGGCAGGCATCACAGTCCAATGGTCTCCAAGTCCTGCTTCTTCCTTATCCTTCAAAGTCTGTGGCAGCCCAATTGGGGGCATCTGGATCTAGATTCCTCACTAAGGGAGCCCTGTGGTAAGCTCCTTCTTGTACCATTTGTTGCCTCTTCCTTATAGACTGGAAAAGGGCTACCACGTTTAGCAGTCCTCACCTCATAATCTGTCTCCACTCCAATCCATGAGTTACCTTCCTTAGAGTAACATTCACAACTGACCACACACACTCTAGCACTGAGGCTGATAGAATTGGCAAACGAGAATACAGGGTCTTCAATTAATAAACACTAAGTATGTTCTGAATATTATCTGGGGCATACTTTATCTGGCAGTGGTCAGCAGAGAATAAACACTTGTTCCAGAAATTACAGTAATATAAACAGTAGCCCAAGTTTGAGCCTTTCTGGAAATGATACTGGTCTCTATTGAATTTAAAAATGTTAAGTGTTCTCCACCCAAATAGTAGGTACACCTTTTTTGATTTAAGTCTTAACTTTATTTTATCTTGGTGAAACTAGAAGTTGAAGATGGACAGACTGGAATGAGACCACAGCCGTCAATGTAAATAATCTTAACTTTAGTGACTATACTGTTATTGATCAAACTGATATCTATCCAAATCGCTGACTAAATATTGACCAGAGTCAGTCGGTTCTGGCATGCTCCACTGAACTCTCCTTGTGGACATGAATCCATTAGACTATGTTCTGATTCCCACTTCCTCCAACTATGCTCTGACAACCTCACCTGCAAGGATTCCTCTCTGGCTCACGTGTTTCTAGGAGTTAACATGGTTGCTTTAAGGTATCCTGCATTCAAGGTCTGTTCTAGAACTTTATTAGGGCATTTGAGGCTTACTGATAATCTGCCCTCTGATAGGCTTCATTGCTAGCCTTGAAATCCGAGAAAGGTGGTCTCTGGAGCTGACACGGTAGGGCTGTGCTGGGGGCTTAAGTTGCTGAAACTGAAATATCTCAGGGATTTGTTGTTGTTGTCCACTTTGGTAGATAATCAGATCCAAAGGGTAGTAATTCAATACCCAAATCAAAAGGGTAGTAATTAAATGAGTAAAACTCCAAATGGGATATCTGCATAGTCTGAGTATCTTGTCCCCAACATTTAATAGTTAAAAAGTTGTTTGCAGAAAATCCAGTCACTAAACCAGTATAGCCAGGTGCTTGTGGCAAACATCACCAACACTACCTGTTCCTATGTACCTCCTGGTATGATCCATGGAGAAAGTACAGTGTTACCTATGTAGTATCTTTCTTCAAAATGTATAATCTCCGTTGTAAGACTCTCTATCAAGCCTGAATTGAGGGATGCTTTTTAAAATTACTGACTAGGGTTCCAGCAGATAGTGTAGCGGTTATGTCATTAGACTTGCCCCATGATGGACCACGGTTCAAGACCCGGACCTACTGGCTTGAAATTCAGGCTGGATGTTTGTACATATGTGTTCAAGATTCCAGGAGAATGAAGAGATTTTGATGTGGCCATCCCTGCTAGGGAATGATTTCTCACTTTCCTTCTCACTATCTGTCTCTTCCCATGAGCACACTTGCCCTAAGGCAAAAACCTTCTTTAAAAAAATGTGGGGCTCAGTAGGTGGTGTGGTGGTTAAGGTGCTGGACGCCCACATGGCCAACTGTGATTCAAGTCCTGGATATGGTGGCTTGCTTTTCACTTTACCTTTCTCTCTCTGGTCAAATTAAAATAATATAAAAAATAAAACTAAATCTTAAACAGTCAAAATAACTTACCAGAGCTTTTTTAAGAATCAAGGTCACAAAGATGTGATGGCTCAATACCATGTGGTATTCTGGATTATATTCTGAAAGAAAAATACTGAAAACTGATGTCTGAAACCCAATTGCTTAGTTAATAGATCAAAGATTCATACCAGGTTTGGATAGTTGTG
>NW_006159924.1:101056-105930 GCF_000334495.1 Tupaia belangeri chinensis | reverse complement strand
CCCTCTTAGAAGGCATAGGCTTCTGGAGTCTTTTCAAGGAACTTCAAGGGTACCATTGGCCAAGACTATACAAGTGACATCTACAAAGGCACCTTCCGAGGAGCTGGAATAAGTGGGTTTCTGAATTTTCTCTTGTCCATGAGGGTTGAAGAAATTAAGGTCTCTCCATTAGTGTGAGACTTACATGCTAGCTACTCAACCCAACATGGCATTCAAGAAAGATGCCCTTCCAGATAGCCTTGGCCACTGGTCCTGTCAGAGGAAATGTAAAGGGAAGGATCTACTTGGGTATCTTGGCGTAACTAGTTTCCCCAATGATGCCAATTCCAGGGTGTTAATGTGACTTGGCATTTTGCCTATGCCAGCCAAGTCTCCTTAGTCTCAAAGAATTTCTCACACTGAGAAATGTCCTCTGACTAATGTCATTCCTGTATTGGCATAACTATTGCTATGTGTGTAGGTGGAAAACTGATTTGATACATTGGCTTATTTTGAAACATTAAACTGACTCCAAAGAAGTGAGAGACTCTGAAGCCAAACAAAACAGAATTGGGAAGACTTCATGAGCCAGGACAGAATACAGCTCAAGGGTAATGGCCTAAGGGGTCAACCACATCTGGACTGGAAGTGATTGTCAAGAACACACTCTGTGACACTCAAATCTGGTTTTGGTGGCCTCATTAGATGGTAAATAAAGACAGACTTCTACAGTGGTAACCATGAGACTCAACAAGTCAGCTAGCTAGCTTTATTTCTTTGTAAAGTGTTATAAAAAGCCTAAAAGATTATGCCTTCCTGCCATAGGCATTTGGAACATGGAAGGACAACTTGTAAGATGAGAGCAGTGTTGGAAATGGCATGACATGAGGGAGCTGTGAGTCAGCTGGTCAGCTTTGAGGGTGAGAAAAGATAGGTTCATGCTAGAACAGGAAGGGCTTTCCTTTGATTAAACAAAAACAAAAACGTTACTAACACAATGAAGATAGTTTTGAGTCTAAGCTCAGATGGTCCCAAGCCACATTAATGCCCTAAATCCTGCAATGGGGGGAAGTGAGGGTATAAAGGCGGATTAGATGACCCCCCCACACACACACACTTAAAGTCCCCTAAGGATGTGGTCGTTATACCTGTTACCCCTTAGTCCTCATTCTACTGTTCAAAGCTCTACCTTCTTTCAAAATCTTAAGGGCAGGCTTGTCCTCAGTTCTTAATTCATGGGCTCCTTTGCAGATGTTTATCAATCTCTGGAATCTCAGGCTTCCCTCCCTGGTATATGGAGTTTTGTTGGAATAAGAAACTTCCGTGGAGAAAAGATCTCAAGTCTAATCTTTCCGGTACAGTTTATATCAGCTCATCACCTGCTCTTAAAATAGCAACATGATCACTGGCTGTAAGCGTCAGTAGACATCATGCTCTGAAGTTATTGTAGCTGTAGAGAAATGGGATTTCTCACTTCAGCTCAGTATTTCTTATGTTGAAACATCTGACTAGTACCACATATTGTGTTGCTTTGCCTTATTGCCTGGTTTGGGCACCTTCCTCAGGGCCCCAGTGGAAAGAGATGGTAGGGAAGATGGCAATGTTTGATTGTTCCATAGTCTCTGGTCTGATGGCACATGACTGCATGCTGATTTCTCAGCCTAGGTTAAGTTAGGTAAGACCTAGAAGCAGACTTATGTATGTACAAAGAGCTTCAAATTCTACCACCTTGCAGAGATGTTTTGGCCAACAAAAAGGAGTACAGTGATGGCAGTGGGGTGTAGATGGCAGACAACATCTGGGGGTGAGTCACCAGAATTGACTTGGGATCAATCATGATTGCTGAAACAACTCCTCAAATAGGAAAGAATCTTCCTAATGGGAAAACACCATAAGTGACATTCCAGATGTTAAGCTGAAAACCTGAAGCATTGATCATTCTCCCTGTCTCATTCCAAGCTCCATCTCAACCTGGCTCAAGGGTTCAAGCTGTACTCTAGTGAATAGCATTATTAATATCCCCTGGTAAGTGTCTAGAAACTCCAATAAGTGAGGTAGTCTCTTACTGTTTTCAATCAGGCTAGTGGTCTGAACACAATAACCTGTCTTTATGCCCTTCTGTGGGTTGGTCAAAGGCTAAAGAATAGTCAGGGGAGACCAGCTGGGTTACCTAAGCCCTGTCTTTTAGAACCCAGGGTAAATCATAAACTATCTTAGGTCAGTGAATAGGCCGGTGTTTCTTCAGTTATATTCTCGGGGGGGGGGGATCTTGATGAGACATATCCAGGGATCTGCTGGCTTAGGTCCTGGTACAGATTGGACTTTCTGTTCTGGCTCCTAAAATGGCCTCATCCCCTCTGAGACCCAAGACACCCTTGGGTGGGGATGAGGTGTGTGTTACAAATGTTTTTATGGATGGGAAACATGTTCAGAAACTAAGCTACTCATCCAGAGACACTATGACAGGATTGCATCTCAGATTTCTGGGCTTCCGGTTGGATTCTCCACACAGTCTTGACAGTTTGATGTAAAGGCTAAAGTTATTCTAGTAACCAACTTTCCTAGAAAACCCTATCTGCTGAGCATTGAGTTTCAAAATACTAATGATATTTAGTATGTTTCCTTATAAAGCCATGTATACTCAGACTTTATGCCTTATGGTAGAGAAAGTTATGAAAGGATATTCACCAGACTGGCCAGACATGAAGGAGTTTCTGAATGAAGTAGATGGCCAATTATAAGCTTCCCTTTTTTTAGGGGAGTGTACCAGAGGGTATTCAAAATAGTATTTAGAGAAAAAGTAAAGCAAACTGTTTCGGCCAGGGATTGTCTAGCATACACAAATGGACCTGTAGGGGTCTTCAGCAAGGGCGACAAACTTATCCCTAAACAACTTGACCTAAAACAAGCATGGTCTATGACAACTGATACTCCTTACAGAGTCTGCTTAGAGGTTACAAGATCATTTTGATGCCAAGACCTTAAAATCTACAAACGAACCAATATTAATAACTAACACTTTATTTAGCATTGAGTTGGTCACTTTATTTCACCTGTAAGATGTGAGGGTAGGTGTTAGTATTTCCATTTTATAGTTGAGGAAAGCAGCTCGAACTTTACTCTTGCATTTGTAGCAAGGGAGTGCTGGAATTAACCATTGAATTTGCTGGATCTCATGTTCATGCTGATTAATGCTGTGTCCCCTGTGTCATAATGTAGGTTGTTGTAAATGACAATAAATGGATTTTTTTTATACAAGCCAAGACTTCTGGGAAGACCACCTCCCAGGAGTTGAAATTTTAACTCAAGTAACTCATTAGTCTGAGAAAGTGGCAAAGTCCATCCTCGAAGAAAATGGATGAAAATCTCATCTTTCACATAGTCCTTGAACAGTCTCAAGACAAGAGAGACCCTTGATAAGCCATATTTTGAGGTTCTATGTCTGAACCACCAGTTCACAGCTGGTGTCAATAAATCCCATAGTATGGAATATGAACTGTTTGGAGAGTCTCAGGGATTCCTCATTCTTGAGACAACTATTAGTCTTCAGGTGCATAATGGCTTTCTACTGATCATCCTATACATCCTACTCACTTATTTCTAACCGTTCTGATGTTTCAGTCTTACTGAAAAGTAAGATTATTGCAAAGATTTTTCATGTACCCTTCTACCTCATTGCTCAAATTATCTACATCTTGTCCCCATCTGCTTCATATTCCCTCTAAACTTTTGAGCACTGTCATGCTCCTCTTTAAATAGGGCTAACATACTCCTCACAGCCTGTTGAGAACAAGCAAGTATGAATGTTTAATTATATATATTTAAACTAGTTGGCTGCCTGTATGCGTGGTAACTACTGTAGACAAGAAAAAGTATTATAGATGAAACCTCTTCCTAGGGTTTCCAGAAGTTCAAGAGTGAGCTTATCTGTTGCTAGCCAACCAGCCTCCATGTCAAAGAGCTCAACTGGCCAAAGGATCCTGGAGCTGGACCAATCCATGGGTACCTTGCTGGTGCAGAGCAGAGGCTGCTGGGTGGGGCTTGAATGGAGGAAGTGAGGGTTGGGGGCAGTGTTTGCTGCTGCATCTGTATGCCATCCCCAAAGCAGTTTGGAGTAGAAACAGCCTTAATGATGACCACTTGTCCATATAACTTTATTGCCTTAATCCCACCATACAGGCTGAGGCCAGGCCATGATAATATATTTAAGTAATGAGGCATCACAGCTGGGTCAGGGGGGAAGTGATTAGAAAATACCTACCAGGGTGCAAGAAGGTCCAAAGGTGAGGGTTCTAATCCCTTGGCTGTGCCTGAAATTGTAAAATGGCAAATGAACATGTTCAGGCTCAGACCAGAGCTGTCAGTCAATTGGAAACCACCATTAGACCCAGGTAAACTTAGGTCAGAAAGCATGAGAATGAAATTCTCCAGAGGGACAGCTAGCTGCATTTTTTGTAGACTCTGGGCAGTATTCAATGTTCATCAGTTATGTACTAAGAAATATCCAAAAGTGAACCACTTCATACCTCCTATTACTTACCAAGATATTAACTCTTATTGCTGGAACTGTCACAACATAACACGCATGAATAATAAAACTTAGAAAACATGTTACACAATGAAATCTTTCTAGATTGAACTGACAGGACTTGGCACTTTAGACATTCACTTTAGACATTGCATGAAAGAAAAACCTGGAATCCTCAGACATCTCCTTCTGTACAAATACGAGTAAACTCCATGGTCCTGATGTATCTAAGCTTTCTCAAGCATCCTTTGGCTAACAGGTCCCACCAATGCACATTGATGGAAGTGCTTTCTCCAAAGTTTAGTCATTTTCTATTCCCCCTCAGTAGAAGGGATTGGCTAAGTCATTGAGGCTGTGGTTTATAATA